>NW_026652286.1:77575165-78154072 GCF_009828535.3 Hylobates moloch | reverse complement strand
GGCCGAATTTCTTTAAAAGTACGAACATTTTATTATGTAATATGATGCCTTTTTCTTACCTAACAAAATACATTTCTTGATTTCATCTAAGATCCAGCCCATCTTCACATTTTTCTACTTATCTCAAAATGAATTTTTCCCCAAAACTCTGAATCAAAATCCAAACAAGGGCTACATATTATGTATTATGTTTATTTGTTTTGTGTCTTCAGTATCAATCTAGAGCAATTTCTAGGGAGTAGTGTCTGTACGTCATTAAACAAACCAATATTCATTTTGTGTTATTATATCTCTATATAATACTACTATACTTCTCTTTCTTTGTATATCAATTGAAGGCATAACTTATTACTGTAATAGATATAAATACAACTCTTGTCTACCCATGCTTTTCTTTCCAGACCCTGCTAACATAGTATTTCATCTTTCTAAGGTATCTATTGATAATCTATACATCATTAAGTAATATATTTAATTCCTTATTATGTCACTCTAGAAAATATCTCATCTTCCACTTTGAAAATTGGTGTTAGGGCTTCTAGCACTTGCTTCAGTGTTTTTCACATTCATCTTTCTAATTTTGAAATTTGAATTTTTTCTTCTATACAGTCAAGGTTAGAAACATATACTTTCTCTTCAGAAATTGTAGCTAGGTCTTCTTTACCTTCTCTATAAACTTATCTAGAGGTTGATCCTAAACTTTGAAAATAAGTAAGTCATGTTTATGTTATTATGATAATGAAACTTCTCTCACTTCAGTAACAAATAGTGTCAAATGACTGCAATTGTATCTATATATGGAATATAGATATATAGATATGTCTTGGAGTTTTCCATGGACATTCTTTTTCTTTCAACTTTTTGCCTTCATAATAGTCGATTCCCCCATCCCTGTCTGTTTAATATTACATTATGTGTTAAGAACTGTTTTTTTTCCTGTCTCTTTCAGAAAACCCAGTCCTACAATATAGACTCTTAATTCTCTAGAGAAGTTATCATGAGACTTCATCTTATTGTTCTCTTTGTTTCCTGAACGCCATACCTTTATTTTTAAAAGTAAATTTTCCAAGAACAATATCTGTAACATAAATTTTCTGTGTTCAATCATATCTGAAAATATCTTCATTTACTCTCAAATTTGATTGGTAGTTTTACTGCTTGCAGTATTCTAAGCCCAAAAAAATCTAGGGTAAAAATGTCCCTAGATCTGTAAGGTCTTTATTAGTCTGATATCGGACATTCCATACTTTTTATGAGAATTCTGCTGCTATTCTTAATCTCATTCTTTGTAGAAAACTAGTTTTTCCTTTTTAGCACCTGCTCTTTATCCTTTGGGTTCTGATTGATTTCTAATTTTATTATCATTGTTTTGGACACCTAGAGGGTATTTCCATCTGGAATTTCAAATTCTTGAGATCTAGGGAATTATCTTTATGTGCTTATATTTTCAAATTAAATTTCTCTTCATTTTTTCCTTCCCCTAGAAATATTATTAACCAAATGCTAGAACTCCTGAATTGATTCTCTCTGACTTCTCTTTTGTCTAACAGTTTTTCTTTTATATGCAGTTCTACATTTGGCAGCTTTCTTTGACTTTGATTTTTATTATTTTTATTATTTTTAAAATTTTACCATTGTTTTTAATTTCAATAGTATCTTATGTTATTCACATTATCATGACCTTGTTTGATATCACATTGAATTTTTCTGAGAATATTAGTTAGAAATTTTAGTTTTAAGTGTATCTTCTATTCATCTCTCTCCTCTGTGGTAATTTTTGTGATGTTCTTTCAGTCCTATGATACAGGCTTTCCTGAAAAGTCTGGTGTCTACTGCCATTTGTTTATATTTTAGAATTAGGAAATAAAAAATTGACTAGAACTCAGTGGAAATAGAAGGAGCTTGTCAATTAACAAGGTTTATTTTAAGCTGTATGTCAGGAGCTATTGGGTGCAAGTAAAAGAACATTCACATAAGGTGGCTTACACAGTATGGACCATCTATAAATATAGAGGTAGGTTGTTCTAGGGTTAATTTATGTGTTTGGTGATGCTACTTAGGGCACAGACTCATTTTTGTCCTTCTTCTTTGCCATCCTTGATAAATTCACTTCAGCATTAGGCTTGTTCCCTAATCACAAATAACTGTGGCAATTCCAGGTATTCTGGATAGATAGAATAAATGCAATAAAGTAAAATAATGTTTTCTTCAGAGACACTTTACAATAGGGAGATAAACCTTTCCTAGAAGTCTCTTAATATCTCTCCACCTCCACTTGTTCAGAATTGAGCCACATTGCATGCCTAAGATGTAAGAGAGTCTTCATAAGTAAGTACTTAGCATTTTATCTTCTTGTGACAGCCGTGCTCTGCCAATAAGAACAAGTTTACCTGGAAGATGACATAGGTAAAATTTGGGTGACAACCCCCAGCAGCTACCACATGGATGATGGGTGAGGAAGCAACTAATGCACTGGAACCCCCAGGTATTTCTGTTTCACGAGTTTCCTTGGAGTTTGGCCAAGTTCATTGACTCCCTTTTGGCTTTGTTTCTGTGAACATGCTAGAATATTCTGATAAACTTATCCCATTATTGTCATCAGTGTAGATTTATGTCTGTTTACTAGTTGAATATCATTTTATTGTGGTTTTAGGAAGAAGAAGAGATTAACCTATGGATTCAGTCTGTCATCTTGACTTGGAAATGTAGAATTTAATTTCAACAGGAGTTCTAATCGCTTACCTATCCTTTCCATTCACATGTAAGAGAAAATTGTGAGTTCATTATATTTTGTTTCTTTCCCACAAATAACATCTCTTAGAAATTTCCTCAAAAAACTCAACAAAGACCTAAGGAGATCTTTGCTCCTTTCAGAGCCGAGTCTTATATCCCTATCCATTTCTTCTAAAAGATATGTGTATCCCTATACATTTCTTCTTAAAGATAATGTCAACTATCACTCCCAAAATAATTTCTCTCACCTGCCACTTTGTATTTTTCCTTCTTTGTTTATGAGTATTTTATGAGTATATTTATTTCTGTATGATATTACTTATATTTGGATCCATGTCCCCACAGAAATCACCTCCATTAATCCCATGTCTATTTCTTTTTATCTAAAATAGTGACTTTTTCTTTAGTTTTCCTATACACATTCCAGATTCTTTTATTATGCAATATATTATTTTATAAATTCCAGGCCATTTGAAATACTCTGTTTAAAGATCAGTTCTTGTTTTTCTGAAATTCATGTTTACAATGTAAATTAGAGGTTTAAAAAGAAGAAAGCTGTTCAGGATGAAAAACAAAAATTCATCTTATCTTCTTTATCCTATAAACTCATGGCAAGCAGCAAACTCATCTAAACGCATATTTCATATTTGAATACTAGAAATATATGTATCTTATTAATTTCTATACCTATTTCAATAATAGTACTAATAACTGGAATGAGGAAAGACCAGACACTGACACGTCTTTTAAGGTGAGACAATATGACACTAATGTTAATATTTCTTAACTTTTAAAAAAATTCTACTATACTTAAGAAATAATGCTGTTAACACTTTCTCTGAAAAGATATTTAAAAATGAGAATTTTTCCTGATAAAAATACTTGTACACACTGATAATTAACTTAAAAAGGTATAATGAAATATAAAATTTTAAAATACACTTTCTTTTTTAGGACATTTTTACGTTCACAGCAAAATTGAGAAAAAAATAGAGTTTCCATATACCTCCTTTAAAGAAAAAAAATACATTCCATCGGTACTAATATTTGAATCTTATTTTTTCTTTTTATATTACATAAGTTCCTCTAATTCCATACAGACTACAAAGTACATTATACTGTCATGATCAAATAAAAATCAGAAACATTTCTGGGTGCCGTGTAGGTGGCTGATTATGAACCTGAAAAGTGTTGTAGCAATCAGAGAAACATCTGATCTGATTTTCCAAGGGACTGGGAAAGATACTTTAGACTAAAACGCAATGCCTTTCACTGATAGTATTATAAGCCAGCCCCTGCATGTATTCTCCAGCTTTTGTGATCATTTATGATATTAAGGTTAGCAGTTCTCAACCAGTAACACTAAGGGAAGATCGATAGAAGACCAACATGCATTGAAGAATAACTCCTTTTCTTTTGTTAACTAAGAAAGATAAAAATGTATCCAGATATTTGTAAAATATTTTTGAATAATATATTAACATTTTAGAGTTTTTTATGATTATTTTTTATTTCAGTAGGTTTTTGGGGAACAGGTGGTGTTTGGTTACATGGATAAGTTACTTAGTGGTGACTTCGAGATTTTGGTGTACCCATCACGCGAGCAGTGTACACTTTTGAAAAGCTTGTTTGTTGCAGATAAAATGGCTGAGAAAAGATTAAGGTTGCATTAATCAACAATAATTATTTTCTTAGTGTAGACTTGATCATTTGGAGTTAACTACTGGAACTGAAGGTTACCATATCCAATAATGTTATTTCCTTGGTTCTGTATTGATTTTCTAGGGCCTTTATTAGACCAAAAGATTTGAAAACTGAACTTCACTGGTTTACACTCTTTTTGCTTTCTGGAGCAATAAACCCATTTTTCTAAATATACAGGCCATATGGTAGTTCATACTCAGGACTTTAAACCATTTCATTCAGTTATCAGTGTACCTTTAATGTACGTTCTTTTCTCTGGTTCATTATTAAATTAATAAGTACATATTTTCTGACAGACAGCCTTCCACCCATTAGCTCATTCCAGCATATCATTTTGTCTTTGTAAATCAAAGTTTATTCCTATTAAAATAATTATGAATATGAAACACATACTGATATTGTTTCTTAAGGAAAACATCACTAATATGGTAAACACATATATTTCTGATCATTTCAATGAAGATTATTGAAAGCTACATTCACTATGAATACTATGACCTTGAGGGAAATAACTCAAACAAAAAAAATCTAAAAGCTTTAAAGAAACTCTCCTTTTGTCACATAAATAGATTTCAAATTTTTTCTCCCATTCTGTAGGTTGCCTGTTCACTCTGATGATAGTTTCTTTTGCTGTGCAGAAGCTCTTTAGTTTAATTAAATCCCATTTGTCAATTTTGGCTTTTGTTGCCATTGCTTTTTGTGTTTTAGTCATGAAGTCTTTGCCCATGCCTATGT
This sequence comes from Hylobates moloch, assembly GCF_009828535.3. Taxonomy (NCBI): domain Eukaryota; kingdom Metazoa; phylum Chordata; class Mammalia; order Primates; family Hylobatidae; genus Hylobates; species Hylobates moloch. The sequence goes on along the minus strand of NW_026652286.1, from coordinate 78,148,900 downwards.
CCTGAATGGTATTGCTTAGGTTTTCTTCTAGGGTTTTTTATGGGTTTAGGTCTTACGATTAAGTCTTTAATCCATCCTGAGTTAATTTTTGTATAAGGTGTAAGGAAGGGGTCCAGTTTCAGTTTTCTGCTTATGGCTATCCAGTTTTCCCAACACCATTTATTAAATAGGGAATCCTTTCCCCATTGCTCATTTTTGTCAGGTTTGTAAAATATCAGATAGTAATATCCAGAATCTACAAATAATTTAAACAAATTTACAATAGAAAAACAACCCCATCAAAAAGTGGGCAAAGGGTATAAACAGAAACTTCTCAAAAGAAGACATTTACGCCACCAACCAATATATGAAAAAAAGCTCATCATCACTGGTCATTAGAGAAATGCAAATCAAAACCACAATGAAATACCATCTCACGCCAGTTAAAATGGTGATCATTAAACAGTCAGGAAACAACAGATGCTGGAGAGAATGTGGAGAAACAGGAATGCTTTACACTGTTGATGGGAGTGTAAATTAGTTCAACCATTGTTGAAGACAGTGTGGGGATTCCTCAAGGATCTAGAACTAGAAATACCATTTGACCCAGCAGTCCCATTACTGAGTATATACTCAAAGGATTATAAATCATTCTACTATGAGGACACATGCACATGTATGTTTATTGCAGCACTATTCGCAATAGCAAAGACTTGTAACCAACCGAAATGCCCATCACTGATAGGCTGGATAAAGAAAATGTGGCACATATACACAATGGAATACTATGCAGCCATAAAAAAGGATGAGTTCCTGTTCTTTGCAGGGGCATGGATGAAGCTGGAAACCATCATTCTCAGCAAACTAACACAGGAATAGAAAACCAAACACCACATAAGTCATATGTGGGAGTTGAATAATGAGAACACATGGACACAGGGAGGGGAATATCACACACTGGGGCCTGCTGAGGGGTGGGCGACTAGGGAAGGGAGAGCAGTAGAAGAAATACCTAATGTAGATGATGGGTTGATGGGTGCAGCAAACCACCATGGCACACGTATACCTATGTAACAAACCTGCATGTTCTGCACATGTATCCCATTACTTAAAGTATAATTTTAAAAAAGAAACTATGCCTTACTATACAAAAAGGATAGATGTAACTATTCAAAGTCTTCAAAATGCAGTTATTTTTCTCAAGTGATAATATCCAAAATGATAATATAAAACAAAGAACTTTGTTATATTAGAATCACACTAATAGTCATATGTATAATGTAGAAAATTATCTTATAAAGTATAATTCTATTACTTTTAAAAAACTGTGTTGCAAGGGAAATGAGAGTGTTGGTAATGTTGTGGACAGATTACCTGGAGGGTTATGTTATGTGGATATTGCCTTAGTCACAATTAAGAAAAGGGTCTCTACAAGGTTTTCCTTCTCCTGGTTGCCATGCTCAAACACCCATTCTTTTATTAATGATATCAGGATGAGTAAAGCAGATATAAATTAAACAGAAATTAGAGTCAGAAGTATATATGATCTAGGTAGTTTGACCTTGGGAGAGAACAGAGGAGGTTTTTGAGAGGGGTTTGTGAGGACAAAACATGAAGACCAACTTCACTCATCTGAAGTTGTTTTTAGGAGTCTGTGTACCAAGACTTGCTGCTTAGGGACTTACTAGGTACTCAGACCTGTCACATCCCTATGAACTTTCTCAGTCATTGTAAGAAATGTATGCAGACTACTTCAGCTGATCTATCTGGTGGTTACTCCTGGATTATGTCATAGAAAGACTTATTCTCCTGCTGGTGTAGCTGTTGTGAGTTGAGTAGCCAGCAATTATACCACATTGACACAGTAATCATTTTCTCTTCTTTTTACTGTCAATCCCACCCAAAAAGCTAGGATAAGAAGACAGGAAAGATAACATTTTGTGTGTGTGTGTGTGTGTGTGTGTGTGTAGTTCACAATGTTAACAGTATATTAATACACACATAATATTATAGATAAAAAATTATTGTTCTTACGATTATTTTTAAGTTATTATTTTTTAAATTATACATTGTGGAACGGTCAGATTGAGTTAATGAACATAGCGTTACATTACATACCTTTATTTTTCAGTGGGGGCACTCTTAGCAATCTTCAAGAATACAATACATTGTCATTAATTATAGTCACAGTCAGCATGTTGTACTATAGATCTCCCAAATTTATTCCTATTTCACTGAAATCTTGTTGCCTGTGACCAACATCTCTCCAGCCCCACCACCACTGCCCCACTATTCCACAAACCTCTGCTAACCATTACCTTACTCTCTGCTTCTATGAATTCAACTTCCTCAGATTTCACAGACTTTCTATTCCTGGCCTATTTCGGTTAACGTCTTCCAGGTTCATCCATGTTGTCACAAATGACAGCATTTACTTTTTCTTCTTTTTTTTTTTGGCTAAATAGTGTTCCATTGCATATACATACTACATTTTCTTTATTTGTTTTTATTTTTTCAGGTCATTTTTTTCCCACAAACTAATTGTATTCTAGAACAAAAACAAAGCCCAACTCAAAATGCTTCTCTCATGCCACCTTCCCACCTGCTCATTTTATTCATTCTTCAAGACTTAAGTCAGGATTTTCCCTAGGATGCTTTCCTTCACTCCATGTTTCCTGATTTTTCTTTCTACAGCCAAGAATTTTCACATCCTGGGAACATTTCTGTCACAGCACTGACCCTATTATGTTTACCCAGAAATTTTTTTCTGAAAAACACTCGCTCACGTTCACCTGAATATAACCTTATTGGTTGGCCAGTACAACAGTCCCTCCTTATCTGAGACTTCACTTTTTGTAGTTTCAGTTACCTGTTGTCAATGACAATTGAAAAATATTAAATAATTCACAAGTTTTCAGTTGTATGCCATTCTCAGCCACGTGATGAAGTCTTGCACTCTCCTGCTCAGTCATGCCTGGGACATGAGCCCTCCCTTTATCCAGTCACCATGCTGTGCATGCTGCCTGCCTATTGGTTACTCAGTAGCTTTCTGAGTTATCACATCGACTGTCACAGTTTCACAGTGCTTGTGTTCCAGTCATCCTAATGTTACTTAGTCCCAAAGTGCAAGGGTAGTGATGCTGGCAGTTCATGTGAAAGAGAAGCTGGAAAGTGTGCTTCCTTCAGATGAAAAGATGAAAGTTCTCAAATAAATAAAGCAAGAAAAGGCTGGGAGTGGTGGCTCACGCCTGTAATCCCAGCACTTTGGGAAGCCAAGGCGGGCGGATCACAAGGTCAGGAGATCAAGACCATCCTGGCTAACACGGTGAAACCCCGTCTCTACCAAAAATACAAAAAATTAGCCAGGCGTGGTGGTGTGCGCCTGTAGTCCCAGCTACTCGGGAGTCTGAGGCAGGAGAAGGGCGTGAACCTGGGAGGCGGAGCTTGCAGTGAGCTGAGATCATGCCACTGCACTCCAGCCTGGGTGACAGAGTCAGAATCTGTCTCAAAAATAAATAAATAAAGCAAGAAAAAAACTGTATGCTGAGGTTGCTAAGATCTAGAGGAAAAACAAATCTTCCATCTGTGAAAATGTAAAGAAAAATAAATCCATGCATAGTATATGTGGAGAGTTTGGTACTATCCTTGGCTGTGGGCATCCACTGCAGCTCTTGGAATGTATACTATGATGTAGCATAATTGATTGATTAACGCCCTGAATAGATGTATGAATCAGCATGACACAATATTGTCATTAAAAAAAAGCCCAATTTCCTGGAAAATAAAAAAGGCCAGAACTTATCTGAAATGAAGAGGCAGACAGCTCTAGTTGATAGCTTCACATCATCTGGAAAATCAATTTCGTAAAACTATTGGGTGGCTACTCTATTCTCTTCATTCTGATTAACCACAAATAAAAGAAACTCCATTAAAAAAATCATGAGAGTCAAAGTTGAGTGTCCTCATCTTACTGGTTACACTGGAAGCCTGTGTTAAAATAGAAAACTCTACTCAGCCCAGCCCACCTTGAGTCAGTTTAGATAAAAAGCTTGAGAAGGATCTGATGAGCTTCTTTCCATTTTCTCATTCTTTCTCGGTATGTTCTTGTTCCTGTGCTTTCTAATCTTCTACAATTCTAATTTTCTTTCTTCTATTCTTCTCTGCTTCAACTTAGAATGATTTGGAACCTAATTATGCTTTATATCTTTATTACTCATTGATTTAAAAAAATCCCTGAGTCCTCTTCTTAATACAATGAAAATGCTGAATGTTTGTCATAAAATATCAGTAAATTTCAATCCCTTCCTATAAGCATAAGGGTTTTTTCAGTAACTGTATTAATGACCCTTTACAGAAAAGGAGTCTTTATGCCTAAGTGTAAAATATCAGAAAGTTAACTTCACTTTTCTGAAACACTCAACTCTGGCTCCAATAGTATATGAAGCTCTAAATTAAGTTAAAGGTGTTTAAAATGTATTACTTTGTATTTGGACCTGTTTCATCAGCAATACTTAAGTACTGTCTTGGACAGGAAGTGACAGAGTCCCATTAATTAACTCAGGGACCAGTGTTATTCATTCTTTTGGCATTGAAGCAATTCTCATTACAACTAAGCTGATACGGGAATGATAAATGACAACAGGCTACTACAAATGTTACTATATATTGAGCCAAAGTAATGGAACCTCAAGCAGAAGTGTGCAGAGGAAAACTGTGCAGTGATACGGAGACAATATAAAGTGTTATCAAAGTGTCGTAAACAATTTGGGTGTATTTGAAAAGCACTCCAGTGGCTAATGAAGCCAAAAAATAGGTCTTCATTAGGAAAGGACTCCAACAGTTCAGGCATAACCCAGACAGTTACATCCCAAATGGTGATCTGCAACATTACTGAGCATCACAATTATCTGGAAAAGTTTTCTCTAAAAAATGAGAGAGAGAGAGAGAGAGAGATTTCCATGTCCGTTTTACTATGTCTTCCATTTCTTCACCAAAGTTTCTGCGTTGATATATCTGAGTATTTTCATAAATATCCTAGATGATGCTAATACAGGTTTGGGAATCACAGATTCAGAAATAAGTGCACAAATGCTTCAGTTCACCTAATACAGTTGTAGACTTCGAAGAGGTCATGAGCCAAATCAAAGTACGCATTATTTAAGGAAAATATTACTTGAAAAAAAAGTATTTATATTGATTGCCACTTTATACTGGTATTTTCAGTGACTTTATAAATTAGGCATAAAAATTCATCTTTTGTGAAGTTTTATTTTACCAAAGTTAAGTAGATTTCACTTGTATTTAATAAGTTACTTGAAAATTGACGAGTGATATCCATGAGCTAGTGATGTCTCAGAAATTTCATTTTGTAAATAGAAGTTACAAGATTATATTCGCTATAAATTACATATTTCAATTGATTAAAGTGTAAAATGTCTGCACAAACAACCACCTACTTTAACATATTGATGTCTACCCTGTTGACCGATATAATCTTGCTAGAAGAGGGGCCTGTTAGAGATATTTTTTTTATTATTCACACGTTGTTTAATTTTAGTGAGAATATTTATAGACAATCTTCATCTGAGATTTCTACAGGAAAAGCTAGCTTGCCATTTGAAAGTCTAAAGTGAACGTATTTTATGGACCATCTGCATAAATAGCCTTGGGATGCTCAGAAAAAAAATCCAGTTCCTTTGCCCTACACTAGACCAACTGGATCAGAATTGCAGAGACTCAAGGGCAGGAATTCATATTTTTAAAAAGCGTCTACCCATCCTAACTAGAGATTCTTATGCACACCAAAAGTTGAAACCCTTTGATTAGAATCTAAACTGTTTTCCTTGTCTTGATGTGTTCAAGAGTTTTAGGTTGCTGTCAAGTCTTTTTCAATCATGGAAACATTTTTTTTTCAGACTCTTGGTTGTTACATAATAAAATATTTAAATTTTACACATTGTCACAACTGGTGTCCTATTTTCCATTTTCAGAGAGCTGCTCTAAGTATAAGGAAGCCTAAGGATAAGGTAGATACTGGGAATTCCCACTGCATGGAAATAGGACCAAGTTGCTTTAATTTATCTGACAGTCACTCTCTTCTGGGAAAATACCCTCATTGAGACTTACAATCTTCAAGGCCTCCACATGAAAAAGAAGACTGGATGAACCCCAAAAGAAGTCAGTCTGCAACAACCAATAAAAGAAAGTATTTCTGCCATTTTCAAGTTATAATTCTGAAACATTTGTAAATGTAGAATAGTTTACTTAAACATCATTTAATTATTCCCTCAACACTCATTCAATGAATATTTTTGCACATTATTTTCTAAATGTCTTTTCTTGAGACAATTATTTATGTGGTTGAAATCATATTATACACATGTTGTTTTGGGTTCTGATTTTCTTTTTCTATTTTAACATATTCTCTCAAAGCTATTTTCTTAGAGAATTCAAAATTGTAAGCATCATTTCTTTAGTGTATTATATGAGTCAATTTTATGGGGGATTCATTATTTCAATAATTATTCCTGTATATTTGAACATTTAGGTTGTGAAATTAGAATAATTTACAATATTAAAAATAATGCCCAAATCTACCTCTGTGTTGTTGAGATAGTCATTAATTTACAGATCAAAGGTTATAAACATTTAAAAATTCTTGATAAATGAAATTATTTTTCTGAAAGATGAAGCCAATTAAAACTCACAGTAGTATGGTACAGTAATGTCCACAAAGGAAATCTCATGAAGTTTGACTTTTATCCTTTTAAAAAAATTACTAACTTGTTATGAAATAGGCATGTTGCTTTTGCATAAGTTATTTTTAGTTACACAACAAAGAAGAAAGGTTATATGTATAGGCCAGTACTAATGTAGATCAAAGAGAAAGCTGAAGTGTTTGGCTCTATCTTAAACCTTGTCTATCAAATAGTATTGAGAACAATGGAATGGTAAAAATATCATTTAAGACAAAATCAAAGGCCAAGAATTAGATAAAATAATCTTAGTGGCACACATTGTTTTCTAAATGAATTCACATTCTATATCAAAGTTTTGAAAGATCTTATAATGAACATGCTGAAACATTCTCAGAGATATTTAGCTGAGATAAACAGAATAATTGTCTTTTAAAATATATTATACCTTTATTACTTAACTCTCTGATCTATTATAATCTATTACTACTAATGCATTTCTATTGATTTCTTCCTAAGATATCTTACAGTTTTTGTTTTATATATGTCAATAACAATGTTTGAAATCTTACTTATGAAAACTTCATTGTGACTTATTTATAGAGTTGTAAGTAGCAAGGGACCTTTTTGGTCTTATTTAATGTTTTTCTGCATTAACATCAGCTTTGTTTGATAGGAACAATAGCATGAGCGTGGCAGTGAAGGTGATGAGCAACGGAGCCAGATGGCCCCAGCTGGAACCTCAGTCCTACCTCTCGTAAGCTAGGTCACCCTGAGAAAATCTGTTAGCTTCTCTAGTCCACAGTCTGTAAAACAGCAGTAATTTTAGATTGGTGCAAAAGTAATTGCGGTTTCGGTCATTAAAAGTAATGGCAAAAATCACAATTACTTTTGTACCAACCTAAGTACCTATCTTAGGTGTTATTAAAATGATTGCATGAGTTATCAGGCATAGGCCAAATGCTGAGAATAGTGGCACTCATTTGTTGGTTTTTATTATTACAATTTTCTACCTTTTAGCCTCTCTCGATTTCTCTTTCTCCAGACTGTTTCTTTTCTTTCTCTGCTTCCTTCCCTTCCTAGTTCTTTTATTTTTTTGCATTTATTGATATCTTTGAAAATATTTTATCTTTAAACTCTTTGAGGCATTCAAATTGGTTGTGTAACCTTTAGAGTATAAAGCATTATTTTATATAGTAAAAAAAGCATTATTTTAAATAATATTTAAATAATTTAAATATTCAATTTTTAAAAATAGAATATTATTATGTAAATATCCAATTACTATAATCTTATTCTACATTTTTAAATTTTCTCTATTTCCATAATATTTTTTAAATTTTCTATCTTTTGCTCCACAGTTGTATATTCTTCAGCCATTTCCCTACTTCTTTTTGGAAAAAATATAAATTAGTTACCTTAAAAACTCTAGATGACATGCTTATTTATCTCACTGTATCAACTTCCACTCCCCACAATGTCTTTTATCATACTTTCCTCCACTATGTCATTTTTCTTCTAATATGTATTTTTGTAAACATATTTTTTGTAGCACTGAATTATATATAATTTGATATTATTTTTATACTCTATTGCTTTTATTTCCAGAATTAAACCTGGTTCCATTTTTCAACAATAATCATTAGTAATATATGATTATTTATTTATTTATTTATTTATTTATTTATTTATTTATTTATTTTCATACAGGGTCTCCCTTTGTCACCCAGGCTGGAGTAAAGAGGCACAATCATGGCTCACTGCAACCTCAACCTCCAGGGTTCAAGGAATTCTCCCACCTCAGACTCCTAAGTAGCTGGGACTACAGGCACATGCCTGATCCTCTTCCTCCTCCTACACTGCACCCTCCAAAAGGCCCCTGTGTGTGTTGTTCCCCACTATGTGTCCATGTGCTGTCATCACTGAGCTCCCACTTATGAGAGTGTGCAGTATTTGGTTTTCTGTTCCTGCATTAGTTTGCTGAAGATAATGGCCTCCAGTTCCATCCATGTCCTTGCAAAGGACATGATCTCATTCTTTCTTATGGCTGTATAGTTTTCCATGGTGTATGTGTACCACATTTTTCTTTATCCAGTCTGTCACTGATGGGCATTTAGGGTGATTCCAGGTCTTTGCTGTTGTGAATAGCACTTCAGTAAAGATACATGTGCATGTGTCTTTATAAAACCATGATTTACATTCCTTTGGATATATACCCAGTAATGGGGCTGCTGGGTCAAATGGTATTTCTGTTTTTAGGTCTTTGAGGAATTATCACACTGTCTTCCACAATGGTTGAAATAATTTACATTCCCACCAACAATGCATATGTGTTCCCGTTTTCTCCACAACATCTCACCAGCATCTGTTATTTTTTGACTTTTTAGTAATAGCCATTCTGACTGGTATGAGATGGCATCTCATTGTGGTTTTGATTTGCATTTTTCTAATGACCAGTGGTACTGAGCTTTTTTTTCATATGCTTATTGGCTGCACGGATGTCTTCTTTTGAAAAGTGTCTGTTCATGTCATTTGCCCATTTTTTAATGGGTTTATTTCTTTCTTGTAAATTTAAGTTCCTTATAGATGCTGGATATTAAATCTTTGTCAGATGATAGTTTTGCAAATATTTTCTCCCATTCTATAGGCTGTCTGATCACTCTGCTGATAGTTTGTTTTTCTGTGCAGAAGCTCTTTCATTTAATTTATTCATTTAATAAATCTCTTTTGTCAGTAGCTGCTTTTGTTGTAATTGCTTTTGACATCTTTGTCATGAAATCTTCACTGGGGCCTATGTTCTGAATGGTATTGCCTAGGTTGTCTTCCAGGGTTTTTATAGTTTTGGGTTTTACATTTAAGTCTTTAATCCATGTTGAATTAATTTTTGTACATGGTGTAAGGAAAGGGTCCAGTTTCAACCTTCTGCATTTGGCTAGCCAGTTATCCCAACACCATTTATTGAATGGAGAATTCTTTCCTCATTGCTTACATTTGCCAGCTTTGTTGAAGATCAGATAATTGTAGGTGGGCAGTCTTATTTCTGAGTTCTCTATTCTGTTCCATTAGTTTATTTGTTTGTTTTGTACCAGTACCAAGCTGTTTTGGTTAGTGTAGCCCTGTAGTATAGGGCTATAGTTTTAGTATAGTTTGAAATCAGGTGGTGTGATGCCTCCAGCTCTGTTATTTTTGCTTAGGATTTCCATGGCTATTGGGTGGTTGTCTAATTTTTAACTATTTTTAGAGACAGAGTGAGACAGTGTCTCACTATGTTGCCAAGGCTGGTCTCGAACTCCTGGGCTCAAGCAATCCTCCATTCTAGACCTCCCCAAGTGCTGGAAATACAGGTGGAGCCACCATGCCCATCTTGAATTACTGTGTAAACAATTATATTTTCCTCTGAATCTTCAATACCGTAAATTTCCTACCAAGTTTTGTATTTGACCAAACTTTCTGTTTATTGAAATACATTTTCTAGTACTACTTTTACAGACTGTGATAGGTGACTTACGTTCCAAATTATTGCATGTTTGATATTGCTTTCACATCTAAGTAAGCACATCGCTTGGTAAACATTCCTAGCTAATATGGGTTTCCCTCAATGCCGGTACATAATATCACAGTACCATCTCTTAGCTAATATTAATGGAAAATGTCAAAGACCATACTGATTTTTTATTTTGCCTTGTAGGTAATCTCCTTCTTCTTCCATCATGGCTTGTAGGAACTATTTCTTTACCCTAATTTCAACCAGCTCACTGGAATATAACAAATTCTTTCTATGTAGAGATTGAACTTTTGTTCAAGATAAGCTTTCTTGTACTCATTTCTGCAATTTTTTTCTGCTCTAGGTTATCTGTCTTCAGAAAATTATTTCTATGTTCGATCAACACTATCTTTCATGGCTGTAATATCTTATCTATCATTACTTTTGTTCTGGTTCTGCAGCTCTACATTGTGTGCTATTTTTTCCCACTGTATCCTCCTTTTCTTTTATTCATCGATTTAAAAATGCTAATTCTACTCAGTGATGTCCTTCTTGTCATTTTTAATGGAAGTTTTGTAGAGTTATCCTAAAATTCTTTGTTGCTTTTATTGTTTTTATAATCTTCCCTTCTTAATCTGGGCAATTCCACCCATTCTTATTAATTGCCCCAAAATAGTGTTGGTGAATTGTCTTTGATTTCCCCTCCCTGTTGAAACAGATGCTGCTGGAATTTTCTCTGTAATCTTGGAACTGGTTGCTTTATTTGGTTATTCAGCTGCTTGAAGGAGGGTATAAGCAGGCCCTGAGGCAATAGACAGCTGCAATTCTGGGTTTGTTATTTCTGCTCACTTTCCTTTCAAATCAGTTGACTCCCCTGCCAAGGAGCATATCTGAATTTTGTCATTCTTCAGCGTTGGCACAAGTAGCTCACCCCAGCAAGATAGTTGTTGTGTCACAAAATTCTTTTTAATGCGACTTGTGTAAAGTGTCTTTTTGCAGCTACAAGGTTTAATCCCTTCACTTCTTTCCCCCGACTCATCTCTTTTCTGGCTCAGCTTTGCCTTCTCACCACCCTTCCTGATTATGAAGCTGCATCTGCAAACCAAAATAGAATAGTCGTATTGCGCCTCTTCAGCCCTGTGGCACCTGCAGTTGTCTGACTGGGAGTGGGGTGGAGGTCAAGAGCTGGAAGTTTCTTGTTTCTCCTACCAGTCACCCACTGCTTAGCTCCCAGGCCTCCCACTTCCAAAATAGAAGGAATTAGTAAGACCGTCTAGAAGCTTATTACTTGCTTCTTATACTCTGTTCCTTCCTATCAATTCAGGAGCACATATATTAAAGATTAGTGTTTATTCTCTTTCACCTAAGTAAAATGATACCTATTATTTAAAATTATATATTGTGATGTAACGGTATGGGCTATCATTTCCTAATTCTCAGCATAAGTAAAGTTTCTTTAAGGTTCATCTTATGCCAATGTGCCCTTACCGTATTTCCTAGCCATCCCTTTTCAACTATTCAAATACAATTTTGATTTTCTAAAAAGATAGAAATGTTATTATTTAATTGTTTAATTAATTAATTTAGTTAGTTTTTGATATGGAGTCTGTCTCTTTCACCCAGGCTGGAGTGCAGTTGCACGATCTCAGCTCAGTGCAACCTCCGTCTCCCGGGTTCAAGCAATCCCCCCACCTCAACCTCCTGAATAGCTGGGACTACAGTCGCCTATCACCACACCAGGCTAATTTTTTTTTTTTTTTTTTTTTTGTATCTTTAGTAGAGACAGGGTTTCACTATGTAGGCTAGGCTGGTCTCAAACTCCTGATCTCAAGCGATCCCCCACCTTGGCCTCCCAAAGTGCTGGGATTACAGGCGTGAGCCACAGGTGCCTGGCCTAAAAAGATAAAGTGTTAGACTCAACAACTATAGACCACTGAGCTTGATGTGGCTTTGGGACAGCGAAGAGGGGCATGAGACCTCATAGCATGGTAGCCACTTTCTCCGAAAAAATCTTTCAATAATCCTTTCTCGCACCACACATTTTTTTTCTCCTTAAATTAGATGAGTTGTTTCAAAATCAGGTAGTAAATAATTTCCTTTGAAAATCTTTCTATGCTGTTTTTTTCTCATACTCTTCTGATATCTGATGTCAATAATATTGATAACTCAGTTAAAACCAAGGCAAGGGCCAGGAGTGGTGGCTTATGCCTGTAATCCCAGCACTCTGGGAGGCCGAGGCAGGTAGATCACCTGAGGTCAGATGTTCAAGACCAGCCTGGCCAACATGGTGAAACCCCATCTCTACTAAAACTACCAAAATTAGCCAGACACGGTGACTTGTGCCTGTAGTCCCAGCTACTGGGGAGGCTTAGGCAGGAGAATCACTTCAACCTGGGAGGCAGAGATTGCACTGAGCCGAGATCACGTCACTGCACTCCAGCCTGGGTGACAGAGCAAGACTGTGTCTCAAAAAAGCAAAAACAAAAAACAACACCAAAAAATAAAATAAAAAACCTGAGGCGGGAATATTGCATCTAACACTGTGTTAGAAGAACCACTACCCCCTTTTCTATAACCACTGAGTAGTCTTAACACTACTCTCATGAGGCTAATTCTCATCATTACTGTTGTAGGAGACCAGGAATGAAAGACAGCCAAGGATATCAGCACCTGAGCAAAGCATATGGCAGAGTGTCTTTAAAATCCCTGAGTAAATCATAAAGAAACATGGGGTAAAAATAGATGAGAGAGTCAACTTTAAAGCTGGTTAAGTAATTGTACCTAGAGGTGCTGACAACTGATAGACGACAATATTTCCTAAAGTAAAACAATGTTAAGGAATCCTATAGGATCTTCTCCTTTTCTTGATCTTAACGTTGATGTCACTTCCTTGAATGTTATCATAATATTCTCAGAAAGCAAAAAACAGATAGAATGATGAATACAGAAAACTGTAATGAACTATGATCTACAGCTGAAATAAAATATAAGATATGAGATGTTTGATTTGGTTTGGCTGTGTCCCCATTCAAATCTCGTCTTGAATTGTAGTTCCCATAATCTCCGCATGTCGTGGGAGGGACTCAGCAGTAGGTAGATGAATCATGGGGGTGGTTTCCCCATGCTACTCTCATGATAGTAAGTTCTCATGAGATCTTATGGTTTTATAAGAGGCTTTTCCCCCTATTGCTCAGCACTTCTCCTTGCTGCTGCCATGAGAAGAAGGTTGTGTTTGCTTTCCTTTCGCCATGACTGTAAGTTTCATGAGGACTCCCCAGCCATGCTGAACTGTGAGTCAATTAAACCATTCCTTTATAAATTACCCAATCTCTGATATGTCTTTATTAGCAGTGTGAGAATGAACTGATATAATGCTATACTTTCACAAAAATAAATTTACCTGAATAATTATAGTATGTGGGGGACAGGGCTTTGCAATAGAACTAAACATAGACAAAATTTTAAGCTATGTGTATTTGATTCAACAATATCAAGCAAACTTATTTGGTATTAATACGAGTCCAACAGAAGTCCCAATCTCAGGATCTAGGACATGTGGTCTAGACCAATTAGATACATCTGGTGTTTTCTGGAACTTTGGTGGGTAGATGAGTGTGTGAGAAGAGGTGCTGGTGACAGCCTTTTTTTTTTTTTTCTTCATTGAAATTGAGAATGTTGATTGTATAGCCTAGTTAAGAAATACTTTTTAATGACTGCCAAGATTTAGGCCCCAACTTAGGAGCAAGAGTCACCTCTAACCTTTCAGGAAATCTTGGGTGTGACCCACTGCATAAATGGAATTTCACCATAATATTTAATGGACTCAAAGTGTACATGCAAGCTTGTTTCATAAATAAGGGATTTCAGTCCAGATCCATGAATGATGCAGTTTAGCATGTGTTCTCAGCTTGCCTGCTGACCACCTCTCCTTTTCTAAATATGCAACAGCACAGACAAGTCTTGCAGATGACATGTTATGGGATAAATTGTGTGCCTCTAAAGCTTCTGCATTGAAGTTACAACCTCCCAGTACCTCAGAATGTGACTGTATTTGGGGGACAGGGTTTTTAAAGAATTGAGTTAAAATGAGGCCATTAGGGTGGGACCTAATGCAATATGACTGGTGTTCTTATAAAAAGAGGAATTAGGACACAGACATGCAGAGAAGGAAGACCATATTAAGACACAGGGAGATAATGGCATCTACAAGCCAAGGAGAAAGGCCTCAGAAGAAACCACCTCTGCTGCCTCCTTGATCTCAGACTTTCAGCCTCCAGAATTGTGTAAAATAAATTTCTGTTGTTTAATCCACAGTCTGTGGTACTTTGTTATTTCTGTTGTTTAAGCCAATACATTGTTATGACAGCCCTGGCAAACTGATACAGAGCAGTTTTGTATGCTGTAAGAAATAGACTACTAGTAACACTGCTTTGGGCCTAGTAACATGATGTGGACTGAAGGGCATTCCTTCTACTGCAAGGTAGTTAAGGATGGGGAGGTATCTAATTTTATATGAGTGGGAAGTGTATTGGTGAGTAACATCACTAAAGGGCCCTCTGGATTCACATGACCAAAACTAGTAGTGACACAGGATAATGTCATATGGTTGCCCATATGTTTGTAAGATATGCTCTATCTTGATGTATTCAAGGATTCTTTGTAGACTAATAAATATATCCTCCAAATCAGAGATGTCTTACTTGCCAGGTCTGTTTCCATTTATAAACTCTATATTCTAGTCTTAGCTAAGTCATTAAGCAGAAAAATTATTCCCAAGTTTCTGCTACAGTAACTGCTATAAAGAGCATGAGTGACAAGAGTGGGCTGAGAATATAGTGGCTATGGTGAGTGAGGGCAAAAATTGAATACAATGGAAGGATTTAAGTTTAACTTAAGACCTGCCCTTAGGTCTAATGTCTGTAGTGCTCAGATTAAAATTAATATAGCTGATAATTTCAGAATTTTATTTAACATATGAGGGTAATAATCATTCTTACTAGTTACTCACTAAATGCTAATATAAATTCTAGATGTAAAAAATAAATGAAAGTTCAGTTTTATTTTACTTTTACTTTCTTCAAAATTATGACAAATATTGGATAAACATTCTCATAAACATTATAAGTGCTCATTCATAGCTATAGAGCAATGTTCCATGATTGTAAACATAGTTATTTATCATAAAAAATAATAACTAGGCTAAGAATAATGTTATAAAACATATTCTGTTTGAGGCTTCAGAACATCAAATTAATGTAATTTATTTTTACACGTTAAAGGAATAGAAAACCAAACAATCAGCAAAGGAAATGGAATATTGAGAAATATATTAAAAAGAGACCAAAACAAAATGAAAATAATTAGCTATGACTAGTTATCTAATTCTAAGATGCATAACAATATTCAATGTGATGAAAAGGATGTTATCATAAACTGCCTGTGGACACATATGTCCATCTGGAAAGCAATTTCACAGTAAATGTCAAGAACCTTTAAAACAGAAATACATTAAATAGAAATAAGTAGAAATGTGGTCAAATTGTTACTTAAAATTGTCAAACACTGGAAAAAATAAAAACATTAAAAAAAGAATTGCTAACATTCATAAAATAATTACTTGGTAATTAAAAGAGTATTTTTTGAATAATATCCAATGGGAAAATGCCTAGAATAAAATGTTAATCTGGAATAGAACAATATATATTATAATTAAGTGTCTGTAAAATAGTAAAATTAGTAGGCGCATTTTTATTATTTGATAGTAGAATTATTATTTTAATTGTTTTGTTATAACTGCATTTTTCAAATTGTCTACCCCCAGGTACATTAATTTTGTAATTAAAAATATACATCCAAATAAGCCACAAAGTGTAAATGTGTTGCTAAGAAATTCTGAAAATACAAGAAAAATAATGAGTTTTTTTAAAATTAATTTTCTTGTTTTGCATTTTTGGGGTTTGAAATTCTTATGAAACATCTAGCTTTTTAAGTAAGCAAATGTCTTCCTTTATTTTCCTTTTCTGAATGTTAGGGAAACATCTACATCAGATCATTTGTCAGAAATCAACTAGATTGTATTTCAAAAGCTCAAATATACTTATTAATTAATATAAATGTTGATGCTCTCATAATAAAAATATTATCTACTTATTTTTCCCATTAATCATTTATTACTGATTTAAAAAATCATTACAAGTATGACAAATGCTGCCAAGATATAAGCAGCATAAAAAAATAGGAAACACGTATTCATTGTCATTTTCATATTTCAGAGGAAATTAAGATGTAATCTGTAAAAGGGGCTGTGAAAAGTGTAGTGTTTACTGCTCTATTCAAAGTCTATGATTTGTTACTACTTTTATATCAGTAAGGTTACTGTGGAACAATGGAAGAACATTGGACACTAACTAAAAAGATATAGATTAATAGTTTCAGCTGTGTTGAAACTGCATCATGTCACTTTAGGAAAGTAATTTAATTTTCCTGGTAAAAGAAACAACATTATTTATAGATACCTCCTAATTAGTTTATAATGATCATGGTTTTATTTTAATGTGAAAAGTATGATGGCAACATCATTGTAAATTAAAAAGGTACAGGGTATGATTTTGAAGTAAAATATTACATTGAATATGTAAGATATCTTGAATTTTTCTTAGAAAAATTCTTTGAATTTTTTCATTTAATATTATTTCTATTTTCAAAAATACTGTGACATACAAGAAATAATTGACTCTAGTCATGAATAGGAAATATGACTGTGATGCTGAGATCTTCATATGGCAAGAGACCTCAGATCCCTTTTACAGCTATTATTCAAATATTGTCATAAAAATAACTTATAGTCATAAAATTAATTCCATCTGTTTAAAAAGAATTTTAAAATATATTTCGCGTTTGTATGTGTCCCTTCACCAACTTTATCTTTCTACTTTTATCCCAAATCAGTGAACTTAATGAATGCAGAAATGCTCAATTCAGAGTTGGAAAGAGTAGGAACACTAAATTAGATCTGACATAGCATGAATATTCTCTCCTCCCCATGGAGTTAATGTGATTAAGTAAGTATCCCCATTCCAAGTAAAAGGGAAATAAGATGCATTTTTGGCTTTATGTTTATTTCCTTTCTTGGTTGGTTCGTCGTTTTAAGAGAAAATGAAGACATGGTACTGAAATATTGAGTATTTAAGGAAATGTTTGCTGATTGTCTCCTACGTGTACTACACTGATTTGAAAATAGCTTAGGTAATAGAAAAGGATTTGTCGGCAACATCACTAATAAAAAAGTAAAGGATGATAAGGAAGGAAAACAAAGAATAAATGTTATCTTGGGAAAGCTAGAGGAAGGAAGAGACAGTGAGTGAGCTCTGATCATTCAAGGAAAGACAGAAAAAGAAATAAAGTAATTCCCTAAGAGTACAGATAAAGTGAAAGAATGATGGTAAATTTGAGGTATTATAAAGGCAAAATTGTAAAAAACTAGGATCAATGAAGAGATATTGAAATAGAGTAAATGGAGAATAGTGATTTTTAATTAAAAATGCTAAATTGTCATATATGTTATTTAAAAAGGAGTGCAAATAATATGCACTACTATGGGAGAAACTAGTATGGAGAAAACACACACACACACACACACTCACACACACTCACACACACACACACACACACCTCTTAAGGCGCAGATTCCAGATGAGAAAAATCTGTATTTGAAAACATCACTACTTTGCCCTCATCATATTTATTTAAAAGTGATGTATGTATTACTTATGGAATAAAACAATATGATCTAGAGAATCCAGTTGTCAGCAGGTTCAGGGTAGCTGCAATGACACTCTGCTTTTGGGCTTTGTTTGTGGATGCTCCAGGCCTTGTTAGCCTGTAGTTGAACACAATGTTTCTGATCCATCTCTTTTACTCCATCTTTCACTGTTCCTGTCAGCATGACCTGCCTGCTACTTTGGTTTAACATCAATCACCATGCATGGTTTCCATTAGTGTTCCAGCTGACAACTTCAGGATTTCTTTCTGGGAAGTTTTTCATAATCGCATTCTTGCAGATCCCAGCATTAAGAACTGCTTTAGTTCTATCAGAAAAAGCAACCTGTGTCATCTATCAGGTAACACTGTGACATTAGTTCAAATGTACATAACGTATTAGTAGCAAAATATACCTTTATAAGAATTTAGAAAACATCATGTTGTACATGATTAAAAATACACAATTTTTGTTTGTCAATTTAAAAATACATGAATGAATTTTAAAAAGAATTTAGACTCAGATTATCTATGTTAACTTGCAACCAGTTCTTGATCGGTGATAAGCCATCCTCCTTCATGGTCATTTGCACCTAGGCTTAGCTTTTAAGAATCTTTATGTTCAAATTATATTTTCTTTTACCTACTTGTTAAGGTAAAAATATACTATAATAGCCCTCAAATATGAGTTATTAAAAATCTGCTTAGGTTTCAAAGATTCACTGTCATATTCTCCCAGCTTGGAAATTTCTCTGTCCTTGAAACATGCATGAGACACTCTCCTAAAATATGTCCTAAAACATGCAGGTATTTACCACTCTCTAGTCTACATGTTAACTATCTATTTACATGTTTTATTTCTCCTACGACACTACAAATTTCATGAGGGCAGAGTATTTATTTGACTTTTCTTTGAATTCTCTGCAGTGCCTAGTATGGTATGATGCATACGGTAGGCACTCTGAATATTTACAAAAAATTGTGCTAACAAATGCAAACCTATTTCCTGAGATAATTCATCTTACACAATGTGCACTAAATCTAGTGATACTATTCCTGAGAGAAATTCAATCCAACTTAAAAGCATTACTTTTTAAATGGCAATTATAATAAAATTTTATTTAATGTTATTGTAAGCAAAAGGATTGTTTAAAGGTGACAGGTGTAGAATTCTATTGTTAATATCATGAAATGTATTAAGATAATTATGTATTTCCACTTCTAGTGTTAAGGATAACAAAGCTTCTATTCATACCTCATATCATTAAAATTATCTAGCTTCATAAAACTATTTTTAAATGGTTGTTTATTTTTCCACAATAATGGAGAGCACAAAATATCTAAGTTAAACAGCATTTGGTAGAGTTTTAATCTTATAAATTCTTCTCTGTCCCCTACTTGAGATTTTAGATTAACAATATCACTAAAATCATTTTGTATTGCAACATGCTGAGGTAATTGTTCTGTTAAAACCAACTGAAAAGGCAGCAGATTGAATGATTATGTGGTAAAATTCAAACACATCAGACTGAGGGAAATGGGATGGTTTGATGGTAGCTACACACACTACACTGATTCAGTTCTAGCCAAGTGCAGTTAGACCTGGGCAGTTTTGCCTCTGTGGTTTATTTGAATTGGCTCACTGTTGAGGGATATTGTCACTCCATGCCATCGTTTTATGATTTCCCTTTACAAAGAGCTCATGGATTAAATAAGCATCCTTTTTTTCCAAAGCATATGTTAACAATGACCTTGTCACACCAGTGAGGAAGTATCACCATATGGCTGCATTAAATGAGGCTAGACTTTAGGAAATGGACTTCCAAAACCTGAGAACACAAGGGAAAAAGGGGAGAGGTGGTGGAAATCCTTCCTATTTTAGGCCTGGAATTGTAGAGATCACTTGGGTGATTATGTCTATGGAGAAAAGAAAATGATAAAAACATACAATGTTTTGATTTGGTATGTGTGGCAGGTAGGGTGAGGAAAGTAAATGAGACTTTGAATAAAAAGTCACTCTGAACTTTAAAAGAGTCTGACCTTGAACAAAATGTAAAATGGCAAGATATTCTTGAGGGATAAAAATGAAAGTCATGGGAAGTTATGAGAGAAGTATAGAATATTATACTATTCCCACTTTTGCAATTTTGATTCCCCATTGCCTTAAAATGTACATTTCATGAACAATACCTGTCTTTAATAAACATGAAAATGTTATACTATTAGACATCCAATTTGAAAAATCATCTAATAAGAACTGAACTGATGGAAAGCAAGAAGGTACTTGTCTTTTATTCTTTTTGTATTGGAAGCTCCTTATTTTGTATTACAAATCTATCTGTTTCATGCTCATGGATTATAAATACACTTGATAACTAAAAGCAAGTGTTTTGAGTTCTTGCTGCACACATGCATGGAAACAGAATTGGGAGGCAATGCTGCCTCTGAGTTCATATGAAATATTCAGCTCTCTAGGTCTTCTGGCAGCATTCCATATCAGTGCTACAGAGATTATCTTCTATAAGTTCCTATTTCTAAACGACATTGAGTATCTTATTTTTATTTCAGAACAAGATTTATAGAAAACAGTTAAAATATATGAGGTTAGGATTTACTGTGATATTTAAATTCTAAGTGAAAATGTGTTCATATTGCTCCATATTCAAGGCCAAAGTCTGTCCTTAATCACTAACACAATTTCCAGTGCAGTGATGATGAGGGTCACTGAAAGGGACCGTTTCGTTGGGATGCTCAGAGCTGGAAGCTCTGCATGGACTGAGGCCACAGCCTGGGCAGGCGGGCAGGAGCAGCCTCTTCTCATGCCTCTAATGATTTGTGAAATGGCATGAATCCAGGCCAAGACTCACCCCTATGAGTCCCACAGAAATTAAAAAATGTCCTTCAGAGTATTTCCCTAAAAAAAATGTAATTTCTACATTCCTATTTCAATTTTATTTAGCCACTTCTCAAGGAAAACCAATGAAAAATATAATATATATTCTTATGCTTGACAGTTACTATGGAACTACCATTTATCAGCACTAAGACAGATCTTTACACTGTCTTTCTTCTTCTAATCCTGACTTTTTTCTTCCAAGTCACGAATTATATATTTAAGCTAAAGTTTCCTAGTATGCTTGTAATTCAAATACTGACATGTTATTTTACTCTTAGGCAGTTAATTTCCTATAGAGAGGTTAATTTCCCCAGTACTATTTTGTATTCCAAGGAAAATTAAAGATAATTTAAAGTCTCTAATACTATTATTTTAGAGGAGAATATTTAAATATAAGACTACTACATTTTATTGCAAATATTTAGGAAAGAAAAGTTGTAGTTTTAACTGTCAATACACTTACCAGAAACACTGTGTATCACCGAATTTATTAGTGCCTCGTTTTTGAAACACTGTGAAATACCATACATATGTGAAGTGTTATCATCATAGTTACATAGACAACAGTATCCATAGTCTTCAAACACCACTCCCAAATTACATACCCTGAAATCATTTCATAAAATCCTGGGGCAAACTCTACAGAATGTGTACTTTTTAGAATGGATTTTCTAAAGCTTTTCTGACATTCACCTAAACCTAGAATATAACTGACAATGTTTTATTTTCAAAATCATGCAGCAAAGCCAGAAAATAATACAGGCAACTTGGGAAATTTTGGGACTTTTAGAATCTGAAGTTTTAAAAATGGCCAACTCTTAAGCAAGGCTTTAGTTAAATAGGTAAAAATCATATAATTTGTAAACAGAGACTTGGGTTACAGTCTGATTTGTGGTTGAGGGTCCTTTGGCAAGTAGTAAAGTATTCATAGGAATAGCTTGGTACATGCAGCAGATACTATGTTAAGCACTTTACAAGCAAGTTTTTCTTTTTCTTTCTTTCTTTCTCTCTTTCTTCTTTCTTTCTTTCTTTCTTCTTTCTTTCTTTCTTTTCTTTCTTTCTCTCTCTCTCTCCTTCCTTCCTTTCTCCTTCCTTCCTTCCTTCCTTCCTTCCTTCCTTCCTTCCTTCCTCCTTCTCTCCTTCTTTCCTTCTTTCTTCTTTTTTTTTTTTTTGGAGATGGAGACTCACTCTGTCACCCAGGCTGGAGTGCAATGGCAATGGTGCGGTCCTGGCTCACTACAACCTCCGCCTCCCAGGTTCAAGTGATTCTCTTGCCTCAGCCTCCCCAGTAGCTGGGACTACAGGTGCGTGCCACCACATGCTGCTAATTTTTGTATTTTTAGTAGAGTCGGGGTTTCACCATGTTGCCCAGGCTGGTCCTGAACTCCTGACCTTGTGATCCGCCCACCTCGGTCTCCCAAAATGCTGGGATTACAGGCGTGAGCCACCATGCCTGGCCACAAGCAAGTTTTTCAAAAGCTCACAGCAGCCCTTTAGTTTACTACTATTGACTCTGTTTTGAAGATCAGTAAACTGAGACTTAGGAAGGTTGAGTAACCTGCCTAATGTCGTGGTATCTGGGAAGTGGAAGGAACTGTTTTTTACTTAAGTGCACTAAGCACCAGGTTAGTTCTAAAAGTCTCAGTTTCCAGGTCATTTCTAGTTCTTTCTCAGCAAGGTTTTGAGGCTCCATTAGGATAGGCTAACGGAAAAGTTTTGTAAATAGTAAACTGGTTGTCATTTATGTGATTTCAGAGAGTCTCTTCCAGGTCTGTGATTCTGATATTGTTATTTAACTAAGTCTGAAATACAGGTCTTAAGAATGTAGAATTTGTATTTCTGTGGTTCTAGAGATTGTTAAACTTGCCTTCAATTATTCTAATGAGTTACATCTAGAGACTCTGATAAAAAAGCATGGTCATGGAAGATAAGTTTGTTTTTCTTTAATAGTCTCTAAACTCCAGTGCAATTACACTTGATCTGCAGATTCACAGCTTGAATAATAATGCACATTTGCATTCAGAAATATTTACTAAGGGTTTACTACAATTTTTACTAAGAGTTTACAACAAATATACTGTGCTATGAACTATATTCAGGGGATATAAAGGAAAAATAGATATAGACCCTGCCCTCAAGAAGCTCATAGTCTACTGAACAGATTGTAAATTGACATTTTAAAATCAGTTTCTTTGAATTTGACAAAAAATAAATATGTAGAAATATGTATAAATCTTCAGGCCGGGCGCGGTGCCTCACGCCTGTAATCCCAGCACTTTGGGTGGCTGAGGCGGGCACATCACGAGGTCAGGAGATCGAGACCATCCTGGCTAACACAGTGAAACCCCGTCTCTACTAAAAATACAAAAAATTAGCCGGGCGTGGTGGCGGGCGCCTGTAGTCCCAGCTACTCCGGAGGCTGAGGCAGGAGAATGACTTGACCCCAGGAGGCGGAGCTTGCAGTGAACCGAGATTGCGCCACTGCACTCCAGCCTGGGCGACAGAGCGAGACTCTGTCTCAAAAAACAAAACAAAACAACAAAAAAAGAAATATGTATAAATCTTCTAAGAAATACCAACATTGTCAGCTGTGAAACACATGCACATTAAAAAATGAATCTTTTGAATTTAAGTTCATTTTCAAACAGAAATCCATATAATGGCATAATAAATTCATCTTTTCAAATGGCACTAATTCATTGAGTCATTAGCACCTATAGAAGTTACCTTTCTGATAACATAGAAAATAAAACGTAAAACACTATGATACATTTGACAGCTAACTCAGTCAGCTCCAAAACAAACTCATAACATTGCTTTAGGACCTTTTATTTCATATGTATTTCCTGGTGAACAGCACCATCTTCCCAAGTTAGAATTCTCAAGACCCCTTTTCTCTCACCTCCGTCAGCCGTTGAAGTGTGCATTTTATTTTGTATACATGAGGCTCAGGGAATGATACAAATTATTATTTCTGTGTTTACTGTGGTTATATTAATGCTTAGAGGTCCATGCCTAAACACTTTTAACACTTTTTACAACATTTTTTCTTTCTTTTTAATTATTTATTATTTTGGAGAAACGGGGTCCCACTATGTTGCCCAGACTAGTCTTGAACTCTTGGCTTCAAGTGGTCTGCCTGCCTCAGCTTCCCAAAGCACTAAGATTATAGTCAGCCACAATGCTTGGCCCCTAAACACTGTATATGATATATTTTAATGCACATTGCTTTAGATATTTCTAGTGAAATCAAGGCAAGTTGTCGTTCCCGTTAATTTATAACTTTGAAACTCAAAGAGGATGATTAATTTGTCAACAGTTCACATAGCTAATGAACAGCAAAGCTGGGTGCTGAATCCAGGCCTTGCTCCAGAGGCCATGCTCTTCTACACCAGAAAGCCAATTTTGGAAGAATGGAAGTGTTTCTACAAACGAAAAAAATGGGGACAGACATTAAAGCAGTGCTATGGTCTCTGAAACTGGGAAAGTGGAAGTTTAAACAGACATATTTGGAGTAGAGGTTCCTATGTGGAGATGAGATGGGGAGTCAGCTAAAACTTTAGACTGAAGAGAACCCAAAACAATAAGAAATGCTAAGAGATGAGAGAGGAGTAAGACTTTAATTCAGTCCATTTCACTTTCTCATGTCTATCCTCTTTATTCTCTAAATTGATACTGCATACCCATGACAGAATTACGGTCCTTGAATTAACAATCCCCTGTCCAAACCATCTCTGTTATCAAATTCAAACTTTTATTTTATTTGCTTCTAAAGTCTTGAATTTATAAGTAGGCTTCTCCGCACCTGTTTTCCCTCCCTCCAACACTATTCATTCATATCCAGTGAGATGCTTTCTTGTGCCACCTCATCCCTTTTTGTAGCTTAGGGTTTTTTATTTGCTATCTTCAACACTCTTTTATACCCCTCCTTGACCTCCTCATTCGTTCAAGATTAAACTCCACTTTATTAAGTCTTATTTTTATAAAATCTGGCCCCTCCTAATAGTATTTCTTTGGCAATTATGATACAGTGCACACCACCTTCTAATTTAACACATACTTATCATCTTATTTCATAACAAGTTGCTTCTGTCTTTCCAGCATATTATAAGCTTTGTAAGGCTCAATATCAAGTCTGACTTTTTTTTCAATAAAGTATGTGGCACAGCAAAGAAAGCAAGACAGCTGCCAAGTGAACATTCAGTTAATTAAAGTTACAATTGAACACTAAAGAATCTGCATATTAACAGGGGCAAATAACTTGGTAGCAAACACACACAGATGCATAAGGAATGTAGAATATAGAAGTGATAAGTAGTTTGTTATCTATGGGACAATATGAGTGGTTCAGATTCACAGTTGTTGAGTCTAATCTGGGGCTGCCAAAGGATTTTGTTTTATTTGATTGCTCGTTTCTCTCCATATAAATTCTGACATCTAAGTAAATTGGTCCAATTTTACTTCATTAATCAAATTAGTCTTGGGTAATGAACAGTCTTTTTCTTTCTTCTCTTATTTCGGTTTTGTTAGAGATAGCCAAGCTATCCTTCTGGCTCATGAAAAGAGAGAACATCTTTTAAAGTACATTATAGATATATGCACTAGCCCAAGTGGGGCTGGCTGCCTCCTTCCCAATATAATCGCAGCTTTTTTCACATTGCACTGAGATTTTCGGTGGTCTTCACTAGACTGTGAGCTACTTAGGAGCAAAGAGAACTATGTCCTTAGAGTGAAATATTACTTTAGACACAGAAAAATTGTCTTTGGGCAAAAGTGAGAGGATTTTAGTAAGTCTAGATACTTTGTAATAAACAAGGTGGGGAGTAGAAGTGAGAAAGAATCTTTGGGGTTTAGACGAGAATTTTAAATAAAGAGCTGTCATGTCCCTGTTCATGGACAGGCATCCTAGCATAATTCAAGTGAAATAATCTGCATGAGACATAAGAACTCAGAGGGAGGATGGAGGACAGATTGTATGACTGTCCCTTTCACTTGAAGACTCTCATTATAGGACTCTTAGATTCTAAATCTTGAAGGCAATGTGTTTGAATGAGTAATGATCTTTATGATCCTTCACCAGTTCACCTACTCAGATGAGGAAGTCCATTAAAAACTGTTTTCCATTTTTTAATTAATTTTTTAAATTTTTTTAAAAAAATTACTAATCTTTTTTTCATTAATGCCTTACTTGGGTACTCAGAAATTGAATTAAAACACTAATATATAACCATCAATTCTTAAATCCCTTCATTTTCATACCCACATATTTAGAGGGTGGTTTTTTTTTTTTTTCTAGAAGGAGTCTTGCTTGTCTCTCAGGCTGGGATGCAGTGGCATAATCTCGGCTCACTGTAACCTCCGCCTCCCAGGTTCAAGTGATTCTCCTGTCTCAGCCTCCTGAGTAGCTGGGATTACAGGCCCACCATGCCTGGCTAATTTTTGTATTTGTAGTAGAGACGGGGTTTCACCATATCAGTCAGGCTGGTCTTGAACTCCTGGCCTCATGATCCACCCACCTTGGCCTCCCAAAGTGCTGGGATTACAGGCATGAGCCACTGCGCCTAGCCTAGTGGGTGTTAATTTAATGCTATTATAAGCCAGGCATTGAGCCATGAGTCAAGCACTAGGAATTTACTCACAAATACAATAGCATTCCAGTCATTCATTGTGGGGAGTGCAAATAAATAATAACATCACGTAGTAGGGTAAGTCCTAGGTGCCTTGAGATCATAGCAAAGTGGAGCCTAAATCAATCTGGGGTGGTCAGAAAAAACTACCTAAAGAAAGTGACCAGATGGCCAAGAGCCACCAGCTCACTCATGCAGCTACTGTCTTTTATACAGAATTGAAAATAAGATACGGTTGGTAAGTTATAGATTTCAATTGATGATGACAAATGCTTGTAATCACAAATTTTCTTGGCTTTTTTAATGAGCTATAGTAAGCAAATGTAATGATGATAATTTTAGTTCATTAAAGCTTATTTTCATTTTAAATTAATGGAAGTATGTAACCAAAGAGATCAAACGTGGCAATTACCAAGTGGGCAAGATATTTAGACAACAAACGCTGATAATGACTAAAATGCCAAAAGATCCCCTTAGTTTATCTGTTCCTTTGGACACAGTAAGACAAATTCAACATTTTGTAACAAAATCACCACATTTTCTTTTATTTAGATATTATGAATCAGGAAAAGTGTTAATATGTGCTCTTTGTAAACATGTAAAAATTTAGAACTGTATACATTAAAAATGGAAATTCTGCGTTATAACACAAAAGAAAAATAATCACTATCAGCATTTGAATATAGTATTTTCAGTCTCTTTTATATATTATTGTTCTTTTGAAATTGCAATCAAAAAAGAATCTATCTTTTTCCCTCACCATTATATCTTACATATTTCCCACATGATAAAAATCTCTAAATCATGAGTTTAATAGCCATATAATAATATTCATCATTTAGCTATTCTGCCTAATAGCCCATTGCCTGCAGTCTAATAATTTTGAAAAGCTGGAGTATTACTATCACTAAATGGAAATGGAAAGTATCCCTATTTATTTATTTACTTATTTATTTTTAGTTTATTTTTTTACAGACAGTGTCTTACTTTGTCACCCAGCCTGGAGTGCAATCACAGCTCACTGCAGCCTTCAACTCCTGGGCTCAAGGGATCCTGCTGCCTCAGCCTCCTGAGTAGCTGGGAGTATATAGCAGTGGCAGCCACGCTAATTTTTTTTTTTTTTTTGGTGGAGAAGAGGTTTCACCATCTAGCCCAGACTGGCCCTTTAAAATATGATACAATATAATTTTTGCACATTGGTTTTGTATCCTGAGACTTTGCTGAAGTTCCTTATCAGCTTAAAGAGATTTTGGGCTGAGATGATGGGGTTTTCTAAATATAAAGAGGTTAAGACATTGCTGTTTTGAAAATAAAATACTATTTTAGCAACAATGTCCTCTCAATAAAAATATTGAAACTTGTTTTCTAATCTGTGATTTTATCAATTCTATAAAATGAGGCTTATTTTCACAGTGACTTTGTTTTTATAACATACAATCATTAGCAAATTTTGTGAAATAAAGAATAAAATGCTAAAAGCATGTGCATTATTCTGTTCTCACACTGCTATAAAGAACTGCCCGAGACTGAGTAATTTACAAAGGAAAGAGGTTTAATTGACTACAGTTTCACATGGCTGGGGAGACACAGGAAACTTACAATCATGGTGGAAGGGGAAGCAAACACATCCTTCTTCACATGAAGACAGGAAGGAGAAGTGCCGAGCAAAGAGAGAAATCCCCTTATAAAACCATCAGATCTCATGAGAACTCACTTACTATCATACCCCCATGATTCAACTCCAACGACCGGGTCTCTCCAATGACACATGGGGATTATAGGAAATACAATTCAAGATGAGATTTGGGTGGGAACACAGCCAAACCATATCAGCATGTATATATTGTATATGTACGTGAAAGGTCTGATATATGATGCATAACAAATATAGTGATTTATAAATTATTCTGAACTCTATATGTGTTTGCTGTATTTTCATTTTTAAGAAATGAATTTGCAAATAATGGTGGCAAAGGTATGCACATGAAAATTCATAATTCATTATTTTGAAGAGAAGGAATAACCATATCTGGCAAATTATTTATGTTACTATCTCACTGTATTTTTCCCTTTGGCAGGCTCTGTGTGTGTGTGTGTGTGTGTGTTTGTGTGTGTGTACATATACACACATATATATGATGGTAATTGTACTAATTATTATTTTAATCTTGCAATTGTTCAACTCATTTTTTAACAAGTTTTTATTACTCTGTAATATGTGATTGAGTGGCAAGTCACAGTTGTAGTACAGATTCTTATTTGTGCCAACTAAATTAAATAATTAACCTCTATCAAGAATAACTTTAAAAAGGTGGGGGATGCTTGATATTTAATCAGTAATAGACTATATAGTGTTCTATCGTCATCTATATTAATCTGTAGGGAGATTTTATTGCCTCTATGCATATTATAAAAGGTGCTTAATTTTGGTTTACATTCCTCCCACCAAATGCCAGCTCTTTTCCAACCTGTTTATTATAACCGACTTGGTTCGCAGTTCGGAAGATACATGGTTGCAATGATAAGCTAAGTATTTGTTGCTAGAACTAACAGTTCTTGCTGAAAAACAGTGAGCAGAATTACATACAATAATGGGTTTTACAAACAGCAACTCAAGTAACAAAATAGCATTCCTTGTCTAGGAAAAGGCTTCTTAGTGTATTTGATATGGGAAAGGAGCCACATTTTGCTATATACATGAATGATGAAACGTGCTGTTAGAAGTCTTTTTAACACACAAATATAATTATGTTATAGACTGCTTAAAATAATTCTTGCTGTCTTCCGTGGAAGAATATGGCATAACATCCTTATCCTATCCTCCAGGGCAGTTTACAAGGCCCCTCCCTGCCTCTGCAGTGTGTCCAGTCCCTCTCCCAACCCCTCCACTCCACCACCTGCCATCCCCCCTACCCCTACTCTATTCTCCAGATGCGTTATCGTTCTCCAATGTCATCTATACACCTTATACTTTTTCCTGTAATGCTGTTTTCTCTGCCTGAAATAGTTTTCTTTCTCTTTAGAGTATAGCAGAATCTCATGCGTCTTTCAAAGACCAAGCAGATTGTCACATAATTTCTGAATTTCCCCCCAACACCTTATGAGAGGTGAAGAAAAGGAAATAGAAAACATTGGGGTAAAATGAACAGCAGTGTTTTCCTGTATCATTCATTTATAGAATTTCCAAATATCTGCACAAGACAAACAATGCACCTATCTTTACCTGGACATCAGCCAGGACTGGTGTGGAATATCTATGCTCCTCTAAGTAACTCACGCTTTAAAAAATTTCTCGACTAGCTCTATGAGCTCCATAAATCAGTATTACATTTTGAGGACTTTTTTTTTTTTTTTTTTTGCATCTGACTAGAACATTTTTCTACCAGGACC
The DNA here is from genome assembly GCF_009828535.3 of Hylobates moloch. Lineage (NCBI taxonomy): Eukaryota > Metazoa > Chordata > Mammalia > Primates > Hylobatidae > Hylobates > Hylobates moloch. The sequence goes on along the minus strand of NW_026652286.1, from coordinate 78,119,071 downwards.
CTGGCCCTTCTGTAAGAAAATAAAACAAAAAAATAAAAATAAAAATAAAAGCGTATAGTCTACATAAAAAATTCCTGAATCTAGAACTGTTGGCACAAGTCAGATGGAGAACTCTCATGATCAACAGACTTCCTTAAGCAGCTTGGCTGGATCTTAATTAATTTAACCATTCTCCAACTAAATATCGCTAGGTAATGCTTTAATGGAATTTTCATCTCTAGAGGTTTTCCTATATTCATGGGGTCAAATGATTCACAATTTCAATGGCTTTTGATAAATTGTTACAAATTGATTTTCAGAGGCTTTGTATCAATTTTAAATGTCCCAGCTATCTTGAGTGACTTAACATTCTCTTCATCTTTACCACCAAAATTAGCTAATTTATTATGTAAAATTGTGTATCTCAATTTTTTTTCTCTGACTATTAAGGTTAAATATACTTTATAGTTTGTTTACTGGGCTTATTTATTTATTCCAATGTGAGTTATCTGTTATATATCTTTTGTCCTTTCTTTTCAATATGAATGCAGGGTGTATGTGTGTGTGTGTATGTGTGTGTTTTCCTTTATCCAATGTAGTTGCATTGAAATATTTCCCCAAGATTTCATGGCCCTTATGTTTGTTTTACTTTAAAAAAATTTACCAGTGTAGTGAAATGGCAACTGTTATGGACAATATGGAGAAATTTGATCAAATTAATTATTTTTAAAAGAATCCACATGTAACTCCCCACGGGGACCTAAAATGTATTGATTCATATCCTGGCATCATCCACATCTATCCTATATCACAATCTTTTCTGCATTTTAATCAGCAATATGGATAATAATATAGTAAAGAGTCCCACAGAATTTAAAATAGTTTATAGCTAGCTGAATTAAGATTGAGGACGGTCTAGATGTTTCCAAACAAATTAAAATTTAAGAGTGAACATAAAAAATATTTCTAACTGTGAATTTTTAAAAATGTTCTATGGAGAGGTTAATTTGTAACAATTCGTGTGGAAAAAAGAGCAGAGTGTGAGCATAAACTTAACAGGAACCAATATAATGATGTAACTGAATAAGTAAGACCCAAATAATCTTGGGCTACTCTTTATATGTACAATGCCTAAATAATTGGAAGTAATATTCCCGTCCAGACAGATCAGGTCAGGCCATAATCATGAGTGTCAGGAATGTGGAGTTTAATTCTATACTGATCATAACAGGAGTGTATTGTGGGAGTTAATTTAAGTTATTGTATTTTAACAAAATTTCAATAAGTCCAGGGGACATCCAGAATACCAAAATTTGGATGTTAAAGGTTTTAGAAACTGTGTTATGTAAAGAAATGTTATTTAGCTTGGGAAATTACTAAAGGGATGTGTGATATCTGTTTTTTAAAAATGTGATGAGTGTGAGTCATAAGAAAATTAACGAGATTTGTTTTGTGTTATTCAATTCTGGCTAAGAATTTATTGTTATAGATATCTAATCAAGAAACAGTTTCTCTTTCTCCCCTACTTCCTCCAACAGTCTGCAAACATATGAGTACAGAACATGAATGTTCCAGACACTGTAACAAGCCTTCATGATAGAGTTTTTAATATGGTATCATCCTCGTTGTCACGGAACTCACAGTCTAACAGTGTTGACAGGTTATCTATCTATCTGTCTATACATGTCCTTCTGTCTGTCTGCCTCTGTCTCTATCTTCCAAGGCATATACAAGATACAGAGACTACCAAAAAGGAAATTTGATTATTTAAGCAAAATCTGACCAACATCTGTGTTGAATGGGATATCACACAGACATTTTTAAATTTATAATCACAGTATCTCTGTGCTACTTTCCAAAAATAATGTGCATAGTCTAAAGGTATATATATATTCTATATGTAATACTTGTATGCATATATTATACATATACATATACATATATTATATGATTTTAGAAAAATCAAAGATGTAAAACCAACGAAAATTGTTTAAAATGAGGAGTAATGTTATTACTAAATAGTAAATTTGGAAATGAGCTTCCTAGTTGTCAGAGAAAAGAAAGTAACATTTTGACCTAACAGACTTCCCATTAAGAAAGCAGGAGATGTGCATGTTTTTGGGGAGGAAAAAAGGGATCACTTTGTATTGATGTTAAATTTTTGGAACAAAAAGTGATGAATTCCCTTTCAAACTTGCCTAGGTAAGACTGTATACATAGTTAAAGATTAAGTAATTAACCCAGGATAACCTAATTTCAAATAAGGAGGGAATAAAGGGTTATGGAAACTAACAAATTGCTCGTGAGATTTACCATAGAAGGTGCAATGTAGATGATCCAGAACTGAAAGGAATAACGTTATACATTTGACTCTAACCCTCTCTTTCCAAGAGCTTCCTAGTTCCAAGAAGTGCTGAGGAAGCAGCCAATGTCTGAACAGATGGGATTCTCCTGAGTGTGCTTGCTAGTTCACCTGGGCTTCCCAAAAGGGCTTTCTCCTACTTTGAAAGTGGTTTGTATCAGCATTTTCAACTTCTTTTGTCAGCAGACACTAAATGTTATATGCACCTAGAATTTATCTTCTACCAGATTTAAATTTATCAAAGTGCAATCTGACCAGCACAATGTACGTCAATTAGCATTAACAGTCCTAACTTCTAGGATATATTTTCTCTGTACTCAGCTCATATGTTAAATTGAATTTAATGGAAACAAATGAGAAAAAAATGCTCATGATAAACAAAATATGTAATATTTATTTTGAATCTACTATCACATTGTCTTCATATCCTTCACTTGATTTTTCACTAATATAACACAGGAAAAGTGTTAGCTATTTGAAGGATGCCCCAAAGATGAATGAAGAGAAAACCCACCATGTATTTCTCCTTCATTTATTCAAAGATATTTGCCGATTCCTATTTTGCACCAACCATTGTGAGAGGTTATGAGGACAGGGCATTTAAAAAGTCAGACACAGCCCTGAAAGTTTTTATTCTAGTGGGGAATATGGATGATAAATAGGTAAACAAATATTTGGAAATAATATTTACAGATTGTGATAAAAAGAAACAAAGATGATCATTAGGTTGGCAATGTGATATAGAGTGATTGGTGTTTTGATGTGGGATAAATTAGGCTACAGAGGTTCCAGCAAAGTTTTCTGAGATGGTGACATTTAACCTGAGTCTTAAAGGTTCAGAAAACTCTAGTTAGGCAAATAACTTTATTGGAGGAGTCTAATAAAAGGGAATGGCAGGTACAAGGGCATAGACGAAAGAAGACCAGAGTGGACCCCAGAATGGTGAACAAGACAAAGAAGTAGGCAAGAGTCAGTTCATGCAGGACCATGGTAAAGAGTTGGAATTTTATTCTAAAACAATGAAAAGTCATTGGATGGTTCTAGGTACAAAAGAAACAGTCTCTGATTTATAAATTCAGAAGGGTACCCCCGGCTCAAATATGTTAAGTAGATGGAGAAAGGTAAAAAGCAGAAGCAGGAGATTAATTATGAAATTATTAAAGTAGTGCCAATTGGGAATGCAAATTAGCACAACTTTTAGTCTGTGAACTAAAAATAGTACTACCCTTTGATCCAGCAATCCCATTACTGGGTATCTATACACAGGAAAATAAATCATTATAAAGATACCTGGACTCGTGTGTTTATCACAGAGCTATTCACAACAGCAACATCATTGAATCAATCTAAGTGTCCATCAGTGGAGGACTGGATAAGGAAAATATGGTATATATATACAATGGAATACTACTTGGCCACAAAAAAGAATGAAATTGTGTTGTTTTCAGCAACACAGATGGAACTAGAGGCCATTATTTTAAGTGAAACAACTCAGACACAGAAAATCAAATATTACATATACTCATTTATAAGTGGGAGCTAAGCAATGTGTACTCACGGACAACTGAGTTTGGACTAATAGACACTGTAGACTCTGAATAATGGAGGGGTTAGAGGAGGGTGGATGATGATAAATTACTTAATGAGTACAATGCACATTATTCAGGTGAAGCATACTCTAAATGCCCTGACTTCATCACTACACAATTTATACATGTAACAAAATTGCATTTCTACCTCATAAATTTATATAAGTAAAAAAATTAAAATAAAACCATTGATTTGGATGTGGAGGGTGAAATAGAGATGGAGAAAGTGAAAATGTGATGTACTTTGGAGGTAGAGGCATGGGGATTTGGTCAGGTGGTGAGTGACAATCAGAAGCAAAAAAAAAAGGAAATAGTAGAAGGAGCAAGACTATCAGAAAGGGGTAAATAAGTGAAGAACAACGAATAGGAGAACTTCAGAACATAAAGAGCAGAATTTCTGTCCAAGCTCAAATTCAGTCAAAAAAAAGCATCAGTTTTGCACAAATGTAGCAGTTCAAAGCACTTTTAAAAGAGCAGCTTATGCAAATAAATAACACAAAAAAACCTCACCAAAATCAGTTTCTAATGTAAGAAAATAAATTCCAGAAGAGTTAGTGTTACAAATATAAAATTAAAAATTATAAAAATGCTAGAAAAAATGTAGAATAATATTTTTATAGTTGTAAGGCTAGGAATGCCTTTTTTATGCTAACACGACACCCTGAAGCCATAAAGAAAATGAGTCACAAGTTTGACTAAACAAAAATTTTAAATGTTTGTGTGGCCAAAGACATCATCAATAAATCTGGAAGCCAAAGGGAAAGTGGAAAAATAATTCGCAACGTGTATGACAAAGGGTTAATTTCCATAGTATGTAAAACACTCTCACAACCGAAAAAGAGAACATTTGCAAAGGAAAAGAACAGAGAAAAAAGTACACAGATCTGATAAATAAGAGAAAATTGTCTAAGCCTCCCAATTAATCAAAAATATGTAAATTAAAGCAGCAATGAGAAATCATCCTCATCCATCAGGACAAGTAAAGATTCAAAAAACTGATAATCGTCACTGTTGGCAAGTCATAGAAAAAAATTATTCTCACATACTGGTTGTTGTAAATTTAAATAAATTTTGAAAAGATATGATAATGTTTATTAAAAGCATAAATCTAAATTATTTGATATAGCAATTTCACCTCCAGGAATTGATCTTGCAGGAATAGTCGCTCAGGTACAGGAAGTTTTACTGTTGTTTAGTTTGTAATATCAAAGACCTGGAAACAATCTAAATGTTGATCCCGAGGGCATTGAGTACATTAATCATAGAAACTTCATACAATGGCATGTTATGCAGCAGTACAAGAAAATGAAGCAGTTCTTAAAATCCAAAAGAATAGCTTTTATGATTAACAGAAATAAACCATTAATAAGATATAGCTATAAAATGTTATCTTATTAAATACTTTTATTTCTAGATATATATTAAAAGCTTATATTTAGAGTACTGTCTGTTTCTCTAGGTCTATACAGAAAAAAAAGTCTGGCAAGATCTGTAGCAAACTGTTTAGTCTGATTAGCTCCAAGTGTTGAGAATAAGGAATATTCTAACTTTTTTTTTTATTGTTATACTTTAAGTTTTAGGGTACATGTGCACAATGTGCAGGTTTGTTACATAGGTATCCATGTGCCATGTTGGTGTGCTGCAGCCATTAACTCGTCATTTAGGATTAGGTATATCTCCTAATGCTGTCCCTCCCCCCTCCTCCCACCCCACAACAGTCCCCAGAGTGTGATGTTCCCCTTCCTGTGTCCATGTGTTCTCACTGTTCAATTCCCACCTCTGAGTGAGAACATGCGGTGTTTGGTTTTTTGTTCTTGGGATAGTTTACTGAGAATGATGGTTTCCAGTTTCATCCATGTCCCTACAAAGGACATGAACTCATCATTTTTTATGGCTGCATAGTATTCCATGGTGTATATGAGCCACATTTTCTTAATCCAGTCTATTGTTGTTGGACATTTGGGTTGGTTCCAAGTCTTTGCTATTGTGAATGGTGCCACAGTAAACATACGTGTGCATGTGTCTTAATAGCAGCATGATTTATAGTCCTTTGGGTATATACCCAGTAATGGGATGGCTGGGTCAAATGGTATTTCTAGTTCTAGATCCCTCAGGAATCGCCACACTGACTTCCACAATGGTTGAACTAGTTTACAGTCCCACCAACAGTGTAAAAGTGTTCCTATTTCTCCACATCCTCTCCAGCACCTGTTGTTTCCTGACTTTTTAATGATCACCATTCTAACTGGTGTGAGATGGTATCTCATTGTGGTTTTGATTTGCATTTCTCTGATGGCCAGTGATGATGAGCATTTTTTCATGTGTTTTTTGGCTGCATAAATGTCTTTACTTCCAATTATGTGGTCAATTTTGGAATAGGTGTGGTGTGGTGCTGAAAAAAATGTATATTCTGTTGATTTGGGGTGGAGAGTTCTGTAGATGTCTATTAGGTCTGCTTGGTGCAGAGCTGAGTTCAATTCCTGGGTATCCTTGTTAACTTTCTGTCTCGTTGATCTGTCTAATGTTGACAGTGGGGTGTTAAAATCTCCCATTATTATTGTGTGGGAGTCTAAGTCTCTTTGTAGGTCACTCAGAACTTGCTTTATGAATCTGGGTGCTTCTGTATTGGGTGCATATATATTTAGGATAATTAGCTCTTCTTGTTGAATTGATCCCTTTACCATTATGTAATGGCCTTCTTTGTCTCTTTTGATCTTTGTTGGTTTAAAGTCTATCTTATCAGAGACTAGGATTGCAACCCCTGCCTTTTTTTGTTTTCCATTTGCTTGGTAGATCTTCCTCCATCCCTTTATTTTGAGTCTATGTGTGTCTCTGCACGTGAGATGGGTTTCCTAACTTTTTAAGATTTCTGAAGTATTTGAAATTTTTACAAGTATGTGTGAGTTTTAAGATAAAAATATTAAAAAATGGGAAAATCACATGGCATAATATATTTAAAGTCTGCTCACTTTGGAATAAACATCAGCAACAAAAATAAGCAAACAGTGATTACAGCTTATAGTATAATTTTTGCTATTTCTGGAAAAACAGAGTGGCTTATTGAAAGAAGGAATGCATCTCAAATATTTTTTATCTTTTATTTCTAACACAACATTAAACTTTTTATTGACAATATCAACAGTTTTCTTAAGTCGGAGGCACCTGATGATGCTCTAAAAATGAGCAATTTTGAGGTAGCATGGTGTTCTTTAGGACAGTCTTCACCATATTTATTTGAAATCCAAAAATATGACCCCCCCAAAAAAATGGAAAGAAAATACTTGATAGCTCAGTAAATATTTAAGTGAAGCATTCTGGAAAATAGTTTTGAATATCTGCAGTTATCCTGAAATCAAATAATTTTGCTATAAAAATAGGTAGGCTGGCCAACTAATGAAGCATCCAACACTGTTTACATAACAGTTAAAAGAGTCATTTAGTCGTTTTTACACTTGGTTGTGTTTGTGACATGAATTTGGCAATATAAAGTAACGGGGGTGTTACCTTTTCAGATTCTGAAATTTTTGTGCTGGGTTATAAACCACATAGAAAAATCAATATGTCCATATTTGTTGGGGTAAGTAAAAGTTGTGACAGAGGTAACTTTAAGAAAAACATCTTGATATCAGAATTAAGAGTTAACCTGCGACAGTCACACTGAATGTTGGGTATTTTGTCAATACTGTACTGATCAAGATGCTGTGGTATGAATGGCAGGCAAATCCTGTACTGGCTAAGAAAACTGACTTTAAATTCAGATGCCCTGAATACTCTGATGTCTTAGACAAATTTTCTAAGGTATGCAAATCTTCAGGTTCTTCACCTACAAAATGATAATAATAATGCCTACTTTTGAGTTTTGTAAAAATTGAGATCACAAAATCTGGCACACAGTACTCCATTATAGTAGTTATTATTATTACAAGAGGAGGAATGAGTTTCAAAGAACAAGGAGTTGTCAGCAATGTCAAATCCTGCAAACTATTCTGAGACAACGAGGCATAAGAAATAACAATTGGATTTACTAATTTGTAAGTCACTGATGACCTTCAAGAACACAGTGTTCCAGGAGTGGTGATGGTAGGGAAAAGTAAATGGTGATAAAAATAGAAAGAGCTGATGTAGAATATGTAACACTTTGGATAGTAAGAGAATAAATAAAAATTATAAGATGACAATGTGAGAGGCAGAGGACCAAGGCAAGGGGTTTTCCAGCTAAGACAGACTGATTATTTTCCATGTTAAGGAAGAAGGTAGTAGAGACAGATTTCATTAAAAAAATTCCTGGTTGGTTTCAAGGCTAAAATCTATTCAGCTTCTAAAATGATGAAGATAGGGAATGAAGAGCTGTTTGTTCATCTAATTTATGTGTGGCTCCTTTAGGGCTGAAGTACTGGGCCTTTTTTGTGACTGGAACTCATTGAGAAGCTGTTCAAAAGTTTGATTGTGTCTCTGTAAACACACACACACTGTGCACAAGTACACACAATTTTGCATAAAATTAGGAGAATTCATTGACCTCCTTTAATCTATCAATGAAACAATCCTCTCTCTGAATGGCCCAAAGATCTTAGATAAATTTACCCTCTCTTAAGACTTAAAAATAATTTTGACAAATATGGCTTTAGACTTGTGTACATGATTTAAAATTAACAATTCAGTAAGAAGTCAAAAAATTTTCCATGAAATATCAAAAAATCTATTTAAAATGCCTTTTAAAAATATAAATATAAAATATAAATAACTTGAAATATTAAAATTGGCTCAGACGTACAATTTCCATATGACACAGAAAATGAAATACAGATATAAGAACTGATTTCCAACTATATATGGAATATTTTCCAAATTATTTTCTAATATTCATAAAATTTGTATGTGATATATGTGATTTATCTGTGTTAACAGACTAGGAAATCGAGACTCAGAAGTGTTAAGTAACTTGCCCACTATCAGGCTGCCAATTCAAACTCATCTGGCTCAAAACTCCAGAGGAGATTATCTCTCCATATCTCTAAGTGAAAGAAGAATATTCTAGGCCAATATATCCAAAAACATATGTAGTATTAGAATCTCTATGGGGTTGCTTTTTTTTTCTGGTCAAATATAAAAGAACATTCTGAAAAGAAAAGGAAAGACCTATGTTGAAGATATTACAGTTATCCTTGCAATTCTTTCTTTAAACTCTGCAGTTGTCAACAAGGTTGAACACTGTTTACTTGACAGTTTCCCTATCTTTTGGCTTCTATGAAATTACTCTTGCCTCATTTTTCTCTGAATTCTGTGACCCCTTCTCCTCAGCCTTCTTTGTTTTACCTGTTTCCTCTCTCTTCCCCTCAAACATTGGTTCTTCCTAGGGTTTGATTCTCAGCACTCTTGGCACTGCTTCTGCTCTCTCTGGGTGATCTCATTCACTTCCAAGTCTCCGAGGCTCACTGATCATCTGTCTTCAGCTCAGACTGAACCCAAAAGCTCCAGACACACATGTCCAAATCTCTATTGCACATCCCCCTTTGGATGTATTTTTAACACCTCAAAATCAGTAAGTCCATTGTAAAGTCACTCTCCCCACTCAGATCTGCTCCTTCTGTGCGTTGCTTCTTTACTCACTATCTAAACATTTGCCCAAGCCAGAAGGCTGAAAAAACATCTTTTATTTTTACCACACTTCCCCTGCACCCTCCCACATAGACATCCAACCAATCACTAAGTTCCATCAAAAATTCTGCATTGGATCTATGTGCTTTTCTCTCTCCTCCATGCTTCTACTTTTAACTCAGTAGCCATCATTCTAAATCGTATTACTTTAAGACTCAGTCAACTAGTCTTTTTCGCCTATTTTGTCCTCTTCCAATTCATTCTCCCTCTTGCAACCTAGCCTGTTCTTTATAAAATATAAGTCTGCTAATGTCATTATTGTGTTCCAATCATTTATGGGTCCCTCTCTGTATTCAGAAGAGTGTCCTGACCATAGCGACATAACCTCTGAGATCCACAAAGTCTCACCCCTTAGCACACCTCCCCTCCTCACATTCAATGCTATTACCAGACTAATACATGTTCAATGGCTCAAAGAAACTTGGCTGTCCCACAGCTTGGTGTCTCCTCGTGCACTACTCCTTTGACGAGGCATGCTCTCCTTCCTTGTTCTTTTTCAAATGACTCAACTAGATCTTAACACCCAGATCAGGCAATATCATCCTTAGGATGCCATGCCAAGTTTGGCGTAATTATCCTTCCCGTTTCCGTGTCCATCTCTCTCCTAGCAATGTTTCCCTGTCATAGCACTTTACCACATTGTACTGTAATCTTTACTGTAATCACTGACTTGTCTCTCTTTCCCACTGGGCTATCAGCTCCTTAAAGTCAGCAACTACTCTTATAAGTTTTTGTGTTGCCAGCTGCTAGCATAATGTCTTGAATAGAGTTGCTCTTGATAAATATGTTTGATGAGTAAATGGATAATTCATTATCTCATCTAATGAATGAATGGATGGCTTCATTACGTAATATGACTTCAGCCTTTGCTGTATCATTCACTGTCATGTGATTCATGAATAAGTTGCCCAGAACTGTCTTGCCCTGTTTTCTTCAAAATGTTGCAATTAAATTAGAGAAAAGATAAATGGCAATTCCTTTTTCTTTCTTAATTCAGGCATGCTCAATATAGATGTTATCTTTTTCACACTCTTATGGCCTTGGTAAAAGTACTAGGATAGTAGGTATAAGAATTAGTTCAAGCTCTGGCTTTGTAGTCTATTACTAGAGAGTCTTTGGAAAGTAACTCCTTTGTACCAAAGCTGTCTTAACTAGAACATAATTACTTTCTTTTTACACTGTCTCACTGTAAGATTAGCTTGAGGTTAAATAAAATCATATATATATATGAAAAAATATAAATATATATACACACACATATATAGTTTAAAAAAATCTATGGGTTGTCATAAAGTGTAAGGTGTATTGTTATTTATCCTTCATTTTAAAATCCAGAATAATAATATTACTCTAATAAGATTTTATATATATAATCATATGTATATATATATATATTTCCCAGTGCCAGGAAGTAAAATATTTCCTCCTTGAGAAACAACACTTTCCAGATTGAAAAAAAATTAGTTTTTTTTTGACAGCTTTATGAAAGCTTAATCCTACGACAACTCTAAAATACATAAAATATATACAAATTATGCATCATCCTATCATTTAAGAAAGAGAAAAACTATAAGAATATGACTCATATCTTTCTCAATCTCAGGATGAAAAATTAAGGTAAGAGAGAAAAAATATAAAACTAAAGAATTATTTGAAATCAACTTAAAAGCTTGCTACTAATTCAAAATAAGAAAAGCTAATGACAGTCACATTTGAGTCACATCACTCATTTTCCTAAATATAGGCAAAAGTCAAATAGTATTTAATTCTAGTATTTCTTTACTAACAACTTTGCAAGTCAAATCATCAGAACTTTATCCTTAGCATGTTTAAGATTATTATATTAGTCCAATGTAAATTCTTAGAATGCCTTTTTAGGGCTTCATGATCCTGGAAGAGAAAACATGCAAAAATATTTAAACATAGTTGAATTAAACAAAAAATATTATATTATTTAGCACACTTAAATTCAGTGAGTTTTTATTAAGTACCTACTTTATAAGTGGAAAATCCTGCAGAGCCTACTAGGTTTAGTGTCACATTTTCAATGTATTTAAATTAACTAAACAACTCTATTTTACGTATACTTTTACAAGTACTATGTAAAGTACTGCTCATTTTGGATACTTAGAGTCCACAAATAAATCGGCCACACAGAATTAATATTTAACTTAAAAAAGAAACTTTTTCATCATTACTAGGGCATACTATTGATTCTATTTGTGATTTTTACAGCTTTTCAATCCCTTATCTTTTAAACAATTGAATAAAATGATTCTAGCTAGAAAAAGAGAACAAGATAAAAAAATCACTCTTTAAAACAAGAAAAATATTAATCAATTAGTCCTTTCTATCAAAGTTTAAAAAGTTTTAAACAGTCTATAAAATTCTATTATTATTTCACCAAGGTGAAAATACATGAGTACTTGATCCGTTCTGTTAGTACCTCCTATTGCCATCTGAGATTTAAATTACTCATTTCAGAATCTGAATATTTATGGATTATATTGGACAGGGACTGCCTTTTTAAAGGGCTGATTCTTTTACAGGATTTCTAATGTAGCTGAATTAAACTAATAATCAAAATGACTAAAATATATTTATCTTTTGCAAAATTTGGAGATGGACTAATTTAGTATTTTTGTTATTACTTTTGGTCAAACTGAACATATCTCATCCTCCAAACCAAAATATCTCTATCCATTAACTATTGAAAAAATATGAGAAAACAGCCAGCTTTTGGGTTATCTCAAATGTTTTGTGATGGACATATCCAATTAAACTAGCATTTTTGTTTGCAAAGATAACTATTTTGTTATCTACCTGTGATACAACAGTATGACATTTTAATTAAAGAAAGTTGCCTATATTAAATTTATTTTTTAAATGTCCATTCTGTCATACTTCATATTTTGGATACCTTGCAAAAAAATGTATACTTGTAATTACATTTTGAAATTTGACTACAAGGGCTATTACACTCACTTTTTTTGTTATTGTAATAGGTCATAATTTTGTATTATCTGTATTTCATATAATTTTAGTTTAATATTCATCTAAGTGCGACTTTCCAACAGTAGAATAGTTGGAATAAACTATAAGCCAAAATTGTTCCTTCCTCAGGAATGTGGGATTTATATCAAAAATTATAAGTTTAAGTTAATCAGGTTTAGACTTATGAGTATGTAAACTCTATACACAGAATAGTTTATGTTACCATAGTATTCTTAGAGCACTAATTTAGTTTTGAGGCAGATGAACCAGCATTAAATAAGCTGTTCCCTAGATAACTAACACGCTTTATTCTTTGTCTTTTTTTTTTTTTTGAGTATACATTCCACAAAATAATTAAACATATACTGTTTAATGGCCCTTATTCACAGACAGACCAGATACTCCAATTTTACAAGGAGCCATTGTAGAAAAATCATGACTAAAATAAACTTAACCAGCCACATATTATGTCTTTATATTTAATCTAACATGGCAAATTTAAAAATCCAGTCCGTAACATGGTGAGGAATAAGTTTCATGTTAATTCTCTAGAATATTAAATTTCAAGACCTATTTTTACCTTTTGTACTCAAAGGCATAGAGCTTGATAAATGAGGTTGCCTTATGTTTACTGCTTATGTTTTACCTTTAATTAGATTGGAAAATCACGAGTCTGTATGCTCTCGGTCAGTCCATTCAACAAACACCAATCACCTGACCCACACTCTGACTATTGATTTTTTCCCAAATTCTGCTTAGATTTGCCTTAAGGATTTTCAGCATACTCATTTGTCAAAATAACTTTCCTTTTCTCTGCTAGAAAATGTTTTCTCCTTATTTACAAGTTGTTTTCTTAAAAAATTTTTAAACATACGCAAAATCAATTATATGTGATTGTAACAAATATTAGATGACTAATACTATATTATTCTTGGATTCTAAATAGACTTAAAGTTTACTCGTGTAAATTTTCTCAATCTTTATATGCTAAAGAATAGCATACTCTACGTTTCATATTTTTTCTACTTTTTAATTCTGTATGCAACTTGCCAATATTTATCATGTTTACAAGTACTTTACCAGTAACACTTTATTTCACATATATTTTTATTACATAAATAAAATAATACTAGTTACAGTTATCCCAAATGAGGTCAACAAACAAAAAGGAGGAAAAGAGGATTATCCTCATATAGTTTACATTATTAGAAGTCACAATACAAACTTTAGAATATTTAAGATCTTAATTTGTAAAAATGAAACAAAATAAAACAGATATATCTGCCACTTGTAAGGAAATCTTTCAAAATTTAATAATAGTAATTAATATGTTAAAATAATTACTGTTGATAAAGTACCTTCACATGTATTTGGATCATAGATTATTTTTAAAGGTAGTAAGATTTGTATTGACTGTATCTTAGGAGAGACATGAGAAAAATATTTAAATAAACAAATAATATTTACGTATTAAAAAGTGCTTTCCTTAGAACTACTTAGAATGCTGACATCCCTTTTAAAACTTGGAACATAAAACTAATAACTGAGAAATTTTACAAAAAGGACTACCCACAAACCTTGTTCTAATTTATGTGCACTTTTGATTAAAAATAACTCCCTTTTGCTTTAATGCAATATTGATTTTATCACCAAATATGTCAAGAGATTTTTAAAAATTAAGTAGTAACTCATAGAACCTATAGTCTTCCTGAAAAATAATATAATTATTCACTTTGCAGAAGTGACACATGCTTCAAGCTCCTCATGAAACTAAGTTCTAAAAAGAATTGACAGTTAAAGAAACACCGAAAATTAAGAAAATTTTATCATGTTATCTGCTATATGAATTAACAGCCAACACATACAAATTAAATAATTTAAGTTGATGAAACAGTTGTCCTCCAGACAAATTTTAAAACTCTGTTTTCAATTTCACTTGTTTCTTTGTTCAGCACACTTTCTTGTACTGAAATAATTTTAAATAAAAATGTTCCCAGCTTCATACGACAAAAAGACTTTACAATTCAGCTTGAACATTTTATTAACTGTGAAAACATGCAAAATTGTATGTAGAAACGATTCCTACTTCTTAAATAATCTATAGTCATTATCTGAATTTATAAATTTAGAACAGTGGTAAATTAGCATACAAATGTGAGGAGGTATTTGAAACATGCACTTCCTTCCAGAAGGAAAAAGCAATACAACTGCTATTGACTGATCATGTTTCAATGTGTTTTAAACTAACATGCACAGTTGATTGTATTTTTTTTTTTTTTACATTAAGTTATAGAGTATCCTGGTGAGAGTGGAAAGAATTGTACAACTGCTTTCTTATGGCATTAGGTGAGGTCACCTGTTTAGTTTCATTGTGTGGAATAATAGATAAAGCTGGGTTGGTTGGTGAATTCAGGTGGATGGGAGCCTAATGTGATTTGGCATCGAGGTAAGGATTCATGGAGTTATATCCACAGGATATATGCATTATGTGATACTAAGAGACATTTACACTCCAGAATATAAGGGCAGGGCAGCCTCAAGTGACATCACCAGATCATCTGCAGCGTCAACCAACCGACTCAAATATATATCCTCCACACCACCACTCCCCTCTTTTTCTCACTATTAGCAAGCCTTCCGTGGCCTTCATGTTTCTTCTTTAAAAGCAAGACCTATGCTTACTCAAGTGAAAAGCACATAAGAAAAACCAAAGGAACAGAATAAAAAACTAGCTTTAGTACAATTTTCACTAAATTGACATTCGGATGATAGGAATAACACTGAAATGTTAAAGGAGAATTTAACTTGAATGATCTAGACACGTAATGAATAAAAGAGAAAGTCAGGAAGAAGCAAGGAGAGGGAGGAGAAGAAAGAAAAGAAAAATAAATTAAGGAAAAGAAAAGAAACCAGCTAAATATCCCTGAGATGAAGTCTTGTTTTTAACTCTGATTTGTCCTGAAACCAGATAACTGTGGGAATCTTGAAATTCTTTCTAAAAAAATTAAATAATAACAAAGAGGAAGAGGACTCCATTGCTTGGTTTTAATTCTCTTCTAATTTTTCATAACTTATGTTTTACTTACAGGCATTTGTTACAGCAAAACTGTTGGCTGTCTCAATGTTGTCCACATGAGGTACCAAATTAAAAGGAGCTTCCGACGCATTGGGGCTGGTGTTATGAAGAAAAATTGCTAATCGAAAAGCAGTGTATTCCTGATCTGTGTTTCGGATGAAGAGACCACCTATTAAAAACAGCAGGAAAAGCACACTCAGTGTTTCCTCTTGTAAACATTATACCCACCCCAAGCACAGTCAAATCTACTGCCATTCACAAGCACATACAATTAAAGAGCTATACCTGCCACATCTAGGGAGACTGCCCTTTGTCCCTAAGGTACATGCTTAGTATTTAGTCTTTAGAGCAGCTCAGCTTTTTTTTGTCCCAATGTGTTATGATCACAATGACCTCTGAGACCATTTAGTGAATGTTCCTTTCTCTCCCTTGCCCTCCCCCTGATTCCCAGCACACTGCTACATCAGCCACCTCAGGGCATCTCTCTCTAAGATGCATGCAGATGAGCGGAAAAGAGATTTACATTAAAATACGGAAACGAAGGGATATAGTGCCACACAGGGAAGAGGGAAATCAGAAAGAAGAAATGAACTTTATTTTCCTGCTGCTCGTGGACTCAGCCTAATTAACTCCGTTTTGTGCACAGTCCACGAGAAATGATGCAGTGTTGAGGCTGGGCTTAGCTGGAAGAAATTCAATAGCTGCGTCCCATTAAAAGACAGTAGAGGAGAATAGCAAGAAAAGCCAAGGATGGAGGGTGACCCTGGAAATAGAGTCGAGGTAGAGAAATAAGGGCAAAAGCTTCAGTAAGAAAACAAAATAAAAGGGGAGAATCTTCCAGGAAAAGGATCTAACTTTGGAATCTGCTAACTGGTAGCAAGAAGAGGCAGGGAGTGCGGGTGGAAATGTCTTTTTCCTCAAACAGTGTCTTTCTGTAACAGCAAGAAAGCTGCGGCGTCCAGAATGGGAAGAAGTGGATTTTTTTTTTCTTTTTTAAACAAACTAGACATCACATTATGCTTTAGAGAAAGGGATGAAAATAAATATCATATAAAATACAACCAAATTCCCCGAAGGTTTTCCCCCAACTTATTTCAATACTACTTAAGCGACTATAGGTAAAGGTGGAAATAGGGCTATGGGCTGAGAACGGATGGGTGGGCTGCCCTGGGTGTATTGCAAAGGAACCTGCACTAAAGAGGAAGTCTTTTTGCAAAGGAGAGAAAGGAAGAGGAGGGAAACAGAGGGGAAGGGAACTGTTGAAGGTTTCCCTGAATTGCTTATCAGCAACTCATTTAACTCACTTTCGGATATCTGCTACAACCAGCCACATGCACACCCCATCGGAGCACACCTTACCTATTTGCACGCTGCTCGGAAAGGCTCCCATGGCGAGTCCCCAAAATCCAGAAAATAACAAGACAATCTGTCTGCAAATAATCCTCATCTTCTTTTCTCCTCTCCCTGGCGCGCGCTCTCTCTCTTTCTCTCGCACTCTTCCTAAAGGCTGTTCAGAGAAGCATTGAAGACGATGGCGCTAAAATTAAAATAACCAAAAAAAAAAAAAAAAAAAAGAAAAAAGGAAAGAGGTTTGGGTGGTTTAAGATTATGACTATTTCCCCTTAGCAATCCATCGCGAGCCGCCAGATTTTTCCCGCAGTCTCCATAGCCCTGGGAGAGGTTTTCTGTCCGGCTGCAAATGTTGCACATGCAAAAGATGGTGGTGGAGAGTCTAGTGGCTGCTCGCAAGGATGAGACATGCGCTCTATCTTTGCCTCACTCGCACTCGCGCTCGCCCCTTGCTTTCTCACATACACACAAACACTGGCGCCGCGGCTGCCACACGCGCTCCCCAGCTCGCACCAGCCGACATCCCCCCGCAAGCCTGCACCAGCCCGGAGCATCGCTGCCCTCCTGGCGTCCCCTCCCCGAGCGCGCACTCCCTCCGCATGCCCCTCGCCCATCGCTCGGCTGGCTTCACCCCCTGGGTGCTCACCGGAGCGCCCCAGTCTCCCGGACGCTCCGGAGCCAGTCTGGTGACAGGTTTTCCCTTCTCACCACTCGCTGACTCCCTCCTCTTTTCTTCCTCGGTTCGCAGAGGGACCGACTCTGGGGATGGGCACCCCCAGCGCCCCTCTCTTGGTTTTCCTGGCACCTCTGCTTCTCGGCTGCGCTAGGCAGAAAATTGGCCCACGGGCCAGGTCTGCAAGCCCCAATCGGGGGCTCCGGGGGTTAGTACCTCCCCATGCCCCCGGGCCCCTGCCGCATCCTTGCAGGTTCGTGAGGAGGACGGGCTGTCTCCCTCTCCTACAGTCCTGGCTTCCCTCTCAGCCTAGCACTCTTCTGCCACTGGGCTGCGCGCGGGGGACTCCGGTCCTCGCTGCAGCAAAGATTTCTCACCAGCAAACAGCCCGGGAATCTGGAAAGCCTGACAAGGGAATGGATGAGGTGAAAGGGTTCAGCGAGGGATGGGAGGAGAAAAGATAGGCAAAGGGCAGCCCCGGGCGGGTTTAAGAGGCCAGGACCAGGAGGAAAGAATTGGAGGAGGTAAGGATGGGGAAGAGAGCCAGAGAAGTTGAAACATCCTGGGAAGGGGAGGAGAGGGTAAAAGGTTATTTTAAATAACTGACGAAGTTTAGGGTACTGAACTGGATGGTGAAAAGACTGAGAAATGAAAATTGAAAGAGGCCTCTAACGTTCTCTTTGAAAGGCATGAAGCAGAGATAGGAATAAGAACTGTGTGAAGTGTAAGGTAGGAATAGTGATTAAAGATTCGATTGCTTTCTATACAGTCACCCATTCCGGAGGACTCTTTCCTTCTGTGCTGTGGCCCATTGCAGGATCAGGAGGGACAGAGCGCAAAGGCTGATGAAGGACCAGAGGGGCAGTGCTTGGGGCGGTGGGCACAGGTGTCTGGCAGGAAGATAGTGTTTTTCGTGCACATCTCCTCTTGTCTGGGACTCTGGAATGCTCACTCTGCCCCACGCCACCTCCAGGTAGACTTAAGCACTTCATTGATGATGCCAATAGTTGTTTTGACTGGGTAGAAGTGAAAATGAATTATCCTAGAAAGTTTTGGGGTTACAGTCTCACTTGCTCTCCAGAGTCACCTTTAAGATTGTCCTTTCATCTGCCTAGCCTGGACTGAGCTTGAGCCACAAGCCGTGAGTGACCGGTTTCTCATTTCCTTTGTATGGTTTGAGATTTCCTGATCTGGTTAGTAAATACAATCTCCTGTTCCAATAAACTGTGTGAGAGAATCATTAGAAGGAGAGGCTCTCCTTAAACGTTAGGGAACCTAGGGTGATGTCTGCCATTAAATTTTTAAAAGGAATATAGCAAATGCCTAGGTTTGCCTGATATAATATTTGAGAATACAATGCTTAAAGTGGAATTCTTGCAAGGGAATTACAGAAAGCCTGGTAACGGTTTTTTGAAATATACATTACCTTAACTCCTTCAAAATACTTTATTTGGTATCTCTGATTACCTGTATTTGTAGTTTGTAGATGACATTTTAAAATCCCTGCTAAAACTTGGGTGCTTTTCTATTTCCTAAGTTTTGAATTTTATTTTTAAAATTGCATATTTAAAATAAGTGTCTGCTTTCCCATTACATTTCACCACAGATTGTTATGAAAAAAAAACCTAATTGTAACTGTATTTTACAAATCATACATTTGTCATTTTAGTTTGTGAAGTTTTAGTCTTGCAAGTCAAGTGAAATTGAAGCATTTTTTCTTTTTTTATTTTTCTGTGTTAAAAAACAAGGCTGTAAATGATAGCATTCTGTTTTCTCTTGCAAAAGGATAATAGAGTATGACACATAAAATTCAAGTTAAATTAAAATTTCGAAATCCACCAAACTGTTAAACTCATCACTTGCTTGGGTAACTAGTGAAGCTCTTCCTGATCCAGAGGCAATTATTAACTTTAATTCTTCTCAAAATTGAAAGATTTCAGTTTCCATATGATGTAATAGCATCATTGATATAGATGCAGGACAAGTTTTTTTTCCCCACTTAACTGTTATGGTAACACCCGGACTAATACAACCACAGATGACACAACTATATTTTTCCAAAATAGTAATCCAGTTGTTTTTAATTTCTATTTTCCCAAGTAGTTAAAACCTCTATTTTACTTTCTAAACCTAAACTCTCTTTATCTGTATTATATACGTATATATTTATAAATGTATGTATCAAATATATTTTCTCTGTATGATACATAGAAATATATCATATATACATATATTATATACATATATACATGTATATAGATGTACATATATGTCAAATAGTTATATATTAAGCACCTATGATGTGTATTTATTCTCCAAGGGTTTGAGATATAAAGTTGAACAAAACAAAATCCCTGATATTCTTAGAAGACTCCTAATGTTTATGAACGCTCACTAATGTGCAAGGTATTGTGCTAAAGCCATACATATATCACCTGATCTACAGAAAACTTTAGGTATCCTTGCATTTGTTAGGTAACCCAACTAAAGATTTAGATTCTTTCTCAAGGTTATATTCTTGGTAAGTGATGAAACCATAACTAAGGATGGGACTCAAGTTGTCTGATTTCAGAGACTGGGCTGTCTTCATTAAAATCTGCTGTGTTAATGAGTTTAAGGAGTGATGAGGGGTCTGGGAGCTGAAAAGCAAACTACAAGTATCCATAGCATTCAGAAAGGTAGTGTGTTCTACCTGAAAGATCTCAGGCTTTCAGACTAATAATTAGTAACTGGTTTCAGATTACAGGCCCTCAATTTCTTAGCCGTATTGTCTTGGATATATTACTTAACATTTCTTTTCTGACAAGATATATGTAAACTTTCAAACAGTTCTGGCACGTAACTGGCAACTCTTGTCAATAATGAATTGCCCCCCAAAATGGGATAAAGGCTCTTACAGAGGGAGGTGCAGAGTGCCATGTGAGCAAAACAGAGTGTCTAACTCTGACTTTGAGGGAATTTAGGGAGAAGTCACAGAGAGAAAAATAAAACTGAACTGAGTTGCTATGTGTTTGTAGGGATTATCAAGTGGAGAAAAATTATGTCTTTCTGGACACTGCTAAAAGCTTGGTAAAACTAGACTTTAGGTTATATGAGGGGAAGTAGTGGAAGTGCGGCTGGAAAGCAAAGCAAGAGATGGCGCGGCACCATCTCACTCAGAAGCATCGTCTTCGTCTCATAGAGACAGAGAAACAATGAATGGTTATAAGCAAGGGGGCAAAATGACCAGATTTGTACTTTAGATCAGAAATCTGATGCTAGGAAACCAACTCATATTTTTTAAAATAAACCTTTCATTTGGAATAACTTTTATTTACATAAGTGTTTCTAATTAACTACGGAGAGTTCCCCTGTACCCTTCACCCAATTTCAGTTTTCCTTAATGTTATCATCTTACATTACTCTGGTACCTTTGTCAAAAATAAGAAACTGACACAGGTATGTCACTGTTAATTAAACACCAGACTTTATTTACAGTTTTATCAGTTTTTCCATTAGAGTATTTTTCTGTGCCAGGATCTAGCTCAGGACACCTCATTATATTTAGTTGTCATAGCTCCTTGTTCTGTTTTGTGACAGTTTCATCTTCTTTGTTTTTCATATGACATCAACAGCTTGATAAGCACGGGATAGGTGTTTGTAGAATGTCTCTTAATTGGGATTTGCATGATGCTTTTCTCAGGATCAGATTGGGGTCATGGATTTTCAGAAAGAGTACCATACAGGTGAAATGCTCTTCTCAACACATCATACAATGGAATCCATGATATCCCCTGACGTCGCTGGTGACATTAACCTTCATCAGTTGGTTAAAGTGTTTTTGCACATTTTATCCACTCTAAATTAACTGTTTGTTTGTTTGTTTTCATTCCATACTGTGTTCCTTGGAAGTGAGTAACTAAGTATATCCTACTCTGCATGAGGGGAGAGTATCTACATAAATTACTTGAAATTTTTGCATTGAAGCATTGTCTCTTCTCTCCCATTTTAAAAAAACTTAGTCATTAATTTAAATCAGTGTGGACACATGTATATTTATGTATTTATATTATTTTTTAACATTTAAGCACAGGGATATGTGTGCAGGTTTGTTACATAGGTAAAATTGAGTCATGGGGGTTTGTTGTACAGATCATTTTATCACCCAGATATTAAGCCTACTACTTATTAGTTATTTTTCCTGATCCTCTCCCTTCTCACACCCTCCACCCTCCAAAAGGCCCCAGTGTGTGTTGTTCCTCTCTGTGTGTCTATGTGTTCTCATCACTTGGTTTACTGTTCCTGTGTTAGTTTGCTAAGGATCATGGTCTCCAACTCCATCCATGTTCCTGCTACGGACATGATCTTGTTCTTTTTTATGGCTGCATAGTATTCCATGGTGTATATATATCACATTTTTTTTCCAGTCTATCATTGATGAGAATTTAGGTTTATTTTATACTTTGGGTTATATAGTCTGATACTATGCTATTTGTTATTTATTGTGCTGTTCAAGTTGGTCCAGCTTTGGACATTGGGAGCTATTGATATGTGTCCATCCCTTTGTTTTCTGAACATTTCCAGGCTTATTGTCACTATAGGAAGCTCTCTGTACATTACCTTTTATATTCATTGCCCTAGCCTTAGTATGTGCCTTTTCAATAAGGAGTCCTGATTCTTTTCACCGCAGACTGGTATTTAAAAACCAAGATCTGGCAATGGGCTTGCTAACTGTTACTGAGTTGTCATTGCTTCCAGATTCACATAGGACAGTGCTTGGTTATACATATATAACCCGTGTTGGTGTACATACTATAATTGTTTCTCTATCCATCTATCTATGTGTTAAGTTAAAAATGAGTTGTTACTGATGTTCGCAACTCAAATTCAGTACTACAGCATTCATTCTAATCTCTCTTCTTGCTTATCCATACCTTACTTCTCCAACATTAAGAAACCTAGTTCCCACAATCAAGTTAAATACATTTATCTATGATATTAAACCTAAACTTAAGTTCTCCAAAAACAATTGAATTTTTGGTACTATATTTTTGTTTTCAGCTACTGGTGATTACTGAAAACCCATGTCTATTATTGTTAGTTATCTGTATTCCTAGGAAACATCGAATTTCACAAACATTAATATAAATATATGGCACTTTTTGTGATATTCTGTCCTAAAAGAAGTGAGTACATTATTCAAATGACTACCAACAATTTAATAAATTTATTTGTGTGTTTACTAGTTTAATGATTTCTTTGCAAAACCTAGTTTTTTTAGTGCCTATATATTTTTCTCCAATTAAGCTGATACTTTCCAGTTTTCATATATTTTGCTGCTGTCACTTTCCAGCAATAGGAACAATACCCTAGTCCCTCACAGAATATATTGCTTTACCTTTTTATCTATCTGTCAACATTGCATGAAATCAGCACACTAATCTTGCCCTATAGCAATTGCTTGATTAATCTTTTGTCATCTGTCTACCTCACATGGTCTCTCCATGAAACTGATTGACATTGTGCGTGACTTTAATGCTGATAAATTATCTCTCTTCCAGGACTACAGAATCCTCATTACACCAAAAAGATTACTTTTCTTGTTTTATTTTCCTCATTCTTCTCTCAAGTCACTGTAATTGAAAAAGGTCACTGAGTAGAACTTGGCAGTCTTTCCCTCTTTCACTCATCCATTCACCATATATTTCTAGAACATTTTCTATGGATCACAGTATCATGAGGGAACAGAAAGTGTTTTATTCATCACGGTATTTGTTCCCAACAAGTAAAGGATCGCGAACATAGACATATATGCAAAAAACACACACATAGATGTGAGTACAAAGAATTATGTTGTAAACCCTACTTTGGTGGTAGAAACCTGATGTGATCTCTTTCTAGGCAAAAATCATATTATATTAAACAAGAATCTACTTCTATCCCACTGCTGGTTCTGCATCTGAATGCCTATTCTAGGAGAGGAATAGTCAAGTAAAGCATCGGGGAAAGAAAATATTTGTACTGGGTTATAAAAGGCTGAAAGGTTTTCATGAGCTAAGAAACAGAGGCGCATTCCAGATAAAGGGAAGAGGTGATTGTGTATTAGTTGAACAACGAGTAGCCAAAGGCAGGAATCATGATGGGGATTAGTAGCCAATCAGGCTCAGGAGTTTGATTAAAGCCAGGTTCTGGCACCCCACGCGGTGGTTCACGCCTGTAATCCCAGCACTTTGGGAGGCTGAGGCGGGTGGATCATGAGGTCAGGAGACAGAGACTATCCCGGCTAACGCGGTGAAACCCCGTCTCTACTAAAAATACAAAAATTAGCCGGGTGTGGTGGTGGGCGCCTGTAGTCCCAGCTACTTGGGAGGCTGAGGCAGGAGAATGGCGTGAACCTGGGAGGCGGAGCTTGCTGTGAGCCGAGATCGCACCACCGCACTCCAGCCTGGGTGACAGAGCGAGACTCCATCTCAAAAAAAAAAAAAAAAAAAAGCCAGATTCTGAAAAGTCTAGCATAGAGCAGACATTAATATGTATTTTGCTACATAAATTGACAAATGACACAAAATGAAGCTTTGAGCTATACATTTTCCCCCTTACTTGTTAACAGTATTTATCCTAATGAGTCACAGGTCATTTTGTTAACTTGACTCATATTCAGGCAGTTGATGGAAAATTAATAAAATTATTTGGATAATCAAATTCTTTTAAATGATATCTCAGATTTTGTAAAGTGAATGTTAAATTATGTTTTCCAATTTAAACATCTGCATTGGACACATTCACAAAATACATGTTCAGTATTTTTAAAAGTAATTTTACTTTGTACAATATAACAGTAGTGATTATAATGGTCTTTTATTAAGCAACTACTATGATATAATAATGTAATTTTTAGTTCCTAAAACAATCCTTCAATTGAGATAGCATTTGCCTTGTTTTAGAGATGAGAAAATTAAAGCTCTGAGGGATGAAGTAACCAGCCCAGTGTCACTCAGCTAGCAATGGTGCAGCAGAATTCAAAACAACATCTTTTTGGCATAGAGCCTGTGCTTTTTGGACTGTACATTTCTCATATATATGTATGAGAAAAGCCAAGAGTTTGGTTTGTACTAGTTATCTTTGCTTTGGCTCTGATTTAAGCTGAAGCTTATACAACATTTAGGGAGGAAAAAATATGTACTTTTACAGTTTTGTAGAAATATCAGTAATTAGTGAGACAGTTAACACAATGCCATGGTAACAAAGTTAGATAAATAGTATTTAATTCTTTAGGCCGGGTGCGGTGGCTCACACCTGTAATCCCAGCACTTTGGGAGGCCAAGGCAGTCATATCACTTGAGGTCAGGAGTTTGAGAACAGCCTGGCCAAAACGGTAAAACCCCATCACTGCTAAAAATACAAAAATTAGCTGGCGTGGTGGTGGGTGCCTGTAATCCCAGCTACTCAGGAGGCTGAGGCAGGAGAATCACTTGAACCTGGGAGGAAGAGGTTGTAATGAGTAGAGATCATACCACAGCACTCCAGCGTGGGCAACAAAGCAAGACTCTATCTCGAAAAACGAAGGAACGAAGGAAGGGAGGGAGGCAGTGAGGGAGGAAGGAAGGAAGAAAGGAAATTTATTTATTTCATATGGAAATATTTACTTTGTTGAGAAGGGTAAAATATTAAATAAAGAAAATAAAGGTGGACACTCTAGTTATATAACCATCTTGGTTCTTAAAACAACTCAAACTGATTTATACTAGAATCACCCCTCCATCTCCAAGTTCCTATTATTCATCATATTCATCTCAGTTTGTTGAGTTTAAGTTATGTACTGAACATTCTCTCTCCTGTTTTCTGATTCTTTTCCTCCATTTCTTTTCTAGCACCTGAGGAGATTGAGTTACATATATTTAGTCACACCTTATCCTACTACTTTTTCTGATTCTTTTTCCTCATTTCTTTTCTAGCACTTAAGGAGATTGAGTTGTATATATTTAGTCACACCTTATCCTACTACCTTCCCTTGAAAATATCCTTGGCTGTGACTGAATATATTTTGCATAGCATTTTAAACAAAAATAACAGGGAGCCATAATGACCTCACTTTCAAGACGGTTTTCCTCACAAACCTCTCTGCTTTCCTGACCCTTCAGAAACTCTCATGCAATGTGTGTTTGCCTAGAACACCTCATAGTCTAATGTAGAGATTATAGATAAGGCATTTATAAAAGTACTGAATACTACTGTCTCTAAATATACCATTGAAATCTGAATATTCGTTCAATACTTTTGTTCTGGAAGAAAGAAAAAATACAGTGTTAGAAAGCATATTATAAAATTACATGAATTATGATATTATTCTGCATATAAAGCCACATGCATATTACAGAAAGCGTTATTCGTGGTTCTCTAGAGATTGTAGAATTCTGGGTGATTTTTATTTTCTTTTGCACACTTTTATCCCAGACAATATCATTCAAATTAAAATTTATTGTTGTCATTATTGTGGTCATTTTGATGTTGATGGTTTAATATGTCCTTTAAAATCATGCAATAAGTGATAAATACAGGCTTTTTAAAGCCAGTAAATTGTAATCTGTTGCACATGTATACTAAATCAAATTGGTTATGCTTTTATGTATTGTTATTAAAGAATAGATTGATAATTTCTACTAATCTCTCACTGTTCTGAAATAGTGGGTGGGGTGCAGCTACAGATGAAACTGGTAACTAGATTCCTCATAGGAATTTTGTGGGTAGGGATAGATATTGCACATAAATAAAATATTTGATCGTACTGTACAAATGTAAAATATTACTTGAGATATATTTTAATAAAATCACGAAAAAGTGAACATGAAGCCTACCCTAAGAAAATAAAGATTAAGTATGTAATAAGGGAGATTACTTTCAAATGAAATATTAAGTTTCATGGATTGATGGAGAAAAGTGGATGAAGTTTGCCTTGCAATTGGAGAAAATAAAATGTGTAGGGCTGGGATTGGTGGCTCATGCTTGTAATCTCAGCACTACGGGAGGCTGAGGTGGGAGGATCCCCTGAAGTCAGGAGTTTGAGACCAGCCTGGCCAACATGGTGAAACACTGTCTCTACTAAAAATACAAAATTAGCCAGGTATGGTGGTGTGCACCTGTAGTTCCAGCTACTTGGGAGGCTGAGGCAGGAGAATCATTTGAACCCAGGAGGTAGAGGTTGTAGTAGGCTGAGATGGTGCCATTGTACTCCAGCCTGGGCAACAGAGCGAGACTCTATCTCAAAAGAAAAAAGAAAAGAAAATGTACAAAACCCAAAACCAAACAAATTAAAATGCTTCTAGAACAAGTATAAAAGCATGCAGATTGTCTTGCTTGGAGGTAGAATCCATATCAAATAAGTAAAATCCCTGGTAACATGGGCAGAGAAGGAACATATCAAATGGACAGAAAAACTGAGTATCAGACAGGCTATAAAAAGGCATTGAAGCAGGGTTGTATGTTTTCTACTGCTAGACTTTCTGGGCATTTGCAGAGTTTTCATTCTAGATGCATAGAGTAAGCTAGAACTTGGATGAGACATTATACGCATAGAAAACACAAGGCATCTGTGTATACATCAATCCTATGAAGGACGTTGAACATGGCATAGATAGTAGTATCAAAATTCTTTTTCTTTTCTTTTTTTTTTTTTTGAGACGGAGTCTCGCTCTGTCGCCCAGGCTGGAGTGCAGTGGCACGATCTCGGCTCACTGCAAGCTCCGCCTCCCGGGTTCATGCCATTCTCCTGTCTCAGCCTCTCCGAGTAGCTGGGACTACAGGCGCCCGCCACCATGCCCAGCTAATTTTTTGTATTTTTAGTAGAGACCGGATTCACCGTGGTCTCGAACTCTTGACCTGGTGATCTGCCCGTCTCAGCCTCCCAAAGTGCTGGGATTACAGGCGTGAGCCACCACGCCCAGCCCAAAATTCTTAACTGCACCTTTCTAATAGTAAAATAAAATGAGCATATGTCCTAATGTATATTTGGCAGTATTTATAAATTACATCTATATATGTTTTATATATATATTTGCACTTCAACATAATGTATTTGGAGATAAGCTCATGCAAATATAAAAATTGAAAAGTAGAAAATACAGATATTTTAAGTGAATTTTACCTGATAAGTGTCTTAGTCTCGTGTTGTTTTCATAATCTTTAATAAAGTCTAATAAGATTCTAGGCTTTATATTATTGTATATTTTTTGATGTTTTTATGAGAGCAATGTGATAAAATGTACTCTATTCATTCTGAAATTTTGCTTTAATATTTTGTGCTACAGATACTTGAAGATGGAGTTATAATTTCAGTTTGTTTTGGTACTGGTTTTAATGGCTATCAAAGTTGAAAAATACACCATAAAAACATGTAAATCCAACTAGAACAAGTTTACTGTGTTGTGTTTACCTTGTCACCACATTGATTTTTCAGTCCTATACACTAATTACTAAAAGCTGATGTGTTGAAATTTTCATTCAATTACTCTTGTACTCTTATCAAAAGTTTTATTTTAGTAATAGGTTTAAAATATACAGGAACTGTTTATTTGAAGACTACATTCCTGAGTTTTTCAACTAAGTGGATTTGTTTCCTAGGAGATACATGTACATTTCTCTCAGCAACAAAACCACATGATGATAGATAAACTCCCAAGTATCCATTTTCAGAATGACTTTTTTTATAATATGAATTGTTTTACCAAAAAGCAGTTATTTTCTCAATGGCTAAAATGTCATCTATACTTTAAAGGGACAAAGTATTTGTGTCTACACATCTGCTTCAAAAATATATACATGCATACAAAATTTTGTTACATAACACCTTACTGACAACGACTTTACCTAACTGGTCAGCATATGTAGAACACTGTCTTTTTTCTTAAGCTTGGCAATTCTTTCAAGTAATTTGCCTTAGACTAAGGACAAACCTCTGTGTTGTCATATGGTTTTTATAGTCAGTCCACTTCTCATTGCAAATAATGGCAAATATCTAGAATTTAAAGATGTGTGTTTATGAAATTTACCATTTCGAAAGCATCTTGTAGTATGTAACTGTTCAGAAATGCTGAAAGCAATGGTTTAAGGCATCATTATTAACCCTTTTAGATGGTGTGAATCCCACTGTTTTTATGAAAAACTCATGTATGATGGATGGACATATGGAAGGCTAACAAAGGGACCAGGGGTCTTACCCCAAAATGCAAATCTGCATATTAAAACTTCATAAACTGTATTTTTCTAGTAATGTGATAAAGCAGTGGCACACAGTAGTAGATGGATTTCAGAGATAGCAGTGGTAGGACTGCATGAAATGACTAGGACTTAGAGATCAAGAGAAAAGATGGCTGCTGGGTTTCCAGCTTTGGTGAATGGGCTAATGAGTTTTTGATGCAATATAGACATAATAAAACGAAAATATTGGGGGTAAGAAATGAGTTAATTTTGTGATTCATTCATTACTTTGATAGATACATAATTGATACATCTTATTGGCAATAGAACATTTGAATCTAAGGCTCAGCTAAGGGATGTGGACCATATGTGTGAATCTGGGACAGATCAGCCTACCTGTGGTCACTCACCAGATGGAAGGGACAGGAAATTCAGGGAAAGGGTGTTGGATAGGAAAATAAAATGACCTAGGACTTTTTCCAGAGGAGTAGGTGGGCAAAAGAAAAAATCCCACTGTGAAGAGAAATCAGACTAAGCAGACAGCCAGGAGAAAATGGTGTTAGGGACTTCAAGTGAAAATAGAGTATCCAGAAGAGAAAATGATAACTGTGCCAAATGCTACAGAGATCACAGATAACATGGTCAGAAAATTGGTCATTCATCATAAAAAGCTATTGATGAATTTCTAAAAGCAGTTTAAGCTTATCAGTGAGTGATAAAATCTAGTTGTAGTGAGTTGAGAGGAAATGAGATGAGAGCATGAAACTCAGTAAAAATGTCTTGCTCCTATATTTTTGAACATACCATTCTCTCTATCTGAAAAATAACTTTTATCTTCTCTTTTTGTATGTTTATTCCCCCTCATTTTTTTCTTCTTGTATTCACTTTTGCTGTGATTCTCCAGCTAAATGCAATTACTTAGTATTCTGCATTTCTATAGCACCCAGGTGTTAGCCTCATACTCTGCTGAAGACATTTCAGTTTATATTCATTTAACTGGTAAGAGGAGAAGCTCCTTCAGAGTCCGTGGAACATCTGGGATAGAGCCTGTCTTTCTGAAGTAGGGCCTTTCACCTTTTCCAGATTATGGCATGAGGAGTTGAAATTAAAATTGAAATGTTCTTGAAGACATCGATATCAGGCTTGGATATAGATATATAAGTGTTCGATGTATTAAACAATAAAAATAAAAATAACTACCTGCAAAGTATAAGGAAAATACCGAGTTATGAATTTGTATCAAACTTCAAAATAATTTTGTTTCAGTTTTTAAGAAGACATTTGAGATTCCTGTGCACATATTTTTGTTTTTATTTTTCTTTAAGTCAGGTTTTATGTTTCGAATGGCTAAATGGAATTCTTCATTACTTTTTATTTGCTAACTTCTCCACACTTTTGTTAGTTTTCATCTATGAAAAACTCTGTTCACAGAAGTTAGTAATAAAAATGTCAACTGATTTATATAATTATTTACTTTTCCAGATTTGAGATTATTAAACAATTTGTCTTTTTAATTGACAACTTTAAATTGAAATTTCTTGTAACAATGGGTACAGATCTTGGCTGTAATAAAAGTTGTTCATGTTGAGTATTAAAAGAATAATGATTCTTGATTTACACAACTCACATGCATTGTTGGAAGAGTCACCTCGCCGCCAACATGAAGCTATTGCAAAGCACATCAATTGCAAAGGGACAGAGTATCTGAAGATAAAATTTAGGGGTGATCAATTGAAGAGCCACCTGTTAGGAAACCCAGTCAACTTCCCTGTCCTCTGACCCTCAGTTGATAGTGCCTTGGGCTGAGTTACAAGCTCCATAGGCATCTAGAAGAATTCCTTAGAAGTTTCACAGCCCTCTTCTGTAATGGGCAGTGTTCTGCAGCTGGCTATGTGGTGGATCCAGCCATGTAGTGGATCACCTTTGTGGTTGTCCTCTGGACCTTGCAGATGAGCAGTGAGTGCTAATTATCCTTCAATATGATAACTGCCTGTGAGACAGTAGATAATGACTCCAGTTCATCCGAATCTCCCTTAGAGAAGACATGGATAATTCTACTTTAATATAGATTTGACTGACCAAAAAGTTTCTGGAAGCTCCAGTCACCATTTGTTTATCCCCAAAACTGAGGTCAGTATTCTACAACACACCTATAAGCCTTCCACAGCCTATAAGCCTTTTATTTTATTCGCAGAAGAAAAGGGACAGAGGGAAGAAGAGAGAAGGGGAGCGGAAGGGAGAGGAGAGGAGGGAAGGGGAGGGTAAGGGAGAGCAGAAGAGAAGAGAGGTACAAAAGTTTGTATGATTGTTGAACACCTACAATGTGAAGATGCTGTGTTTTGGAGGAAGATACCAAAGTGCATAAAAGCACCTGCCTAGAGATATAAAACTCACAAGTAACTGTAGTACAAGATAGAGTGCTGTAAACATAATGAGGGTAAAACTCAGTTCTGTGAGAATCCATTTAAAACTGATTAGTATGTATCTATCGAAATTAAATAATCTCAAATATGTAATGAATATATAGTATGAAATAAGGGTTTGACACTTGAAAGATTCTTTATATTTTACACAGCAAAACAATTTGTAAATTTTCAAATAGCCAACAGTTTTGTTTATAAAAGATAAATGACAAAAAGTAAAGCAATGCCTGAACACAATATATAATGTGTATTTATCTGATTCAGAAAAAAGTATTTTAATTATTTTCACTGGTTTGGTTATACTCTAGGTATACTAATAATCTAGGTATAGGAATAATATGTGTCTAGTCTATGGAACAATTATTAATTCTTGTACTGGCTTGTAAAAACATACAAAGATTGAAATTCTTCAATAATTCAGATACTCTGAAGTAGTCAAAGAAGACTTACATTGTATTAGAAGATGGCACATTGCCTCATACTCCTAAATGTTATATTATTTTCATGGAAGAGTAATACTAAATTGTGATTTCTACATGAAGGAGTGTGAACTTTACAGAAAGCTCTTCACATTTAAATCAGGTAAACTTTAAGGTACATACTACCTTCAGTATAGTGGTAAGGACATGTTGCAATGATGTAATCATTTGTCAACAGGAGACCACTGACTTCTGTCATGAAATAAATATATTGCCATTATATAAGTTTGTATATTGACTGGTTTGTTAATGAATTGCAATAAACAATAACTTGAAATGTTAAGTGGCATTTTGTGCAGATTTTTTATTATTGTTGAATGCTTTTTAATAGTTAATATTAGGCCTTCATAATTCTTTATCATAGCATTTGATAGTCATGAAATTCCCTTTGACTATATATAAACATTGATATTGGTCTTTAAAATCTACTATTAAGACAAGCACCAAGATAATTAAGAAACACAATAGAGGTACCTCTTAGACCCTTTGTGTTACTGTTAACAACGTAATAGAGATACTGCTTAGTCCCTTTGTGTTGCTATAAAGGAATACCTGCAGCTGGGTAATTTATAAAGAAAAGAGGTTTAGTTGGCTCATGGTTCTGCAGGCTGTACAAGAAGCATAGTGCCAACATCTGCTTTTTGTGAGGGTTTCAGGCTTCTTCCACTCATGGCAGAAGGAGAGGGGAGCTGGTGCATGCAGAGATCACATGATGAGAGAAGAAGCAAGAGAGATACAGGGGAGGCGTCAGGCTCTTTTAAACAACCAGCTCTAGTGGTAACTATTAGAGAATTCACTCACTACTACAAGAAAGGCACCAAGTCTTTCAGGAGGAATATGGCTCCATGACCCAAACTCTCCCATTAGGCCCCACCTCCAATATTGGAGATCATATTTCAACATGAGAACTGGAGTGATCAAACAAACTGTAACAGGTACCAAAATATTTTCTGAGTATTTATTTCATTTATAATTAAATCATACATTACATATTGAAATTTATTACATAATTAGAAACAACACTTAATATATTCAAAATATTTTGCTAATTAAAAGATATCTATGCTAGTATTGAAAATGTTTTGTAACTTAATTGCATTTCTTCCTAAATATGTAACAAACTTGAAATCTTAATTTTTTATGTATTTTTAGAGATCTAAAACTCATTGTTACGAGTTTCCATATATAATGTACTTATTAGAATATTACAGTTCTAAATACACTTAAAATTCTCATCTGCATTTTTAATGTAATTTTTGTTTCTAGTTTTAGATTTACAGAGAAATTATAGAGTACAAAAAATTTCAGAAACTCCACACCAAGTTTCTCCTCTTATTAATATTTTGCATCAGTAAGGTACATTTGTGGTCTATATTGGTAAATGTTCCATGTGCACCTGAAAAGAATGTATATTCTGCTGTTATTGGATAGAGTATTTTATAGATATCCATTAGATCATGTTGATGATAGTACTGATCACGTCTTTATTCTTACTGATTTACTTCTTGCTGGATCTATCAGTTACTGAGAGGGGAGCATTAAAAGCTCTAACTATTATGGTGAATTTGTCTATTTTTCATTGTGGTCCCATAAATATTTGCACCAAGTATTTTAATGCTTGTTGTTAGGTACATACACATACAATACTTTTGGAGATTTGACTCCTTCATCATTATGTAATGCCCGTCTTTATCCCTGATAATTTTCTTTATCTTGAAGTCTGCTTTTTCTGATATTGATATATTGATCCCCAATTTCTTTTTATCAGTTGTTAACATGGCGTATCTTTTTCCACTTCTTTATTCTTAACCTAGCTCTGTTTTTATATTTAAAGTGCGTTTTTGCGGGCAACATATAGTTGGGTCTTGTTTTATTTATGTATTCTGACAATCTTTGTCTATAATTAGAGTTTTAGATCAGAATTAAATATATAATAATCTATTTTATCATCTAGGATTTAGAAAAAATTTTGAGACAGTAAATCTAAAAGCTAAGATATAAAAGGCATGTCTATGCATATGTCAAGTGTTTCTGATTGTGAAAGTATTTTATGTGTTCTTACTATAAAAAGAGAATTCATAACGGTTTGAGAAAGTGATTATGTGCATTTAAAAGATTGATATCTATAATGTTCAAAATATTTTTACAATTCATAATTCTAATAAAGCCAAAGGAAAATGGTATAGACAGAAAATTCAGAAAACATTATATATAGTGAGGTTCTCTCTACTGTCCAGAAGTTGGACAAACAAAAATTAAAGTAACGATGAGATATGACTTTACAATGTAACATTTACACTTAGCAGTTTGAAAAAAATTAAACAGTACTAACACTTTGTACTAATGGAGATTCAGCACTCTTATGTATTAGTTGTTTAATTAAGTAATACTACAACCATTTTCAAGATCAATCTGGCCATATCTACTAATCTTAAAAGTTTACATATAATATGAAGCAATCTAAGTCCTATGGAAGTATCCCAAAGGAAAAAACGTATCAACACATCAGATTATATACAGAAATATATTGGCTGTAGTGTTGTTAGTATTAAGAAGGAAGCAGAATGAGTGGAAGGAAGGAAGGAAGGAAGGAAAGAAGGAAAGAAGGAAGGAAGGAAGGAGAAAGAAGGAAGGAAAGAAAGAGAGATAGGATAAATGTAAAGAAAATAAATGGATAAATTGTGGCATATGCATCCCGTGGAGTATCATGAATTAATAGAAAAAAATGTGTAAGGGTTTTTAGTCTGTTTCAAAAGTGAGAAAAACAAAATTTAGAGACAAATATATTATGATATTATTTCTATAATACAAATGATGAAAATGCCTTAAATATGTGAATACACATATATGTACATATGTACACACATGTAGATATTGTCTATATGTGTGTATGTATATTGCTTATGAACATATAAGCATATATGTGTGTGTGATTAAATGCATATTTGAGGAGTGGTATAGATGATGGGAGCAAGGCTATTTACAGTTATCTTGGAGTAGGAAGTTGGAAGGGTAAAAAAGGGGAGGCTGGGAGGAAAGAAGAGTGGGAGAAAAAAGCATAATATAAATATCCATGATAGAACAAAGAAGAGCATATATAATATGTACTTAAGTTTTATGTTTTTATGTAACTCATAATGAGATTTATGATAGGATATTTACCAAAACATTTATTATTTTATCAGAACTAGTCTAATTTTAGGTGATTTTAAAAACTTTTATGTTGTATAAATTATTCACAAATTATTCTATTATACTTATAGGTAAAAGTATATCATGTTTGTAATTTTTAATAAGGAAATTTTATGTGTAAAAATAAATAAAATATGAGTGATATTTTAAATGATTTGCAATTCATTGAATTTGATGAAATTTTGGATTGTACCTTGATCTTTCTGATTATTATGGGTAATTTTTAAAAACTTTTAGATTATATAGCTAATTTTTTAATTGATTATATAGTAATAGATATTTTATGATAAAGCAATTAAAATGTTTCTGTTTATCTCCTATTTTGGTTTCTGTCTCCATTTACTGACATTGTATCTTCCTTATGTAGATTTTCTGTTTCCAGTTTTTATAATGTAGTAGATATTTCTGTAACGTAGACTTCTTATTACCTTCGCCTTAATAATTGTGTCTATGTTAAAGGATCAGTAAGAAAATTTAATTAAATTCATTATTTCCTTCAAAAGTTAAAACTGGTAAAATAATTCTACCTAACTTAGGTGCCTTACTATTATTAGCAAATCCACTTGTACTTTACAATATATTTCAATATTACAACTCTTGTTATTTCATAGAGAAAATAAACTAAACAAATATTTTCAAGTTTTGATACCTCCAACTAGAGGAGCGGACTCTAGTATTTCAAACACACTATCTTTGAAAATAGAATTGCACATGAAAATACGATTGTTTTTCTGTATTTTTCTAATTCTCTACTTCTACATGTTGTACAGTATTTAAACTCAATGTACATAGGCCATGACAAAGTTATGATTCTGATTGCCAGTATTTAATTTTATCCATTTCCTTTAAAATTTTCTACCACGGCCATCTATTGGCAATGGTACCTTTCAAAATAGTCCATCTATTTTAGTTGCATGATGCGATTTAAAGGGTTAAAGTGATGGTTTCTGTTTCTGCAGAGGTAGAATTACTATATGACATGATATCAGATCCATGTTAGATTGTAATGCTCATGCTATCACAACTAGCACTAGCGTACAAAATACTGCAATATAAAAATGATTTAAAGTAATTAACTAGTTGAAAGGGCTGCCTTGTGGATGCTGTGCCATTTCATCTTAAAATCTGACACCTTTACATGAACATGATGATCGGTTTACTGAGCTGTTTCAGTCCAACAGTGACCAAAGCCCAACCACTGGGGAGATAAATGCTTTCAGTTATTTGAGGATTCACTGGAGACCCTGTGGAGCAGAGAACAATTAAGAAATAGATAAATCTAAGGCATAGAATAAAGAAGTCTAGGTGTCAAGTATAAAAATGATGGGGTGTTAGTAAATGCTAAGCACTGAAAACCTCTCCATTTTAAGCCAGCTTTGTTATCTATTCCACTTAAAATCAGATCTGTTAATTCCTACTTACAGACTTTTAAGTCACCAACTTCTGCTGCTAAGTGCTCGCTACTTTTTCTGATTTCTTAATGTCAGCGATGTCTAAACTAAATTCATTAAATCGGTGGAAATCCTTATGAATACCCAAGCAATGATTTAGATTAGCATAGTTGTTTCGTTTGTGCATGCTGAAACTGTAATGCAATAACATTTTATTCTGGAAATGGAAAAGAGTCACTCATACCTTACAATCCTTCCAGAGCAATAGTAGTCATTCTTGCATATTCTTTTTCAGATTTTCTATATATTTGTAACTATTGTCATTTTAAAACATTCTGCTGCTGGTATTTTGAATATCTGTGAAGTTCCTTTTGTGTTGTTATTGGTTATACCCACTGAACAAGAAAAGAATCCTAAAGAAAGAAATTTAAAGGGGTAAACTAGCAGCTAGAAAAAATAGCAGAAAAACCCTGCACTGTACACCTGACCCCAGATTCACATACCTATCATATACTTCTCTGCTTATTCTGCATTTTTTTCTTCAGTTAATGTCTAAAAACAAAAATCAGTGAGATTATCAAATGAAATTACATAGAAACAATACAATAAATATTAAGATATATGAATATTAATTGTTACGAGAGCTCTAACTCTGGAGGAAGCTTATAGAGACGGTGGAAGAACATCTGAGTGTGTGTGAGTGTGTGTGTGTGTATGTGTGTAACTATTGTTCTTACTAAATTTATCCATTACTTCCAAATGCAAATCCAATGTCTACTGTTAGACGACTGCTTATATTCTGATTTTGATAAAGACTGACTCTTGATCACATGTAGAAAATTGACATGTCAGTATCAATAACCACAATTGTCATCACAACCAAGTAATTGCCGGTTATGTGGCCTTCAGATTACATAAAAATGCTTTTTTTAAGCACTGATAACTATTATTTTCTTTTCTTACATTTCCTCCATTTCTTTCAAATAACAAATACACCTTACAAATTCTTACATTTATGCTTTTAATAGTTTTCTAGTGCAAATTTAATTGGTCTTGCTTAATACTGCTTGATACAGTTTTGTATAAATCCATCTGAGCCACAATATTTAAAAAATCTTCTTGAATAAAATATAATAAATTAAACTCTTTGTTAAACCCAGGAAGAAATCACTGTGTTAACACATGATCTTGATTTTAAGAAGTGTCTTTCTTTTTCCATTCTTAAAAAGAAAAAAGTTTCATCAATTGGCATTTCACCCATACTATTAATGTTTTTAAAATTCTATATTTTATCACAATGTGATGCATTTACTTTAATTGAAAAAATTACAAATAGCTTATTTGTAACTATATTTTTATAAAGTAATTTAAGAAATATAATTTTAGAATGATTAACACAATTTTCTCTATCAAACACAATGTGTTATTAATACCTTTGTATTCTGTAAGTCCTTTAAACATGGTAACTAAAAACAGAATTTGTTCTGGGCATGATAGGATCATTTGAAAGGAAGTTCTAAGAGCTTATAGTCTGTCTTCCTCAGAGTGTCTCTATTTATTTATTTATTTTGAGATGAAGTCTCTGTTGCCCAGGCTGGAGTGCAGTGGAGCAATCTGGGCTCACTGCAACCTCTGCCTTCCAGGTTCAAGCGATTCTCCTGCCTCAGCCTTCTGAGTAGCTGGGATTACAGGCACGTGCCACCACACCCGACCAATTTTTGTATTTTTTTCACAGAGATGGGGTTTCACCATGTTCGCCAGGCTGGCCTCGAACTCTTGACCTCAAGTGATCTGCCTGCCTAGGCCTCCCAAAGTGCTGGGCTTATAGGCATGAGCCACCGCACCTGGCCCCTTAAAGTGTCTTTAGATGATTTAGATGATTTAAAGTGTCTTTATGAAGGTAAGAAGAAGCAGTGAAATGGGAAGTTTAAATTATAGCACTATAGAATAAACAGTAGGAAAAACAAAAGTCATTGCTAAATAAATTCTACTTTTATAGAATGTCAGATTTATTTTCTTCAAGTCCCAGATCAGTTTTTGGATCTTTAATATTTCTTGAGGTTACACTATTATTTCAAATGCTCAATATTTTATGTGTGTGAAACATGACCGGGGCATTTTTATGGAGCTAAGTAAAAAATAGTAAATGGAGAATACTCATTTTGTCTTTTCTAAGGAAAAAGAAAAACAGTTTTGAGTTGTTAGTGTGGTTAAATTAATACTCTTGAGAAGTTAGCATTATTTAGACAGTCTGGTCAATATGATTCATTTGCAGATTTTTAAATATTCTCCTGTAAATTAGGTACTTATTTTTCTGTTTTATGCTATATGTATGTATTATATAGTATAGATACAGATGAATACACATTCTGTTTTATGCTATATGTATATATTATATAGTATAGACACAGATGAATACACATTTGTGGATGGATGTTCTGATATCTGCTTACATGGAATGTTTCTGGAAACCACTAAATGTATAATGCCTGATAATGGAAAAACATTAAGTAGATGGGGCAGCAAGTGCAAAAGGCACGAACTGGAAGGAACTGTGGTGACTTACTTCCACAAAGTCAACACAGTTCCTTCCGACTCATGCCTTTTGAACTTGCTAAAGTGTAAAAGGGCTTCTACAAAAGCCCATTCAGCTTAATCAGCTAAAGTGCAAAATGGGCTTCTTTAAAAGCCCATTCATCTACATCCATTTAAAAAGAGTTAAATAGGGCCGGGCGCGGTGGCTCACGCTTGTAATCCCAGCACTTTGGGAGGCCGAGGCGGGTGGATCACGAGGTCAGGAGATCGAGACCACGGTGAAACCCCGTCTCTACTAAAAATACAAAAAATTAGCCGGGCGTGGTGGTGGGCGCCTGTAGTCCCAGCTACACGGAGAGGCTGAGGCAGGAGAATGGCGTGAACCCGGGAGGCGGAGCTTGCAGTGAGCCGAGATTGCGCCACTACACTCCAGCCTGGAAAAAAAAAAGAGTTAAATAATTTAGCTTTGGGTATTGGGGAACCTCAGTGTTAGGAATTGCATTTTGAATCACATTTTCCTCTTTCTGTTGATTGCTCCAACATTTAAGGCAAATTGTAGCCAGACTCCAACATGTATCTAAGACTTAAGGGCATGCACTTTGTGTACAGACTTCATTCCTGGCTCCATCAGTTTTGCAAAAACTTTTTTCTTTGCTTTGTTTTAAAAAATTTATTCTAAATGTACATTATGTCCTTCTGCATCATTGGTGTTCTTGTAAGCCATCTTAATCATTTTTGAATATGTGGCATAAAATAAAAACTGATACGAATTAAATGTTAAAGAATTTATTGATTTTGCAATAAATGGTAGCAGGTAAAATAGAATACTTATTAGAATATTAGCCAAACTGGTAGATAAAACATGTAACTTAAAACACTTATCAAACAATTGGCACTGGCACAACTACCACCACTGTATGTCCATGATTAATAAACAGTTTCTCTTCCAACTTGATTGCTATTGCCACATTATCAGGAGGCCCAACACATATTTTCATCTAAGGAACAAAGAATGAGTAGTTATTTATGATATGGATTTCTGGATACTGGATATGTAAAGGTTAACAAATTATGACCTTATTCTTTAGATAATATAAGACAGAGAAATTTTGGAAGGGAGTTTTACAAATAGTGATAGTAATCACCATTGGTAGCAGCAGCAGCATCTCTCTGTCATGACATATACCGATAAAACACTACAAAACTGGCAAAGAAGAGAAGACTTGCTAAGGCCTATAGACCACGAGAATCATCCTGATACTTATCATTAAAAAATTGGCCAATCAATTGATGTCCTACCCGACGAGAAGTTTTTACTGGTATGCCAGAAAGCTCTGTTCTCAAGTTTATTGAATATGTTCACCAGTGACTTGGATGAAGAAGCAAATAAATGCTCATTAGCTTGTGAATAACATGAAGCTAGGAGAAATAGCAAAATGCAGCATGATAAATCAGTAACCACAAAGTTCTCCATATAAAATAAACTAATAAATATCTATCCAAAATAGAGCAGACACAACTTAGTAGTAATATGTGTGGTACTGGTTTGAAGATTTTATGTGATAGTAATTTGCTAAAAATAACTATATGATGTAATTGTTTATAAAATATCCAGGCATTCTTTGACTATGTTGGGTGAGTCAGACATAGAATATTGTGTTAGTTGGCTTGGGCTGCCATAGCAAAATACTACAGGCTGAGTGGCTCAAGTAAAGGAATATTATACCCACATCTAAAATTTTATACCTACATAGGATTCACTACAGTGCCATGCATATATATATATATATGCATATATCATTCAAAAACTTATTTGCAAATAAATTGAGTTGCATTTTTAATTGCTGAATTAAATAAAAGAAAATAAACAGACTGAATATTTGATCCAAATTCACAGGCTCCATTTATGTTAAGGCCACTTTATTAAGATTACTAAACTATTTCAAAAAAAGATTTTCTTCAAAATTCTATAAAAAGATTTAAATGCAATTGTCATGAAATTTAAAGTTCTTTCTTCCAATCTCCCTACTCACAAAGTTGATAGTGGCAACCTTCTTGATTAGTATTTCATTTTCAGGTATTGTAAAACAAAATGGTTCAATGAATTAAATATTGTGTAATTTGACGTAGATAGATTAATGTTTAGAAGTCTTATTTTCCTAGTTCAAATTTTTCTCCTAAGGAAACATGTTAAATGAGACCAGTGATGTTAAAGGTTTTAGATATTTAAGGGTCTAAGATTTGAAATATACCAAATAAAACATGAGAGATGATCTCACTAGCAGGGACTACAAGAAGGCACTGAACCAACACTAAAATAATAAATTTAAATGTTCTTATATAAACGTTTATTTTATCTGGCATACTTTACCTAAATATTTATTTACATATAGGATTGGAAGAAAGTCTATATTCTTTATATAAATAAGCTAGGTGCTAAAATTGTCATCCAGAAATAGTAAACCAAAATATATTTAAGTCATTCTAATGCCTTGTTCCTATTATTCATGTGTTACTTTAGAGGTATTAGTTTAATTCAATTTACTGAGAAATATAATTAACAAATCTATGTTTTTAGTTGAAATATAAACTATAATGGTTCTGGCACCTTTGTAAAGGCAATTACATTAGGGAGTGTGACAATGTCAGATTGTAATAAAACATATGATTTTATAAAATCAAAAAAAGAATCATTTGGTTGTTTCAATAAGTCAATCAAAATATTTATTAGGAGTCTACTGTAATCAGTTCTTAGCAAACTATAATCCATTTCCTGACAGTACTATTTCAATTTGAAAATAGGTTCAGGAACTATCACTGTATGAGTTATGGGAGATCAACATTTTCCACATTATCAGCATAATATAGATAAGCTCAATTAATTATACACAAAGCAACCCTCTTTTTTTATACAGGGTAAATATTTTATATTTATATAGGGTAAATATTTGCAACTCTAAGGAAGGAATTGAAATATATAGAGAACCTATATAGACAATAAAAACATATTGCCCCAATGGCACATATGCATAGTTAATAAAAGAGTATACACAAATACAAATTTAAAAATGCTTCACTTCACCAGTAATAAAAGAAATGCAAATCAAACTCACAAAGTTGTTTTCATACTCATATAATGAGCACATATTTTAATTGAGTATTCAAGACCAGCGACTTTAAGATAAGATAAATACGTCACTAGAGAGCACGTAACCAGTAAAACTTTCTGAATTATTCAATTGGTTATTCCCCTTTTTGTGATCCTCATTCTCTTTTCTAGTAACTAAATAATCAGAAAGTCAATATAATGTATACATGGAAATGATTTTCTGTTTCATTTGTGACAAAAATTTTGGAAAAGATCACATAAATGCTCAATAGGGAAATTATGTCAATTCAAGTAAATATTATGAAGGCTTTGAAGTGACGTTTATGAAGATCTTTAATGATGGGAAAATGTTTATCATATAATGTTGAGTTTTTTAAAAGAAGACAAGTTAGATAGATCACAAATAAAAATAAAGTGAACAAGAAAAAGGAGATGAGAAACAAAGATGCCAAAGTGCAAAAACTAGTTCCTCGATGCAATGAGGTTATGGGTGTTTGCTTGTTTTTTTTCTGAGTCTTTACGTGTTTATGACTTTTCCAACATTCTGCGATGAATATTGCTCTAAAAATCGGAGGGGGAACAACATAAAAAGATATTTTATATCCAGATGAAAATAAGCTTCCACTAAAGACATGGTGGGATAGTCTCTTCAATAAATTGTGCTTGGGAAGCTGAATAAACATATGCAGAAGAATGAAACTAGCCCCCCAATTCTCCCCTTATGCAAAAGTCAACTAAAAATGGATCAAAGACCAAAATGTAAGACCTGGAACTATAAAACTACTGGAAGGAAATTTACGGGAAATGTTTCAGGACATTGGGAAATAGTTTTTTGAAGGAGACCTCAAAAGCACAGGCAACAAAAGCAAAAATAAACTAGTAGGATTATACTAAACGAAAAAGCTTCTGCACAGAAAAGGAAAGAATCAACGGAGTAAAAGGACAACCTACAGAATGAGAGGAAAATATTTGAAAACTACTCATCTGACAGGGGATTAATATTCAGAATATACAAGGGACTCAAACATCTCAACACCAAATTCCCAAATAATCCTATTTAAAAATGAGCAAATGATCTGAGCAGATATTTCTTAAGACATGCAAATGGCCAACATATATATATATATGCAAAAATGTTTGACATCACTAATTATCAGGAAATGCAAATCAAAACCCTAATGAGTTATCATCTCTCACCAGTTAAGATGGCTATTTTCAAAAACACAAAATAATTACTAATGCTGGTGAGGATGTGGAGAAAAGGAAACTCTTATACATTGTTGGTGAAAAGCAAACTAGTACAGCTACTATGGAGAACAGATGCAAGTTCCTCAAAAATCTACAGATAGAACCACCATATAATCCAACAATCCCACTACTGGGCATTATTTATTCAAAGGAAAGGAAATCAGTTTATCAAAGAGACATGTACACCCCTGTGTTTATTACAGCACTATTCATGTAGGAAAGATATAAAAACAACCTAAGGGTCCAACAACAGAAGGATGGATAAAGAAAATGTGGTACATATACACGGCAAAATATTATGCCATGTATATATAATAAATATGCCGTGTATATAATAAATATGCCGTATATATAATAAATAAATATAAATTATTTATATGTAAAAGAAGGTAAAAGAAACACATGGGGCCATTAACAGTAATTATCTCTGGATGGCGAGATTATAGATGACATTTTTTACTGTATTTTATTGATATTCAAGTTTTCAAAAATAAATATGTGGTATTTGTTTGGTTATTGTAGGACATATTTTAATAACCTTTATTTTTTAGAACAGCTTTGAATTTATAGAAAAATTATACAGGTAGTACAGAAAAAACTGCCATGTGTCCACAGGCAGCTTCCCCTATTACAGTCATGTTTCTTAACGATGGGGATGCATTCTGAGAAATGTGTCCTTAGACGATTTTATTGTCATGCGAACATCATAGAGTGTACTTACCCAAATCTATATGGCATAGCCTACTACACACCTAGGCTATATCG
The DNA here is from genome assembly GCF_009828535.3 of Hylobates moloch. NCBI lineage: Eukaryota > Metazoa > Chordata > Mammalia > Primates > Hylobatidae > Hylobates > Hylobates moloch. The sequence goes on along the minus strand of NW_026652286.1, from coordinate 78,075,076 downwards.
TGTAGCATACAAACCTGTACAGCATGTTACTGTACTGGATACTGTAGGCAATTGTAACATAATGGTAAACAGATCTAAACAAGAAAAGGTACAGTAAAACACCCCATAAAAGATAAAAAATAGGCTGGGCGCAGTGTCTCACGCCTGTAATCCCAGCACTTTGGGAGGCTGAGGCAGGCAGATCACGATATCAGGAGATGGAGACCATCCTGGGCAACACGGTGAAACCCCGTCTCTACTAAAATTACAAAAAATTAACCAGGCGTGCGGGCGGGCACCTGTAGTCCCAGCTACTCCAGAGGCTGAGGCAGGAGAATGGCGTGAACCCGGGAGTCAGAGCTTGCAGTGAGCCGAGATTGAGCCACTGCACTCCAGCCTGGGCAATAGAGCAAGACTCTGTCTCAAAATAATAATAATAATAAAAAAACATTAAAAAACGCATTTTCTTGGCACAGAACTAGTTAAGACTTATTCCCCAAATAAAATTCTTTCTTTTGAGCAAAAACTTCAGAGAACTTCTAAAGTTCACCCTGTTAGATAGCTACCACAAACCCGTTTTCCCCTCTTTCTCCAAAAAAAAAAAAAAAAGATAAAAAATAGTACATCTGTATAGAACACTTATCATGAATGAAGCGTGCAGGACTGAAAGTTGCTCTGGTTGTCAATGAGTGAGTGGTGACTGAATGTGAAGGCCTAGGACATGAAAGCACACTACACTAGACTTTATAAACATTGTACACTTCAGTAAATGCATAAAAAGAAATTTTCCTTTCTCAATAGTAAATTAACCTTAGCTTACTATAACCTTTTTACTTTATAAAATTTTGCATTTTTTATACTTTTTGACTCTTGTAATAACACAGCTCAAAACACAAACACATTGTGTAGCTGAACAAAAATGTCTTCTTTCTTTACGTCCTTATTCTAAAAAGTTTTACAAGTTTTATTTATTTGTCTTTACTTTTAATACTTACTTGTTAAAAACTAAGACACAAGCAGACACAATATTAGCCTAGGTCTACAGAGGGTCAGGATCATCAATATTGCTGTCTTTTACCTCTATCTTTTTTTCCCACTGGAAGGTCTTTAGGGACGATAACATGCATGGAGCTGTCATCTTCTATGATAACAACACATTTCCTGAAATACCTCCTGAGGGAGCTGCCTCAGGCTGTTTTACAGTTAACTTTTTTAATACATAGAAGGATTACACTCTAAAATAATGATTAACAGTATAGTATATAAATAAACCAGTAACAGTAGTGTATTATTATTGTCAATTATTATATGCTGCACACAATTGTATGTACTATATTTTTATATGACTGGCAATGCAGTTTACACCATCACCACAAATGTGTGACTTTTTTACACCATCAACACAAACACGTGAGTAATGGATTGCTTTACAACATTACCACAGCTACTACAAAGTCACTAGGCTGTAGGAATTTTCCAGCTCCATTAAAATCTCATGGGGCCACCATCATACATACAGTTCATCATTGACCAAAGCCTCATTATGTGGCACATAACTGTATTAATATCCTTCATTTGTATATTACATTTGTTACCATTAATGATACTGATGCATTATTATTAACCTAGGTCCATAATTTGTTAAGATTTCTTTAGCTTTTCCCTAATGTTCTTTTTCTGTTTTAGAATCTTATCCAGGATACCACACTGCCTTTAGCATTTATATCTCTTTAGAGTTCCCCTTAGCTGTGACAATTTCTGAATTTCCCTTGTTTTTGATGACCTTAACAATATTTAGGAGTGCTGGTCAGATATTTTCAGAGTACTCTCAGAGGTGGCATTTGTCTGATTTTACTTTCACAGCTAAACAAGGAATATGAGTTTTGGGGAGGTACGTCATATAGGAAAAGTACCATTTTTATCACATCATATCAAAGGTATATATGAGGGAGTGTTTGTCAGCTTTTTCTACTGTGGAGTCATTTTCCACCCAACTTTGCCTTCCCATACCATACTCTTTAGAAGGAAGTCTCTATGTATAGCCCACATTTAAGGACTGGGAAGTTAATTTCCACCTTCTTGAGGGCAGGGTATCTACATAAAATATTCCAAACTCTTCCATATGGGAGATTTATCTCTTTGTGTGTTCTTTTTTACATACAAAATAAAATATAAAATTAATTCAAAGTTGAAATAACATCAGATAATTTTCTGAGAGATAAATATGTATCCTTAAGATCTGCTAATTACTCGTGTAAAGTACAATTTCAAGTACGAACATATATTTATTATAATTTTATTTTGTCCTTGAGAAAGAAAAAATATTACTATGTAATACTTTTTAAGTTTTCAGGACTGGGTAAAACATACATAGGAAGGGAAATAATTTTCCCATTTTTATTTAGCTACCTAGAATTTCCCTTAGAAGGATGATATCAAATGTTTTACAAACAATATAAATACTAGTTTTTCAAGAAGAACCATATACATATAATTTTTTAAAATTATATATGATCACATGGATATTTAAAAGCTACTTTTGATTATTCTCTATAGTATTTCAAATACATTTACAATTTCTTCTATATCATATCTTACAAATAATGAGTCCAGAGCCTTATAATATGACCAAACAAAAATGCAATTGTTCTATTAATGATTGTATTAATCCCTGTTTCCACATAAGAATGTTTTTAAAGATTGTATTATTATTTCACCATTTATAACAAAAGTAATATATTTAAAATAACAAAAATTAAAAATCGCAAAAAAATGGTGAATAGGAGGCAGGACTAACCTGCAGCTCCCACTCAGACGGACAGAACAGCATGTGGAGACTCACTTTGTGAAGTTTTGCTCCAAGAACCACCCCAGGAACATACCAAGAAAACCCAAAGAATTTACAGGCACTTTGAAAGAAGTGGCTTTCCACTGCAAACTCCGTGAGATAGCTGAAAAACTGAGTGCCCAAAGTGTGAGAGTGGGAAATTCCACCTCTGAACAAACATCCTCACTGGGGAACCTGAAAATCCAAATCTCAGGCAAAGGATTTAACCTTTCCTAGAGCTGAAACAGACTTAGGGAGCCAAGCAAAACATAAAAGTAGGAGAAGCAGCAGGAAGAGCCCTGTAGGTAATCCCAGTACCCAGGGAAGCCATTTCGGACTTTATCTCACAGGGTTCCTTGGGGACAGCTGCCGCTGGAACTGGGGAAGGGCCACAGGGAAAGAAAACTTCCAGCTGAACTTTGTAATAATTTTGACAGAGTGTGAATTTTCCTGGGCAGAATCCGGCAGAGGGGAGGTGGGGGTGGTGAACGGGAAGTGCAGATACAAGCACAAAAGTGGCCACAGAGGCAGGCATGAAAGCCCTGCTTGCTTTCTCAGCAGGGAGGCTGAGATATCAGCTCTGCCCACCAGCTGCCTGGATGTTAACTCAGTGCTACTGGTGGGGCATGGTGGGATGAGATTGACCTTGCTGGTTGCGTGGGAGCTGAGTGAGGCCTGTCACTGCTGGCTTTCCCCCATTTCCCTCGCAACCTGTGTGATGCAGCAGAGGCAGCCATAATCTCCCTGGGAATATAACTCCATTGGCCTAAGAACCACATCCCCATCTCCTACAGCGGCTGCAGCAAGCCCTGCTCAAAGAGAGTCTGAGCTCAGACACGTCCAACCTGCCCCCATCTGGTAGCCTTTCTCTGCCAACCCTGGTAGCTGAAGACAAAAGACATAATCTCTCGGGAGCTCTATGTTCCTGCTCATTGCCTGAGGCACCCAAATACTTATCCAGGCAACTGCAGGGCAAGCTTGTGTCCCCTGTATATTACCACAGCTCATGCTCTCTTGAAAGTGCCACTTTGTGGTTGGAGGCCAACTAACTCAAGCCATTATAGCAACTCATAGAAGAACAACTCAAGAAAGTAAAAAAAAAAAAAAAAAAAAAAAGCTAATTCCACCATCTGTAACATCCTGGCTAACCAGAGGTCCTGAGTCTGTCCATGTGACAACTTCACTGCTAGCAAAACCAGTATTCAAGAAAACCAGTGCTCTAAAAAATACTACAACCAAGGACCCTCAAAGAGTCCACTTCATTGCCCCACTACCTCCACTGGAGCAGGTGCTGGTATCCAAAACTGAGAGGTCTAAAGATGGATGACATCACAGGACTCTTTGCAGACATTCCCCAGTACCAGCCTGGAGCCCCATAGCTCCACTAGGTGGCTAGACCCAGAAGAGCAATAACAATCACTGCAGTCCAGCTTCTCAGGAAGCCCCATCCCTAGGCGAAGGGGAAGAGCACCACATCAGGGGATAACCCTGTGGGACAAAAGAATCTGAAAGCAACCCTTGAGTCCCAGATCTTTCCTCTGACATAGTCTATGCAAATGAGACAGAACCAGAAAAACAATTCTGGTAATATGACAAAACAAGGTTTCCTAACAATCCCAAAGACAATATTAGTTCACCAGCAGTGAATCCAAACCAAGAAGAAATCTCCAAATTGCCAGAAAAAGAACTCAGGGCCGGGCGCGGTGGCTCACGCTTGTAATCCCAGCACTTTGGGAGGCCGAGGCGGGCGGATCACGAGGTCAGGAGATCGAGACCACGGTGAAACCCCGTCTCTACTAAAAATACAAAAAAAATTAGCCGGGCGTGGTGGCGGGCGCCTGTAGTCCCAGCTACTCGGAGAGGCTGAGGCAGGAGAATGGCGTGAACCCGGGAGGCGGAGCTTGCAGTGAGCCGAGATTGCGCCACTGCACTCCAGCCTGGGCAACAGAGCGAGACTCCGTCTCAAAAAAAAAAAAAAAAGAACTCAGAAGGCTGATTATTAAGGCACTCAAGGAGGCATCACAGAAAGGTGAAAACCAACTTAAAGGAATTAAAAAAAAATACAGGATATGGACAAAAAAATTCCAAAGAAATAGGCAGCATAAATAAAAAATAATCACAACTTTTGGAAATGAAAGACACACTTAGAGAAATGCAAAATACACTGGAAAGTTACAATAGAATTGAACAAATAGAAGAAAAAGCTTCCAAGTTCGATCACAAGGCTTTCGAATTAACCCAACCTGACAAAGACAAGAAAAAAGAAGAAAAACAATGAACAAAGCCTCCAAGAAGTTTGGGATCATGTTAAACAACCAAACCTCCTGAGGAAGAAGAGAAATCTAAATGTTTGAAGAATGTATTTGAGGGAATAACCTAACTTACCAACAATGGATCCAAATAAAAAATAAATCTCTGAATTGCCAGAGAAAGAACTAAGAAGGTTGATTATTAAGTTACTCAAGGAGGCATCAGAGAAAGGGGAAAAAAGACATATGTCTTAAACCTTAAGACATAAACCTCACAGGGCCTGTAAAACAATAACACAATGAATAAAAAAATACAAGGTATTCAGGCAATGACCAGCATGACGAATAGAATAGTGCCTCATATATTGAAACTAACATTGCATGTAGATGGCCTAAATGCCCCACTTAAAAGATAAAGAGTGGCAGAATGGATAAGAATTCACCAACCAAGTATCTGCCGTTTTCAAGAGACTCACCTAACACATAAAGACTTACATAGGCTGGGCACTGTGGTTCACGCCTGTAACCCAGCACTTTGGGAGGCTGAGGCTGGTGGATCATTTGAAGTCAGGAGTTTGAGACCAGCCTGGCCAACATAGTGAAACCCTGTCTCCACTAAAAATGCGAACATTAGCTGGGCATAGTGATGCATTCCTGTAGTCCCAGTTACTCAGGAGGCTGAGGCAGGAGATTCTTTTGAACCCAGGAGAGGGAGGTTTCAGTGAGTAGAGATCACACCACTGCACTCCTGCACTCCAGCCTGGACAACAGAGTGAAATCCTGTCTCAAAAAAAAAAGACTGAAATAAACTTAATGTAAAGGGGTGGAAAAGGATATTTTATGCAAATGGACACCAAAAACAAGCAGGAGTAGCTATTAGACAAAACAGACTTTAGAGCAACAACAGTTAAAAAAGACAAAGAGGGACATTATATAATGATAAAATAACTAATCCAACAGGAAAATGTCACAATCCTAAATATATATGCACCTAGCACTACAGCCCCCATATTTATAAAACAATTACTACTAGACCAAAGAACTGACATAGATGGCAACACAATAATAGTGGGGGACTTCAATACTGCATTGACAACACTAGACAGTTCATCAAGACAGAGAGTCAGCAAACAATGGATTTTAAACTATATCTTGGAACAAGTGAACTTAATAGATATTTACAGAACATTCTACCCAACAAATGCAGAATATATATTCTATTCATTAGCACATGAACATTCTCCAAGATAGACCATATGATAGGCCACAAAACAAGTCTCAATAAATTTAAGAAAATCAAAATTATATCAAATACTCTCTAGGACCACAGTGAAATAAAATTGGAAAGACCCCTAAGTCTTATCCTTTTTATATCCTTGATTCCACTTTCTTTGGGTTTATTTTACTCTTTCTAATTTCTCAATATGAAAATGGAAATAATTGACTTTCAGTCTCTTTTGCTTTTTGGTATAATTATTTAAAATCATAAATTTCTGCATAAGCACTGCTTTAGATGGGGCTTACAAATTATAATACACTGAGTTTTTAATTGTCATTTAATATATAATATTTTCTCATCTTCCTTGTGATTTTTTATTTGACTCATGGATTATTTAGAGGTGCATTGTTTAATTTTCAATTTTTTTTGGCCTTTCAAGATATCTTGTTAATAATTTAAAATTTTATGCCCAGCATATAGTCTATTTTGATGAATGCTTCATGTGAAAATAATGTGTATGCTGAAGTATTGGATATACTGTTCTGCAGTTGTCCGTAAGAGCAAATTTTTCCAGAGTGTTGATTAGATTTTCTACATACTCATTGATTTTTCAAAATTACTAAGATTATGGTCTTAAAATCTCCAATATTTATTGTAGATTTTTTGATTTCTCATTTTGTTTCTGTCAGTTTTTTAGTGTATTTTGAAGCTTTGTTATTTATTGCATGCTCATTTAGGATGGCTATGTATTTGTGTTAGTTATCATTTAATCATTACATAATATTCTGTTTACACCTACCAGCTTCCTTGTGTTATGGTGTACCTGGTATATATTGTCCAATTCTTACTTTCAATTGATTTGTATATTTATAGTATGTATCTTTTGAGCAGCATATCACTTGGCTTTTTTTTTTTATTATTCTGACTACCCATACTTTTTTAAAATTATACTTTAAGTTCTGGGGTACATGTGCAGAACGTGCAGTTTTGTTACATAGGTATACCTGTGCCATGGTGGTTTGCTGCATCCATCAACTTATCACCTACATTAGGTATTTCTCCTAATGCTATCCATCCCCTAGCCCCTGACCCTGCAATAGGCCCTGGTGTGTGTTTCCCTCCCTGTTTCTGTGTGTTCTCATTGTTCAACTCCCACTTATGAGTGAGAACGTGTGGTGTTTGGTTTTCTGTTCTTGTGATAGTTTGCTGAGAATAACATTAAGCCATAAAAAAGGATGAGTTTATATTCTTTTCAGGGATATGGATGAAGCTGGAAACCACTGTTCTCAGCAAACTATCACAAGAACTGACTACCCATACTTTTTAAGTGGAGTATTTAAGCTTTTATGTTTAATATAATTATTGCTATTGTTGATTTAAAGGTTTTATCTTTGTTTTCTCTTTCTCTCTCTGCCTCTATTAACTATTTCTGTTTTTCTGCCTTCTTTGGAGTAAATTAAACATTTTAAAGATCTTATTTTACTTTATCTATTTGTTTTTGATAGTTATTTTTTCTTTCTTTATGCATTGAGATAGAATTTACACACAATAAAATTCACTTAGTTTAAGTATAAAATTCAATGATCTGTTATACATTTTAGAGTTGTGCAACTCTCAACTTAATTCATCTACAGAATATTTTCCTTATTCCAGAAAGTCTCCTTATGATTATAATTAAATCATGCTTCTGCCCACAGTTCTAGACAAGCAATCTCTTCTCTGTCTTAGTAGATTTTTCTTTTCTGGGAATTTCATGTAATTAGAAACATACAATATGTCTTTTATGTCTGGGTTAGCATAATGGCTTTGAGGTACATTCATAAAATAATATACATGAAGTTAACACATTTTGTTTTTTGTTCATCAGTTTACAACATATAGATTGTTTGCAATTTGGGGTTAATATGAATCATTTTGCTATGAATATTTGCATATTCATATCAGTTTTTGGGTAGATTCATGTGATCGTTTTTATTAAGTAGATTCCTAGTGTGGGAATTGCTGGATCATACCAAGTTTATGTTTAACTTTTTAAGAAACTCTCAAACTGTTTTTAAAAGTGGATGTGCCTTTCCGCAATCCTACCAGCAAGGGAAGAGTATATCAGTTTCTGGATATACTTGCTAACACTTGATATTATCAGAATTTTAATACAGTCATTCAGAATTTTTATTATAGTCATTCAGTATTGATTCATTTTGTGGTTTTAGTTTGTATTTCCCATATGACTAAAATATTAAGCATCTTTTCATGTGCTTATTAATTATTTGTATATATTTTTGGTAAAATATCTATCCAGATCTTTTGTCAATTATTAAAATTGGGAAATTGGGTTGTTCTTATTATTGGGTTGTATTCTGGATATAAGCACTGTAAAAATATGTGATTTGCAAATGTCTTCTCCCACTCTGTAACTTGCATTTCATTTTTATTTTCTTAGTGGTGACTTTCAGAGCAAAATTTTTAATCATAAAGAATGTGCAATTAATCATTCTATGCTTTAAAGGATTATGCTTTTGGTGTTATACTAAGAAATTATTGCTGAACCTAAAGTGACAATTATTTCCTCCTGGAAATTTTTATTATTTTGGCTGTTATATTTAGGTCTTTGATACATTTGGAATTATTGTATTGTGTGAGGTAATTTTAAAACATTTGTTTGAAATGTACATTTAAGAATTTTTATAGGCTGATATATTTTTTCATCAACAAAATTATGCAAATAGAAATGTTTTCAAGATCTTCTATTTTCAACATTTCTTTCAAAAAGTAATGTGTTCATATATATTTTAAAATAATATTTACATAATTACTTGCTTAGTTTTCTGAAACTACCGAATGGTGTACTAATTGCCACCACTGATTATCATAAAAAACTGTAAAGTTTTGAACATTTTTCCTTTTAAATAAGACAAATATGTAAGCACTTCCTGTAAGCATTTGCCACAAGATAATCAGCAAATCTTTATGTGACAGAAAACAAATTATAATCAGTATTCATCTCATTTAAAAGATTTGTTAATATTCTCCTATATGCTTAACTGTATTAAAAATAAGTTAGAATATCTTTATAGACAATGGAATCACTGAATCACTCATTTTCAGTTGATTGCAGCAGACGTTGAAATTAAAAGTGCCCGTACGTGCTAAGTTTCTTCCCTTGATTACTTTTTATTCCAGTCAAAGAAGGTGGTCTATCGATGGAGAAAATTAAATTTTCACTATAAAATATTTTTATTCAAATTAAGGAAGAAATTTAGAGTTGGATAAATGTTTTCTCCATAAATCTTTCCTTTTGTAGCTCTGAGAGCTGAAAATAACTTGTTTGTGATTAATACCCTGAATAATAGTCTGACAGAGAAGGACTTAGCTTCCTGTTTAGCAGGACCATTTGTGAGCTGAAATTTTCTCTATTAAAACTGACGACAACCATTGCTTAAGATAGATATCCAGTGTAAACAGAATGATGAGATGGTGAATCAAGGCTTCTGAATACTGGTTTACCATACTATACAACTTCATCAACAAGGCTTGGAATCCAGTCTCTGATTATACCATTAGAGGGACTGATGTACACTCAACTAAGTATAATGAAGTGGCAGATAAGGTCAGTGGTCTCACTGGTCTGCCTTATTACACAACAACAAATGGATGATGAAACCCACTGCCTAATCATTTCTAGAGGAGGCCCCGGTATTTCTGCAGCCGTAGATTTCATAAGCTACATAGTCAAAAGACTAGGGCCCTTCTTCCAAAATCTGACATCCAACTTGGATAGAGAACTCTGTATCTGCGATTTCTCTGGTTTTTGTATGTTTTTTTTTCTGGATAAATAAGTACTACTCGGTATGTGTCATTTGATCTGATATGCTTGGAAGGCCTGTGAACACAAACAATTTGTTCTTATTCTATTTTGTTGTTGAATCAGAATCTAGTAAATAGAATAAGCAAAGAGATTTTATAAATGCCTGCACGTCCATTATATTGCCACATTGCGTGTTTTTTCTAATACTGTTTTCTCATACCTTCAGTAATGTTTTATACAAGCTTCCTGACATTACTGGCTGAGACAGGAAGCCTGACTTATTGTTTTCAGTGTATATTTTCAGTCATTTTTATTGCAGCAGAAAGAATATGCATTTCTCTGATTGTGTCTTTCACTATTAAGTAATAAGCTTCAAAAAAGGTTTTTAAACACTTATCATTAAATGCATTGAAACTTCATAAAATACTGGACTGAGTAGTACATGACTTTCAGCATGGAAGAAAGAAATGCGGAAGTTTGTATTATTCTGGATTCCATTTAGTTATTCATAATATTATAAATTATATGCGTGTGTTTTTATGACATATGTGTGTATATATATGCATGTGTATATATGTATATATGTGTGTATATATGCATGTGTATATGTATATATGTGTGTATATATGCATGTGTATATATGTATATATGTGTGTATATATGCATGTGTAGATATGTATATATGTGTGTGCATATATATATGCATGTGTATATATTTTAAGCATTGCAATATATTTTATATATATATGCATGTGTATATATGTATATATGTGTGTATATATATGCATGTGTAGATAGGTATATATGTGTGTGTATATATATGCATGTGTATATATTTTAAGCATTGCAATAAATTTTTATATCTATATTTATTTATAGAATATAGCTCATGCTTTTCTGTCTCGGCTATACTGAATGCCAGTCTTATTAAGGATGAATCCTGAAGAGAATCAATATCCTCATATAAGGAAAATGCCCTAAGTGAATTCATTGTCATGTTTTTATGTAAGAGAAGCTAAATTCCTTCAGGATAGGGAGGAGTTACTTCTGATGAAAAAGTAGGTTCAAGAAAATTTATGGAGTGCAATGATTTTAGCCTCATCTCTGTCTGCACAAATATCTCTATCTGAAGTCTCAAGGTCTCATTCATTCCCAGCTAGTGCTCTTAACTTACTACAAAACACCTGGTAGGATGGTACATTGAACTGATGTTGCAACATGCACATTTAAAAATCAGATTTTGACCTGATCTTTATCTATTTCTACCCAAACAGGTGACGGCCTTAGAAAGTCTCAAGAATAAATATGAACGGCCCAAACAATTTCTCTTTACAACTTAAGTGCAATTTGATACAACAGGCTTGGTGCCATCATGCTCATCACCAAAGAACACCCTTAATTGAGATTCCTGACACCTTACATAGTACTTCTGGGTTTGAAGGAAGTTTATGTTGTTTTAACTACAATTGTAATAATTACTGGAATTACCTCATCTTTTAAAAATTAAAATGTAAGCCCCAAATATTATCCCATCTAACCCTCCTCATTATTATTATTCAGTGAGGTAGATATTATTATTCCATTTTTATAGGTCAGGGAATTTGGCTTTAGAAGGCAATATTACTGTCCAAGATCACACAGCTCACAGGCAGGCCCTTCGTTCCAAGCCTTTGCTTTCTCACATTATTTCATAGTTTCTTAATTGTTTTAAAACTAGGATGAAATAATGCTTGCAGGTTGAGAAAAGTAGATTTACGTGTGTCCCTGGGAGTACTGCCTCAATGACTAGGGTGATTATTCCAAATAAACAGCAGTGGAGAAGTTTCGTGTATATTCTTTTGATTATGCAGTGATTGATATAGAAATTATGCATTTTATTGCTGCAGCATTATGTACAGTGTTGGGTCCTAAAACAGATTATGCAAGATATCAATGACTCAGCTTTTCTCCTGAGTTACAGACTTTTTATTTTTATAGGTCAAGCACTTTATGCATATGCATTGTTTTACTTTATATAGCTGTGATTTTTCTGTCTTAACTAGCATTTCATTTTGTGATCTGAGCATTCCAGAATTGATATGCTTTAGGACTGTGAGATAATCACTATTTGATTGTAAATACTCTTTAAGTGAATGTATTTAACTTCTTTTGTTAAAAAACCATATGCCAACATTTTGATATTTAATGTACAATTTGCATATTTATCAATTAACAAAGCATTAAACCTCATTTTTTATTTTTTTCCAAAAAACTTTCCTACAACAATCTTTTTAGATTTAGAGAAAACCTTTGGGTGCAGCATTAGTCATTATTTTTAAGTATTACAATTAGTTTACTTAATTTTGTTGACATATTTGCCTTTTAGGAAATCGTTTATTTGGTTAGTTTTGTAGACATCACTTCAAAAGTAAACAACAAAAAGATTGATTAATATGTATTTTCAAAACACACATAGATATCTCTGAAATCTGATTTAGGACATTTCTGTCCTAGTAGAATACAAACTAAGTCATTCTAGTGATTATTTTCCCTTTATGTATGTGTTCCTCCTCACAAATTCTCCCCTAGGTTCAGCAAAAGCGATGCCACTCAAAAAAAGCAGTGAGGAACAAAGGAAGATAAAGTTAACTCTGACATATTTTCTCTACTCAGAGTTCTTTGGTCCACCATGGTGTAACCTCCAATCCTTAAAACTTCAGTGGAAGGTAGTATCGTAAAAAAAAAAAATCATTCTGATCACCCAAATTGCCCCTCTGGTGATGAAGATCCTGAAGCTATAAAGAACCAAAAGAAATGAATTGATTTGCTTCTAGTGCTTCTCCAGAAAATCTGAAGTCTAGGTATCTAGAGATGCCTAAAGCAGTTGAAAACAACCTTTTTACTTGTGTTAAGTAGAATTTACAGGAGGTTATTGCTTTAGAATGAGCTCCTGCACTAGGCTCAACAGACCAAACCAAAATGGAGTTACTCATGCTGAAGTTTCATATCACCAAGCCAAAACTGTTTTTTATCTGACTTTCCAAGAAATTAGGAGAGATAAAAAGATAATATCCAAATCCCCAAACAGGCCAGTTTTAGCTGACGTGATAAGGAAATCCCCGGGCTTTAACGTTTACAGTGAAAGTAATTTTAAAACACCCAATCCACTTTTGTTCTGTTTCTACTTTCTGTGGCCCCTTTCTGCCTATAAAGCCAAACTCCTCTACTCACTCAATTCACTGGAGCACTCATTTTATTTTATAAGAATAAAGCGTTGTGTGATTCTAGAATCACAAATAAAAGCCAGTTAAAATCTTTAAGCTAAATTTTTTGTAATTTTATCTCCGAAACCTAGATGCTCTAAATCTGACCTAAATCTGCTCATTGTACCCCTTTGTTCAAGATCAACTACTTGCTTTGTCAAATGAATTAGTTCTATGTTTTGGTTTTCAAACTTTCATTTTTTTCACTTAATGAATTTCAATAATGCATGAATAAGTCTTACATTTAGGACAAAGAAGGTGAAAGTTCTTACTTATTCCCACTGGAAAATTTACAATGAGAATGCAGACATGCTTGATCACAAAAGTTTGTCTTTGGGGTATAACATTGTATGTTTATATAAACATACATAAATTTATACTCGAAAGTTGTTCTGCTCAGGAAAGTGTGTCACTTATGAAAGAAGCAGTTACTGTTTGAGATAAAGCAAATGCTGCTATTTGTGGGTTGATTCTTTTCTAGTAGGTTATTACTAGGCCTCTGTGCTGCCTCCTTAGAGCTGGACTTGCTTTTAATCTCTTCTCTGGGAACTTCCTTGGCAGTTTTATTTCTTTACTACAAAGACCAATTTCCAATAGCTATGCTTAAATTAATTTTAACATTGCAGGAAAAGAACCCTTGTATCAAATTTCTCTCCCACACACAGTTATCACATTGTTACTGACATTTTTGAGGTCATTGTACATATTTGGATTCCTGACTTAACTTTAGCAAGTTGGAAATGGGAAATACCCTGTCTCAGCCTCCAGTTAACTCTACTCTCCCAGGGCTGCATGTTTCTATTCATGTCCTTATTTCATTATTCATTTTGAATAATAATAAAACAAACTTAATTTTAATGACCAATACAACTTAGATTAGATACTGTTTAACTTCAATTAATTACCTCAACTGTAGATACTAAGATGTTCCCTAAGGAAAAAATAGTACACCGTATCTCTATAGGATAGACAAAAATAATAGTTCTACATTGTTTCATATTTTCATATGAAATATCATAACACTGCCATGCATTAATAGTTAACTTTCAAGTTTTTCTCATCTATTAAGATGCTATCATAGGCCAGGTGCAGTGGCTCATGCCTGTAATTCCAGCACTTTGGAAGGCCGAGGCTGGCGGATCACTTGAGGCCAGTAGTCTGTGACTAGCCTGGGCCAACATGGTGAAACCCATCTCTACTAAACATACAAAAATTAGCTGAGTGTGGTGGTGCACACCTGTAATCCCAGCTAATCAGGAGGCTGAGGCAGGAGAATCGCTTGAACCCAGGAGGAAGAGATGGCAGTGAGCTGAGATTGCACCATTTTACTCCAGCCTGCGTGACAGAATGAGACTTTGTCTCAAAAAAAGAAAAAAAATTCAAAAAATAAATAAGTAAAAAGCGAGTTTTCATTAAGAGCACATAGGCTGGAAGGAAATGTAGTTTATTGCTGCAATTGTCTGGTGTTAGAATTTTACTCATGGAAGCACAATCAGCACAGATTAGAGAAAGATCTGGAGGAGAGACAGTGGCCGAAGAAACTAGGCTGTATCATAGTTCCTTCAACTGCCCCGTGATCCTGGGTTCATCAAAATACTGTCATGATAACAGCCACTCTATGCTATAAAGGAGGGGGTTTACCAGTGGCTTACTGCAGGCTTAAAAATTGCTGAAAACGGCTTTCTCTGACAACATATCAGACATAAATATGCTCTTTCGCTGATTAGGTATGAAACGTAATCAGGCGCAATCATTCCACAACAGGTTCTAGAACCTGCAGGGGTTGACTTCAGTGAGTTCCCTCCTGTCGTGGGTATAATCCTCGAATGCAGCAAATACAAAAGATTTGGAAATTATGCAGTAACTAGAAAAGTAATTCTCAAAGTATAGTCTACAAAGTCTCCGTTCTGGAGCTTTTAATAAATTTGGAGAAAGGTTACATGTCTACATCAATTTGAGAGAATTTTGCTTAAATTGTTACTTGAGTATCTGTAAAGACAATTTTTCTATATGGCAGTATTTTTTAAAAAAACGTTTCGGCGGGATGTGGTGGCTCACCCCTGTAATCCCAGCACTTTTGGAGGCTGAGGTGGGCGGATCACGAGGTCAGGAGATCGAAATACGGTGAAATCCCGTCTCTATTAAAAATATAAAAAATTAGCTGGGCATGGTGGCATGCGCCTGTAGTACCAGCTACTGGGGAGGCTGAGGCAGGAGAATCACTTCAATCTGGGAGGTGGAGGTTGCAGTGAGCCGAATTCGGGCCACTGCACTCCAGCCTGGGTGACAGAGTGAGACTCTGTTTCAAAAAAAAAAAAAAAAAAGTTTCAGCATCCTAATATGTATAGATTGATTAAAACTGCATTTGAGCTTTGGCTGCATCTTTCCTACATTACTGTTATTTATATAAAGAATTTCTTAATTTTAGTTATCTGGGAAACACTCATTTAGAGAGACATTTTCTTAAATCGGTGTTACCCATTGTAACCACTCAGGGGCAACAACCTCATATCGCCAATACCAAATATGATCCTGGTGGCTTCTACCCCACCCAAATCTACTTCTCCCATTCTTGCAGAGTAAGAGAATAATAGACTCCCTTCACCAGGCTCCTCTAGAGCTAGGTTTAATGACATAACTGCATTGTTGCCAGTGGAATATGAGTGGAAATGGTAAGCACCCTTCCAATTATGAGTCTTTTTTTTTTTTTTTTTTTTGAGATAGAGTCTGGCTCTATCGCCCAGGCTGGAGTGCAGTGGCGTAATCTCGGCTCACTGCAAGCTCCGCCTCCCGGGTTCACGCCATTCTCCTGCCTCAGCCTCTCCAAGTAGCTGGGACTACAGGCGCCCGCCACCATGCCCAGCTAATTTTTTGTATTTTCAGTAGAGGCGGGGTTTCACTGTGGTCTCGATCTCCTGACCTCGTGATTCACCTGCCTCGGCCTCCCAAAGTGCTGGGATTACAAGCCCAATTATGAGTCTTAAGGCATTGAATGTGCACTTCTCCATACACTTCTGTCTTCCAGCCATCTGGAGGATGACCATGTCTGTGACCCACTTTGGCTTTGTAGACAAAAACAAAGCCCTCAGGAGTGACAAAGAAACATGATGTAAGGAGCCTACCTCACTGAATTTCCAGACCAGCTTGGACCACTGTCCTTGGAACATTTATTGAGCATTTGCTATGTGTAAAGTAGAACTATCATATTGCATAATTGCACAACTGTATTCTGAGTGATTTTTAGGTATTAGATCTTTAATCTTCAAAATAATACTTTGAGTTATCTCCTTCTTACAGATAAATTAACTTAGCACAGAGAGGCTAAGTAACTTCTCCGATGTGCTGCAGTGAGGAAGTGGCCAAGGTGGGATTCAAACCTCCTCAGTCTGGCTCTAAATCTAAACACTTTATACTCTACTGCCAATCACTTGCAATAGTCAAAAGAAATTATACTTGGCTCATGATTTATAGAGCATTTATATATCAGCTCATTTCATAGAATTATATGCATGTATTTCAAGCCATATAGTTATAAATATTTAAATTTATCAATAAATTTGCAAACATATATTGATCACCTAATTTCATTCAGCATTTTAATAGCATGTGTATGAAATTTCTAGATTATTCAGTTGTGAGGTGGGTAGCTAATATATTCATAAAACTACAAATGCAAAGGAAACCAATGATGAACAATTTTTGACTATGAACAAAAATTAAAATATTAATATATCTTATGAGGTTAAAATAATGCCTAAATAATAAAACTAATCAAATCATAAGTAACATGGGTATATTACACTTGAGCCTAAAAAGAAAACCTGCCCAACATAGAATTAAAGGCAGAAAATGTCATTAGGTAGCAGTTTAGGTGAAGAAAATGACAGGGTGACTACAAAGTCTGAGACAGTAAATGGCTACTTAAAATCAAATAAATTTTAGTCTGAATATAATGAGGTCAGCATCCAATATAAGGGAGATACTAGTCACAGTATAATGGTTAACTCTTATAAGTGGCCTGAGTTAAGATTTCAAGAGTAAATTTTTAAAAATAAAACATGTTAATTATATTCATTTGTATTATTATAATAATTTTAAAAATCCTTGAGAATGACAAGAGTTACTAATTGGAAGCAATGTCAGTAGGCATGAATCAGAACTGTCCTAGGAAAACCAGCAGATGTATGCATTCCCTATTCTTTGGCTATTTGGAAATTTCTTTTTATAAATTGTTGTCTTCTGTTTATTTGCATGGATTTTGACAAGTGTTCCTAGTTTGTTATATGTATGGTATTTCTTTGCACAATCTGTGGCTTTTATTTCTCTTATTCATTTATTTTTTGATATGGTCTCACTCTCACCCAGGCTAGAGTGCAGTGACATGATTATAGCTCGCTGCAGCCAGTCTTGACCTCCTGGGTTCAAGGGATCCTCCTGCCTCATCCTCATGAGTAGCTGAAACTAGACGCATGTGCCACCATGCCCGGCTAACTTTTTAATATTTTGTAGAGATGGGTTCTATGTTACCCAGACTGTTCTCAAATTCCTGGCCTTAAGGCATCATCTCATCTCAGTCTCCACAGCACTGGGATTACAGGTGTGAGCCACTGCCCCTAGCTCATAATTGTTTTTGAATCAATATAATCAATATATTTGAATCAAGATATAATCAATATAATTGTCTTTGAAGAATGTAAGTTCTTAAATTTAATGTTGCCTAATTTATCAATTTTTGTTTATGGTAGTGCTTTCTACATTCTGCTTAAGAAATATGTGTCTATCTTGAAAAAATAAATTTGTTTTTCCATGTTATCTCCTATAGACATGATTAAACTATCTATTACATTTAGGTCTGGAATTCACCTAGAATTGACTTTTCTGGTTTCTGTGAAGTATTGGTAAAGATTTATTTTTTCTTTCAATATTGAGAGCAAATTGATCCATTACTGTTTATTGAAAAGACTGACTGTTAACCACTGCTCTAGAGTGACATCTTTATCATATATGTAGTATCTCTATGTATGCATTGCTATATATGTTTGTTTCTGGACAATATTCTGTTCCAATGTTTTATTTGTCTAGCCTTGAACATTAATACTATTTTAATTGTAGTTTTATAATGAGTGCTGATATTCAGTATTGTGCATCCTGCATTTTTTTCTTCTTTAAGTATTTTTAAGCTATTCTTTGAATAAGCTATAAAGCATGCACCTTTACAGTTTTAAGATTAGCCTGTCAATTTTCACACATAACATAAGCACACACACAAATGTCTACTAGATTTTGATTATGACTGCATTGAATTTAGATACATTTGGAAGACTATTTTTATAATGCTATTTGTTCCAATCAACAAACATGGTAGACTGGAGGTAGTTCACTGATTTTTTAAAAAATATATTTGTATTTTATTGTTTACCTTTTGTTATATTTTTTCTTGGATATTTATTATTTCTAGTGCCACAGTTGTTATCATTTAAATATACATATATTTAAAATATACATTATAGATAGCTGCTATAGATAAATAAAATTGACTTTTTAAATATTGCCCTTGTATGCAATAAATTTATTTGCTCAATGTACTTATTCATTTTAGTTTATTTGTAGATTATATTGAATTTTCTAAGTTTATAATAAAATTATAAATACTGATAACTTTATTTCTCCTTTTCTTAAGCTCACATTTCTGCATTTTTCCTCTAAGTACATTCGCCAGGACCTCCAGTACAATATTGAGTATAAACAGTGATATTTCTTGACCACTGATTGAAATTTTTCATATTTTATTATTAAAAGTATAATAATTACTGCAGTTTTTGCTGTATGTTCATTTTGAGAATGAAAATTTTACTTCTATTTCTACTTTGCCAAAATCATAAATTGGTATTGTATTTTATTAAATGCCTTTCTGCATATATTGAAATAATCATATCTTTCTACTTCATTCAATGAATGTGGTGATTTGCATTGATGCATTTTTCTAATGGATTGTGTTTCTAGAATATACATTTTTTGGATATGAAATATTATTCATTTTATACTTTGCTGAATATGGATTGCTATTCCTTTGTTCAGGATGATTATATCTGTTTGTGAGAGATTGCCTGGTAATTTTCCTTCCTCGTACTGTTCTTGTCAGATTTTGATCAAGTATGCATTGCTCATAAAATGATATGGGGGTTATTTTATCTTTTTATTCCCCAGAGATTGGATAATATTCTTCCTGTAAATGTTGAAAAGAATGAATGATTAATGCCATCTGGATTTAAAGTTTTCTTTCTGAGAAAGTTTAGATTGCAGATTTCCATCTTCAATAAAATTAAGACTTCAGTTTTTTTAGTGCTTCCTGTTAATATTGGTAAACTGTATTATCTACCAAATTTTCTGATTTCATTTAAATTTTCCAATTTTCAAAATGAAGTTTTAAATAGTATTCTCTTATAAACATTTCAAATTCTGACTGTGCATGGTGGCTCACACTTGTAATCCCAGCACTTTGGAATGCTGAAGTGGGAATACTGCTTCAGGCCAGGAGTTCAAGACTTGCCTGGGCAACAAAGCGTGACTCTATCTCTATAAAACATAAAAAAAAATTAGCTGGGCATGCTGGTGAATGCCTGTAGTCCCAGCTATTCAGGAGGGTGAGGCAGAAAGAGCTCTTGAACCTAGGATTTTGAGGCTGCAGTGAGATATGGCCACACGGCTGCACTCCAGCCTGGGTGACAGAGCAAGACTCAGGCTCTAAAAGAAAAAAAAAAATCTGTGGGATCTATACTGATGTTCCCTTTTGCATTTTTGATATACAATATATTCTTTCTTATTTTTTAACATACTAATATTGTTAGAAGCTTACCATTTTAATCAACCCTTTTGAAGAATCAAATTGTGGCTTTTTTGATTATCAATTTTATATTTGATTTACTTGTCATTAGTGACTTTGCATAAAATTTGCTGCTTTTTCCCTAACTTCTTAAGGTAAATATTTACATCACTGACTCTTAGGTGTTTTTTAAAGTTTGATATTAAAAATTAATCTCAAGTTAAAAATTAATCTCAAAAAAATAATTTTTTTATATTTTGAGATTAAAAAATTATTTATCTGTGAAGAGTTTTTAACTGTATTCTACAAGTTTTAGTGATGCATTTTCACATCAGTGAATAAGAAACATTTTCTATATTTCATTGTGGTTTTGATTTGAGTCATAGCTATTTAGAAGTTATTGCTAATCTTTTTTTTTTTTTTTTTTGAGATGGAATCTTGCTCTTGTCACCCAGGCTGGAGTACAATGGTGCTATCTTGGCTCACTGCAACCTCTGCCTCCTGGACTCAGGTGATTCTCCTGCCTCAGCCTCCTGAGTAGCTGGGATTACAGGCGCCTGCCACCATGCCTGGCTAATTTTTATACTTTTAGTAGAGATGGAGTTTCGCCATTTTGGCCAGGCTGGTCTTGAACTGCTGACCTCAGGTGATCTGCCCACCTCGGCCTCCCAAAATGCTGGGATTACAGGCATGAGCCACCACGCCCAGCTGGCAGCATACATTTTTTATAAATCTTCCATGTGCACTTGACAAAAACTGCTTTCTGGAGTTGATATATGTGTATTTTACACATGTCAATTATATTACATTGCTCAATCATGTTATTAAAGTCTTCCATATTTTTCCTGATTTTTTAATCTACTTGTGATGTGAACTTCATGTTAAAATCTCTAATGGTGGTTGTAACTTAGCTACATCTCCTTTCAGTACTTCAATTTTTCCTTCATATATTTTGAGGCTACAATATTGTGCACAATCAGAAATGCTATATCCTTCTTTACATTGAAACTTTAATACAATGTTCCTCTTTAGCCAAGTCATGCTTCTTGTCTTAAATTATGTTTATATTGATATTAGTATACCTGCTGTGACTTTCTTCAAATTTGTTTGCAAGTTATATCTTTTTCTACTTTTAAATTTCAGTGTTTTTCTATTCTTATATTAAAAGTTATTTCTCATCTTCATTTTTCAGTTTGACAATATTTGAGTATTAAGTGGGTTATTTAGTTAATTCATAGTTAATATAATTATTAATATATTCTGATTTAAAAATGCCTTCTTATTATTGGTGTTAAATTTGTTCTACTCATTGACATTCCTCTTTTGGTTTGAACAGTTTTATTGAAAGATAATTTAATAACGTTGCTATAAGGTTCACCTATTTAGCATGTAAAATTAAGTAGGATGGTCTCAGAGTTGTGTAATTATCAGCACAATCTAATTGTAGAACATTTTTTATTACCCCAAAAAGAAGCCTGTACCCATTAGCACTCATCTTACCTCTCTGCTTGCCCAAACCTAGACAACCGCTAATCTATTTTTTGTCGTTATTGCCTATTAGATTGTCTTTAAATGGAATCAAACAATAACGTGGTCTTTTGTGACAGCCTTCTTTCCAGTAGTATGTCTTTCAAGTTTCATCCATGTTGTAGCATATACAAGAAGTTCTTCATTTAATTATATACCTGAATAATACTCCATTGCATAGCTATATAATATTTTATTTATCTTTTCATCAGTTAATGGATATTTGGGTCCTTTCTACTTTCAGCTATTTACAATGATGCTGTAAACACTCATGTATAAATTTTGTATGAATGTATGTTTTTATTTCTTTCGGGTATTTATCCAGGAGTGGAATTGCCCAAACATATGATAACTCTATATTTAGTATGTTGAAGAACTACCAAACTGTTTTCAAAGTGTCTGCACTATTTTAACTTCGCACCAGCAACATACATACAAACATTTCAATTTTGCCACATTTGCACCAATGATTGTCATTGTTTTTAAAATTATAGCCATCCTAGTGTGTATAATATAAAACCATGTTGATTTGCATTTCCTAATGACTAACAATCTGTACAATATTTCTTGTGTTTATTGGTCGTTTATATTTGAAGAAATATATATTCCGACACTGTGCCCATTAAAAAATTGAATTTTTATTTTATTATTAAGACAGTTTTTATATATTCTAGATAAAAGCCACTTATAAGATATATATTTGCAAATATTTTCTCCCATTCTGTGGGTTGTCTTTTGAATTTTTTGTTGCTATTATTAGCAGCAATTTTTTTTTTTTTTTTTTTTTTTAGACAGAGTCTTGCTCTGTTGCCCAGGCTGGAGTGCAGCGGCATGGTCTTGGCTCACTGCAAGCTCCACCTCTCAGGTTCATGCCATTCTCCTGCCTCAGCCTCCCAAGTAGCTGGGATGACAGGCGCCCACCACCATGCCTGACTAATTTGTTTTTTTTGTTTTTTTGGGTTTTTTTTGTATTTTTAGTAGAGACAGTGTTTCACCATATTAGCCAGGATGGTCTTGATCTCCTGACCTCGTGATCCGCCCACCTCAGCCTCCCAAAGTGCTGGGATTACAGGCGTGAGCCATCACACCCGGCGGCAAAATGTTTTAAATTTGATAAACTTACATTTATCTATTTTTTCCTGAGTTTTTAAGTTGTAACTAGGAAACCATTAACTAACATAAGGTCATTAAGGTGAAATCCTATGTTCGTCTAAGAGTTTTGTAATTTTAATGACTACACTTAGATGTATTATCCATTTTGAGTTGATTCTTGTATATGGTTTGAAGTTGAAGTCCAACTTTATTCTTTTCATGTAGACATACAATTACTTTAATTCTTCATATATAGATTATTTTTGTTCTTTGACTGTATTCATAATAACAGACTTAAAATATTTGTCCAATATGTATAGGAGCTGACTTCCCTCAGGAACAGTTTTTATTGACTCTTTTGTTCCCCTATTAGGGACTATACTTTCCTTTTCACATGCCTTATAATTTTGCTAAAACCTGGAAATTTTGGATAAGTTAATGTGGCAACTCTTGAAATTAGAAATGAGATTGTCTCCTCATTTTGTTTTCTGTTTATTTAGTGAATTTTCTGGGCTAATTCTGTAACATTAGAATTAATTATGTTCGTTTAGCTTAGTGGTCAACTAATGATTGGTCAGAGATTTCTTGAATGTCTTGAACCAGCAAGTCTTCCTTCTGTCCTTTGTCAGTCGGCTTGAAATGGTTTGAGAACACAGTATTAACACTCAGACAGTTTAAAACTCTGCCTTGGCCTTTTCTCTTGCTTGCATGGGGTTTCCAGGTCAGACAATGGAGAGAGGCTGGAGTGCATTTTGGATTTTTCCGAGCCTGCACAAAGCCCTGCACATGTGCACAATCTTCTAAGTCCCCAGAAATATGTCAGAATTTTGCAAAGCCCCCATGGTTACCACATTCCCCAAATCTTCCTTTTAGGGGCTTTCTTATTGCTCCGACTGGTATCATAGTCTCAGTCAGCTGCAATATTACATAATTGCTGCTGATTTTTTTCTATACATGCCTGGTGATAGGGCTTTTTTTTTTTTGGTGGAACAAACTGAGTCAGGCCAGATAAAAAACAACACCCTGTGAATGGGCCTTTCTCAGGGACCAGAAATCGGTATGAAATACTGACAATGCTCTGGGATGGGACTTTTTGAAGACCTCCTCATGCAGACTATTCCTTCCTTTAGCTGCAAGGCTGCAGTTGTTCACAACTACTGCGATTGTTAGACTACTGTCTTTCCAAGTTACCACAGGCCTGGGAGAGGAAGATAGGAGTACATCAAATTAATAATATTACCAAGGCCAGGCAGGGTGGCTCATTCCTGTAATCCCAGCATTTTGAGAGGCCGAGGTGAAAGAGTCACTTGAACCCAGGAGCTTGAGATCAGCCCAGGCGACATAGTGAGACCCCATCCCAACAACAGCAACAACAAAAAGAGCTAGGCATGGGGGCATGTGCCTGTGCTCCCAGCTACTTGAGAGGCTGAGTTGGTGGGATTGCTTGAGCATGGGAGGTTGAGGTTGCAGTGAACCATGGTCACACCACTACACTACAACTAGGGTGGCAGATGGAGACACTGCCTCAAAAAGAAAAATAAATAAAATAAAATACTACCAATCCTGCTCTTTTCACTCAGGTTTAGCAGAGTTTTTTCTTTCGTTTAGTTTTGCTTTTGAATGAATGATCTTCAGAGGGCAACTAGCCTTTACTTAATTTCTATGGCTCTGAAAGTGTTATTTCTAGCAAAATTTGCCAAATGTTTTCCTTGCTTTTACAGAGGACAAGTTTAACAGAAGTCTTCACTTCACCATTCTAGAAGTGTTCTTCACTCTAATTTCTTTTTATTTTTTACTTATTATCATATTGTGACTAATTAAATATTTTGTTGCATGCCATTTCCACATTCATTTGCTAATTTCAAATATTTTCTGGCTTTCATTTAGCAGCCCTTCTTGCAATTATAATAGATTTTAGACTAATGTAATTCGGTAATTTTACTTTTTCTCAGACAATTCAGTAATGTTACAATATTTTAGTGCCATTTCACCTTATGCGTTTTTGTTTTGTTTTGTTTTTTGAGACGGAGTCTCGCTCTGTCCCCCAGGCTGGAGTGCAATGGCGGGATCTCTGCTCGCTCACTGCAAGCTCCGCCCCCTGGGTTCATGCCATTCTCCTGCCTCAGCCTCCCAAGTAGCTGGGACTACAGGCGCCCGCCACAACGCCGTGCTAATTTTTTTTGTATATTTAGTAGAGACGGGGTTTCACCGTGTTAGCCAGGATGGTCTCGATCTCCTGACCTCGTGATCCACCCCCCTCGGCCTCCCAAAGTGCTAGGATTACAGGCTTGAGCCACCGTGCCCGGCACCTTATGCGTTTTGTGTCATTTTTACTTTGTACTTAAATTTTCTATATAGAACATTGTCTTTATAGTCATTTATCATTTAAATTTACCCACGTTACCATTTCTTTTGTATTATATTTCTTTGTGTGCTTCTATCCTTGCATTTGGGATTATTTTTCTTCTGCCCAGAGTATTACCTTATTTTTGTAGTTTCGGTCTATTGGTGGTAAACTTTCCCAGTTTTTAAAATGTGAATAAAGAAACCTTTACTTTTTAATTTCTGTTTTGGGTATGTTCACTGGGCAAGCAAGTCTAGATTGATAAGGGTTTATATTGTTGTTGTTTTTAGTTTTTTAATGATGCCATTCAGTCATCTTCTGGATTCTATCATTTCATTGAGAAATAAGTTTCATTCTTATTGTTTCTCCTTTGAAGATCACATGTCCATTTGTTCGAGATACTTTTCAGATTTTCTCTTTCTCTTTGGTTTTCAGAAGGTTGAAGGTGTGTATAGGTGTGATTTTCTTTGTATTTATTCTTCTTCGAATTTGTAGAATCTTAATAACACTTGAAAATGATACTTCAATTTCATTCTCCTGCCCTTTGCTTGTGGGACTTCAATTAAATCTATGTCAGACTTTCCCTAAATCTCATATTTTTTACACTCTTTTCTATATTATCTATCTTCCCCCAACCTCTAGCCTTAAGTCTAGATATTTTCTGTTGTTTTATTTGACAACTTAATTGCTTCATCTTCTGTGTTCGTTGTTCTGTTAAAACTATCTACAGAAACATCAATTTCAGTTATTGAATTTTATAGTTCTATAATTTTGAATTGAGTATATGTAGATTCCATTTCTGAGTTTAAATTCTTTATTTTGTTATGCATTTCCTTGAATGAATTTATCACAATTAGTTAAATATCTGTTCCTAGATACAGAAATATCTTTCATTCCCCTGTGATATTGTTTGGATATGAGTTCTCTCCAAATCTCATGTTGAAATATAATTTCCAATGTTAGAGTTGAGGCCTGGTGGGAGGTGTTTGGATTATGGGGGTTTATTTCTCATGAATGGCTTAGTCCATCCCCTTGGTGATGAGTGAGTTCGTTCTTGGGAGATCTGGTTGTTGTAAAGTGTGGCACCCCGGCCCACCGCCATCTCTCTTGCCTCTGCTCTGCCATGGGAAATGCCTGGTCCCCTTTAGCCTTTCTCCATGATTGTAAGCTTCCTGAGGCCTCCCCAGAAGCAGATGCTGGTACTATGCTTCTGGTGCGGCCTGCAAAACCATGAGCCACTTAAACCTCTTTTCTTATAAATTACCCAGTCTCTGGAATTTCTTGACAGCAATGCAAGAATTGCTTAATACACTCTTCATGTTAATTTATATTTTATAGCCTTTCTCTCAAATATTTTCAGTCATTTGGTCTTCTAGTAGGCTTCGTAATTTTTTAAATTAAATTCCAGCCATTTGGTATGAAAATATAGAGTTATTTTACTGTTATTTTAGTCCCGTTGATGTTATATTTATTTAAAGAGGATTTGTATTTTTATTTTACTTTATTTTTTGAAAGTCAATCAAGGAAGGGCCAGATTACATTAATACATACTTCTATTGAGGTTATTCATTTCAGTTTTTGTGAGAGTTGGTCTTTTTAAATATTGTGTTTTCTGCTGTTTATAGACCTTCTTGGGTTCCAATGGAAAGATTGGGGTTTTCCTAACCTTGGCTAGTTTGAACTGCACTTTTTCTCCTCAGCAACATGCAACTGCCTAATGCTCTGCACAACTTCTTGGTTTCTTAGAAACCCTCCTACTTTATTTTCTCCTCAGCTTTAGGCTTCTTGGCTAAGACTCAGCAGTGACAATTTCCTTGATGAGGTTTTGGCTCACCTGTTTATATACCTTTCTCTTTGTGATACTTTTCAGTATGTCCTTTTGCCTTTGTAGATCACAACAATCTTCCAACAGTGATACAGAAAATATTTTATTCAGTTTTTCTAGTTGTCCTCTTTAGAAACAATCTGCCAATACAAGCTCACCTTCCATAGCCAAAGCAGAAGTCCTGGCACTATTTTTATTTTAGGAGAAGTATTAACAATTCCACAACAAAATCCTGTAGTAAGAAAAATAAAATAGTGAAGTTTCTAAATGAATGCCATTTAAGAAACAAATAAATCCATTATTGATAGCTGGCCTAGAAGAGAGAAAATATAGATGTGTCATAAAGTTTTGAGATATTTAGATGATTGTTTGTTGCAAGAAACAATCATTTTATTTAATGTATATTTATTAGATTTAACTTAAACTGATAGAAGTAAATTTTACTTCCATTTAAGAAAGTCTATGCTGATAATTCAAACACTTACAAATACAACAAACTGTTCTTTTTTTTTTTGTTTGAGACGCAGTCTCGCTTTGTCACCCAGGCTGGAGTGCAGTGGCGCGATCTTGGCTCACTGCAAGCTCTGCCTCCTGGGTTCACACCATTCTCCTGCCTCAGCCTCCCGAGTAGCTGGGACTACAGGCGCCCGCCACCATGCCTGGCTAATTTTGTTTTTGTATTTTTAGTAGAGACGGGGTTTCACCGTGTTAGCCAGGATGGTCTCCATCTTCTGACCTCATGATCTGCCTGCCTCGGCCTCCCAAAGTGCTGGGATTATAGGCGTGAGCCACCACACCAGACCAACAAACTGTTCTATATAAAGTACAATTCTCTCTAGCACAGGGAATGGAGTTAAAGTGCCATGTTGAATCCATTTTAAGAATGTTATAAGAGGCTATGAAATTAGAAGAAAGCTAAACTCTAAATAGTCTTTGAAGAATATTTCAGGTTAATAAATACATTGGATAGAGTAAATTTTCCATACAGGAAGACTGTCCTGTTTAAAAGATGTGATTAAAAAATACAAAGTTTTTTGAGTGAAGAGGGCTAATGGGTAGCACTGTCTAGATGAAGAGTTTGCATTGGTCAGTCACAAAGCTAGTCTCTACTAGAAATAAACTTCTATCAGAGATCCTTTAGAAAGGCCAGGTGTGGTGGCTCATGGCTGTAATCCCAGCACTTTCGGAGACCGAGGTGGGAGGATTGCTTTAGTCCAGGAGTTCGACAACAGAGTAGGCAACATGAGGAAACCCCATTTATACAAAAAATATCCAGGTGTGGTAGCTTTTACTTGTAGTCCCAGCTACTCGGGAGGCTGAGGTGGGAGCCTGGGCGACAGAGTAACACCCTGTCTCAAAAACAATCCCAAAAGGAAAGATTCTTTAATAATTTATTGTACTGTAGAAACCAAGGGAGAACTTTCCCCTTGGCCCTCTGAAGATTCTCTGAAAATGAAATTGCAAAAGACAGATTAATAAGATAAAAGGCACACAAATTTATTTAATGTGTATACATGAAAGACTTCAGGATGAAGACCCAAAGATACAGGGAAAATTGCCCACTTTTATAATTATATTCAACGAAGTATGGACAGTTGCGTTGAAATATGACTGGACAAAAAGAGTATGATTTAATGTTAATAGACTAATAAATTGAGTCTGTTTAGATTCTTCTCAGCTTCTATGAGCATGCATTACTTTCATATATGGGGAAGAACCCTCTCTGGACTGAGGGTTTTATGACCTGCAGTCAAACAGGTAAGTCAGATAATTTCTTTATGGCCAGTTTTTACACAGAAAGGCAGGGGAAAAGTTATATTTTTAGATTTTATGTTGGCTTTTGGGAAAAGAGGTGCTGGTTTCTATGACTCTCTCTAGGGAAGAGGGATTCTAGTTTTGGGGGCCAGCTTTGGGGGTCAATGGGACTGAGAGATGGGAGGACAGGAGAAGGTGAGAGAAAACTTTTACTTCTAAGGCTGCTTTGGAGGACTTCATTTTGGGGCATTGTTTTTGAACCCTAATAGTATTTATGTTTGTGGATTTTTTTGTACTTTCCTACCAGACTGTAAGATCTTATAATATAATAATGTTTTTCCTCCCATCCTTCTCTTCAGGTCGTAGAGATTCACAGAAAGTTTTGGGAAGGAAAGAAATATGTTAAAAATCAGTATTTTGAAAATATTGTATTGAGGGTGACCAGAGGTAGAACAGAAATCCATGCAGACTGAAAGTGGCAAGTCTCACTAGGAAGCTTTCTGTAGCACAGTGGGAAAAAAGATGAAGGCATGAAAGAACATGGCAGAATAACTGACATAACTCAGTAGACATACTGCAGAAAACTTTAAAAAGAGAGACATGATTCCCAGTCTATCAACCGGTAGAATATTGATTTTATTTGCAGAAACTGGCAAGGAGCATTCCCTCAGCGTGTGATATTTTGCATCACAGTGTTCTGAATTTTTCACCTTCATATCATTTATTATAACATAATCGTATTTTCACTGTAATCTAATATCCACCCCCTACAGGATAATTTCAGAGACATCTGCATCTCTCATTGAAACCCCTGTGTTCCCATAGTGAAACTGCCTTTGCAAAAATTATAACAGTGAGAAAATGTTGACAGTGAAAGAGATCTAACCAAACCAGCTCCATCTAGCCTTTCATCTCCAAACTGCCCATGTTCATTCCTGGGCATAGGCCAAGCTAACTCTACGAGGAGTTTACTTTACAGTTTAACTTTGAAACAAACAAGATAACCACCTTTCCTGAAACAAACTCTTTCCTGGCATGGGAACAAGACCACCTTTGTAAAACTAACAAATTAGCAACTAGATTAGAAATGATGGTTTAGGAGTCACACAGCTAGATGCCTCAAGATTCCCAACCTCCTCAATTGCTCCTATAGGTAATATTACTATTGCAAACCTAAAATTGGTGTTTGGGATATTTTTAAGACCCTATATTCTGATAATCTGGCTCAACTAGTTCTGCGATCCTACCCAGAAACAGCAAGAAGCAAGACAGCAAGCCCCGCTTCAGCCCTCTATGATTTCATCCCAGACCTGACCAATCAGCACACTCCATTCCCTAGCCTGCTGTCCACCAACTAGTTATCTTTAAAAAACTCTAGCCTCTGAATTTTCAGGGGCGGTGATTTAAGTAGGAATAACTCTGGTCTCCTGTTTAGCCGTCCCTATATGGATTAGATACTCTCTGTATTACAATTCCCTTGACTTGATCAATTGGCTTTATCTGAGCAGCAGACAAGATGAACCTGCTAGGTGGTAACAATAGCATTGAAGTCATTGACACATCTTTGCATCATTATTACCTGATGGCATTTTGTTAATTACTATGTTAAATGTTGATATCTCCCCCAACTAGCCTATAAGTTTGTAAATGCTTAGAGCTGATTGTCTAAATCCTATCTGAATGACAAATCTTTCATTTAAGGATAAAAAAATCTTATTTTATCTTTGATGTAATCTATTCTGCTAGAATTGGGCTAAAATGAACCTTACAATGAATAGAAATAAATGAATAATTTATTATCATTCCCATACAAAAATATAGCTATTCCTGAAGCTTCTCAACTTTTAACTTAAAACCAAAATGACAAACACTTAGAAATGTTAGCTTTAGGCCGGGCGCAGTGGCTCACGCCTGTAATCCCAGCACTTTGGGAGGCCGAGGCGGGCGGATCACGAGGTCAGGAGATCGAGACCACCCTGGCTAACACGGTGAAACCCCGTCTCTACTAAAAATGCAAAAAAAATTAGCTGGGCGTAGTGGCAGGCGCCTGTAGTCCCAGCTACTTGGGAGGCTGAGGCAGGAGAATGGCGTGAACCTGGGAGGCGGAGCTTGCAGTGAGCCGAGATTGCACCACTGCACTCCAGCCTGGGCGACAGAGCGAGACTCCGTCTCAAAAAAAAAAAAAAAAAATGTTAGCTTTAGTAAATTTGCCAAGAGTGCTCTTAGTTCCTAATTATAGCTAATATTCACTCCCATCATCCAATTTGTTTTCTGCTGCAGCTAACCTAAATGTAATCTCCTGAGTGTCTGCAATTTGGATCCCCTTTCCATTGAATTATAAAGGTCAAAGAACTGGATTTTTAAGATATGATAAAAGCCCATCTGAAACTGATTTAATCAATGCAGAAATGCATTATCTTGTGAGGAAATGGGTAGCGGTCAGGCAGGTTCCCCTTCTAGCATATCAGGGGTCAATCATCCTCTATGGGATGTGTATAGGAAAAGCAAACTATTTTATTCTCTATACACACAACACTTCTGACACCAAATGTGTGGGAGTTTTCCCCACACCAAACAATTCTCCAATTCTCTTTAAACAATAAGCAGTGTTACACAATTCAATTAAATTCTGATACTATTTACTGAGAGCTATTTTAGACTTCACAGGTTAAGGGCTCAGTTGTACAATACTGACACCCCCACCTCCGCATTTCAGATGCCAATCACAAGTCCAGGTTGTCACCTGTATTTCTAACCCATTAGCTATAAACTGGGGGTTTACACAACCCCCACCTTGCGTTTGATCATTTGTAAGCAACGCTCATAGAACTCAGGAAAACCATTTACTTCCTATATTATCAGTTTATTATAGAAGGATAGAACTCATAAACAGTCAAACACAAGAAATGCATAGGGCAAGGTATGTGGGAAGAGGCTGAGCTCTTCCATTCCCTTTGAGTGCACCCCATGCCCAGCATCTCTGGGCAATTGAGAGGTGACAGTGTGCTGGCAGTCCTCACAGCCCTCGCTCGCTCTTGGCACCTCCTCTGCCTGGGCTCCCATTTTGGTGGCACTTGAGGAGCCCTTCAGCCCACCGCTGCACTGTGGGAGCCCCTTTCTGGGCTGGCCAAAGCTGGAGCCGGCTCCCTTAGCTTGCAGGGAGGCGTGGAGGGAGAGGTGAGAGTGGGAACCCGGGCTGCGTGCGGTGCTTGCGGGCCAAATGGAGTTCCGGGTGGGCGTGGGTTTGGCGGGCCCCTCACTCAGAGCAGCCGGCCAGCCTTGCCAGCCTCGGGCAATGAGGGACTTAGCACCCGGGCCAGCAGCTGCGGAGGGTGTACTGGGTCCCCCAGCAGTGCCAGCTCACCAGCGCTGCACTGAATTTCTCACCGGGCCTTAGCTGCCTTCCCGCGGGGCAGGGCTCGGGACCTGCAGCCCACCATGCCTGAGCCTCCCACCCCCTCCATGGGCTCCTGCCCGAGCCTCCTCGACTAGCGCCACTCCCTGCTCCACGGCGCCCAGTCCCATAGACCACCCAAGGGCTGAGGAGTGCGAGCGCACAGCGCGGGACTGGCAGGCAGCTCCACCTGCAGCCCCAGTGCAGGATCCACTGGGTGAAGCCAGCTGGGCTCCAGAGTCTGGTGGAGATGTGGAGAACCTTTATGTCTAGCTCAGGGATTGCAAATACACCAATCAGCACCCTGTGTCTAGCTCAGGGTCTGTGAGTGCACCAATCAACACTCTGTACCTAGCTGCTCTGGTGGGGCCTTGGAGAACCTTTATGTCTAGCTCAAGGATTGTAAATACACCAATTGGCACTCTGTATCTAGCTCAAGGTTTGCAGACACACCAATCAGCACCCTGTGTCTAGCTCGAGGTTCATGAGTGCACCAATCGACACTGTATTAGCTGCTCTGGTGGGGCCTTGGGGAACCTTTGTGTGGATACTCTGTATGTAACTGATCTGATGGGGACGTGGAGAACCTTTATGTCTAGCTCAGGGATGGTCAACGCACCAATCAGCGCCCTGTCAGAACAGACCACTCGGCTCTACCAATCAGCAGGACGTGGGTGGGGCCAGATAAGAGAATAAAAGCAGGCTGCCAGAGGCAGCAGCGGCAACCCGCTTGGGTCCGCTTCCACACTGTGGAAGCTTTGTTCTTTGGCTCTTTGCGATAAATCTTGCTACCGCTCACTCTTTGGGTCCACACTGCTTTTATGAGCTGTAACACTCACCGTGAAGGTCTGCAGCTTCACTCCTGAAGCCAGCGAGACCACGAGCCCACCGGGAGGAACGAACAACTCCAGATGTGCCACCTTAAGAGCTGTAACAGTCACCACGAGGGTCTGTGGCTTCGTTCTTGAAGTCAGTGAGACCAAGAACCCACCAATTCTGGACACACAATCACCAACCTGGAAGTTCTCGGAATCCTGTCCTTTGATGTTATTATGGAGGCTTCATTACATGGACATGATTGACTCTATCATTGGTTGTTGGTGATTAATCTGTAGCTCCTCTACCTTCCCCAGAGGCTGGAGAGTCCCAAGGAAAATTCTAACTCTCTAGTCACATGGTTGGTTCCCTTGGCGATGAACAGTCTCCATCCTGTGTTTATCTAGGGCTTTCCAAAACTCATCTTATTTACATAAACTCAGGTAAACATTTTATGAATAACAAAAGACACTCCTCTTACATTTATCACCCCCATAATTTAGGAAATTCCGAGGAGTTTAGGAACTTTGGCCAGGAAGGAGTAACAGAATCAAATACATATTTCCCATTACAAATCATAGTATCACAACATACTGTGATACTTTAGTTGTTCTCAGCAATTGCAGATGTCACATCTGTATAGAATAATACCCAAAGTACGAGGCAGACTTGTCTTTTTAACTCTTTATTAGGAATGAGTGATTCTTCTTAGCACTCTCCCTTTACATTTGTCCTGATGTTTCATTGGTCCAAATCACATACCCAACCTTAAACAATTATTGCTGTAGGAGACTAAAAATACGCCACCCAATGCAGGGCTGTAGGAAACCCAAATATGCCACCCCAAAATATGTGACTTTGGCATAAAGATCATTTCGAGCCGATTATTTTGAGAAACTGCAGACACAGGAGAAACTGTAAGAGAGTAGAAGTTGCCTCATTAGGAAAATGTATATCTATTAAAAAAAAATTGTAAGGGTTTCTCAGGTTTCTGTACCAGGAAGAAAAGGATGACCCTAAACCACTAGAGACTTCTATCAATGAAGCAGGCACCAAACCTTGCTCTTGTTTAGTTCTCCTGATCACTTTCCCATTAGTGTGCTTCCTCACACCCTTCTTTCTGTTTCAGTTGAAGATTGTATTTCAGCCTGAACTATTTCTTTGAGATTTACTCATTTCTCTGAGTATCTCCCAATATATAGGAGGCATACATCTTATTTAGCTTCTGTTTGTTTCTCTCTTGTTAATTTATGTGTTGCTACAAGTGTCAGTCCTACCTAGGAACTGTGAAAGGCAGAGGGAGAATTAGTTTTTCCTCTACTACACTGCAAAATAGAGTGGAATCTCTGTAACTGTCCTAGGCTCATCATGATCCACTGTCTGTTTTTCTCAATGGAATCCTTTCCTCGTTAATCATGTGGAAGAAAAATCAAATAACAGAAGAAAATCTAGACACTTTTAGAAAGAAGGGAAGACATGGGTTTGTCGTAGCTATCTAACAGGGTGAAATTTAAAAGTTCTCTGAAGTTTTTGCTCAAAAGAAAGAATTTTATTTGGGGAAAAAGTCTTAACTAATTTTCTGCCAAGAAAATGCGTTTTTTTTTTAATGTTTTATTAGTATTATTTTTTTGGAGACGGAGTCTTGCTCTGTCACCCAGGCTGGAGTGCAGTGGCGTGATCTTGGCTCACTGCAAGCTCCGCCTCCCGGGTTCACGCCGTTCTCCTGCCTCAGCCTCCCGAGTAGCTGGGACTACAGGCACCCACCACAACGCCCGGCTAATTTTTTTTGTATTTTTTAGTAGAGACAGGGTTTCACCGTGTTAGCCAGGATGGTCTCGATCTCCTGACCTCATGATCCGCCAGCCTTGGCCTCCCAATGTGCTGGGATTACAGGCGTGAGCCACCATGCCCTGCCAATTGAGGTTTATTTTTTATGTATATTAGGTGTAATAAGATTTTATACGATAAAATTAAGAAACAATAAAAATCAGCTGGGCACGGTGGCTCACGCCTGTAATCCCAGCACTTTGGGAGGCTGAGGTGGGCGGATCATGAGGTCAGGAGATCGAGACCATTGTGGCTAATACGGTGAAACCCTGTCTCTACTAAAAATACAAAAAATTAGCCAGGTGTGGTGGTGGGCACCTGTAATCCCAGCTACTCGGGAGGCTGAAGCAGGAGAATGGCGTGAACCCGGGAGGCGGAATTTGCAGTGAGCCGGGATAGCACTACTGCAGTCCGGCCTGGGCGAAAGAGTGAGACTCCGTCTCAAAAAAAAAAGAAACAATAGAAATCATCAAAATTCCCTTAAGAATAACATTTATTCCAAATGCCAGTTACACATATAATAAACTCAGAATCATGTTAGAATATCACATGGAATTCTGGCATATCCTCTAAAAGATTGAATTTTGTACCCATGAATCATAATGTCATGTGCTGATAGTTGTAAGAATGTTGCTGAAGGTTTGAAACATTCAGGTTTAATATTGACTAAATGGTTTTTCCAGTTTGTTTATCAGTAGTATTGTAGGGAAGTTCAAGTTTTTCTGCTGAAGGTTTGATAACTTGAGTTTATAACACAAACTGATAATAGAGAGATTAAAAGGAACATAAGGTAAACAAATTTATTAACATGCACATGGGAGTCATACAAAATACAAAAACTCAAAAATGGGGCCAGATTGTTGACACTTCTTTTTTTTTTTTTTTTTTTTTTTTGAGACAGAGTCTTGCTCTGTCTCCCAGGCTGGAGTGCAGTGGCGTGATCTCAGCTTACTGCAAGCTCTGCCTCCCGGGTTCACGCCATTCTCCTGCCTCAGCCTCTCTGAGTAGCTGGGACTACAGGCGCCCGCCACCACACCTGGCTAATTTTTTTTTGTATTTTTTTTTTTAGTAGAGACGGGGTTTCACCATGGTGTTGATCTCCTGACCTTGTGATCCGCCCGCCTCGGCCTCCCAAACTGCTGGGATTACAAGCGTGAGCCACCGTGCCCGGCCAATTGTTGACACTTTCACACCATCTTAAGGTTATAGTAAAGAATAGGGTTTGGAGCATGGCAAAATAGGTTATGGAGACAAGACAGTGAGAAATAAAAACCAAAACCTAAGCTTCTCCAGCCAACTGAATGGACCCCTCACTTGTTCAAAGGGACCCCAGAAAAACTTTAAAAACTAAGTCCCCGGCCATGATGGGATGAGAGGTTTGACATGCCTCAATATGCCCCTTATTAACCTTTAACCAAATTTCTTTCTTAAGGATTAAACAGAAGAAACCAGCTCTGGAAACAAGTAACAGAAGACTCATTCTTTCATTGCGTTGAGCCAATCATCTGGGCCACAACTGGACTCCTCCTGTTTTGTTGTCCAGACATAGCAGCTGACCAACATTCCTTCCTGATAACAGACCATCAACCTGGGAGTGGTTCTGGCCAGTCTATGGAGGATGCGCAGTAAGGGTTTTCATGTCCTTTATTCACCTTTTGATATCAGAGACTCCACCCTTGAATCATGCTAACACCACCATTTTTTGAACATGCCATCCATGAAGGGGCATGAAGCTCCATTGTGCATACACGTTTCGCCTTTAGTAAATATTCATGACTCCTATGGCTTATTAAATACATACCTTCAGCCACCTACCCTGCTAAGCATACATTTCTGTTTCCTTCAACCCTTCCTTAGGTGCTTGCTTTCAACAGAGCCAAAGGCTACCTACACCTCCCAGCCTGTCAGAGTGGCCACCTTATAGACTTCAACGCTTTATGAAAACTAATGCTCTCCTTTCCAAATTTATGAACCTTGCAATTCTTCAATTGACAAAAGGTTAGTAGAAGTAGAGAAGAGGAAGAAAAGCATGGAGCAAAGGTGCTCTTTTTATGCAGATGAAATTTCACAGGTAGCCACTTTCAGAAAGAAACCCTATCCTGTGGCAAACGTTTCTCTGTCAGAGCTTTAAAGATGTCAAACCCTCTTTTAGTCTTTCCTAGATTTGGACAAGAGGGGAGAGCCTCAGAGAAAGCCTGGCTGTTTATTTATTTATTTGTTTTATTTTATTTTTTTGACAGTCTTGCTCTGTCACCCAGGCTGGAGTGCAGTGGCGCGATCTCGACTCACTGCAAGCTCTGCCTCCCAGGTTCACGCCATTCTCCTGCCTCAGCCTCCCAAGTAGCTGGGACTACAGGTGCCCGCCACCACGCCCCGCTAATTTTTTTGTATTTTCAGTAGACACGGGTTTTCACCGTGTTAGCCAGGATGGTCTTGATCTCCGGACCTTGTGATCTGCCCGCCTCAGCCACCTAAGGTGCTAGGATTGCACCGTGCCCAGCCTGTTTATTTCATTCATGCATATTTTCTCCACAGATGCAACTCTCCTCCATATAAGGCAACTTTGCAGGGCTACTCTTGTCTGTAGCCTCTTTGAGTAGCCATCTGAAAATATGTCAAAAAGTATATTTTAAGGTAAAATATTTTAAATTTCCTTTAATGTTATTTTTCCCTTGGGAAAATGATAGGAATTACACTGAAATGCAAATATATGTTTTGAAAATTAAGATAATCCATTTAAAATCACACACAAAGGAAAAAAGTTTCAAATGTTACAGACAAAATTACCTATCATGTATCTATTATCTGTCTGCCATCTATCTATAATTGTGTCTATATATCAATCTCATAACCATAGCCACCACCTGCAGTATTTTTATTTTTATTTTTTTTTTTAATTTTTATTTATTTATTTATTTTTGAGACGGAGTCTCGCTCTGTCGCCCAGGCTGGAGTGCAGTGGCGCGATCTCGGCTCACTGCAAGCTCCGCCTCTCGGGTTCACGCCATTCTCCTGCCTCAGCCTCTCCGAGTAGCTGGGAC
Source organism: Hylobates moloch (assembly GCF_009828535.3). NCBI lineage: Eukaryota > Metazoa > Chordata > Mammalia > Primates > Hylobatidae > Hylobates > Hylobates moloch. Next base: position 78,037,311 of record NW_026652286.1, on the reverse strand, counting down.
TACAGGCGCCCGCCACCACGCCCGGCTAATTTTTTTTTTTTTTGTATTTTTAGTAGAGACGGGGTTTCACCATGGTCTTGATCTCCTGACCTCGTGATCCGCCCGCCTTGGCCTCCCAAAGTGCTGAGATTACAAGCGTGAGCCACCGCGCCTGGCCCACCTGCAGTATTTTTAGAATCCAAGTCCAATATTTGTCTTTTCCACCCAATCTTTTCCCTCAATTCTTCTCTGGCATTTACTTTTATAGAGAAAATAATGTTCTTAGATTTCTGAAGCTAAGTACACAGAGGCTTGGTAAACACTAGTTGACCAAAAAAAAAAAAAAAACAAAACAAAAAAACGCAATTATCCCTCAACAGCCCTTCCATTCAGCAAACCCTATCCCCTGAGTATGTAACAGGCACTTGTGAAACTAAGCTAACCTAACCAATGCCATCTTGCTTCTAACTATCAAGCTGTCCTTGTCCATTCCTGGGCATAGGCTGAAATAACGTTGGGAGGAACTTAGTTAATAGTTTAACTTTGAAACAAAGATGATAACAGTCTTTTCCCAAAACAAACCCTCTCCTTGCCTGGAGACCAGATTGCCTTTGCAGGACTAACAAATTAGGCACAAGATTCGAAATTACAGTTTAGGAGCCATGCAGCTAGATCAAGGCCACAAGATTCTAAAATCTCCCCAATTCCTTCTATGGATAACATCACTATTGTAAAATCTAAGATTGGTGCTTGAGATGGTTTTCATACCCTGCATTTGATGGATCAGCTGGCACCACCCAGATCGACAAACTGACTCATCTGGTCTTGTGACCCCCACCCAGGAACTGACTCAGTGGAAGAGGAAAGTTTTGATTCTCTATAATTTAATCTCTCACCCAACCAATCAACAGTCCCTACTTCCCAAACCTCTGTTCACCAAATTATTATTTAAAATCCCAGTCCTCATCCAGGGAGGCTGATTTGAGTAATAATAGAACTCCAGTCTCCCATACAGCTGGCTCTGAGTCAATTAAACTCTTTATTGCAATTCCCTTGTCTTGATAAATCAGTTCTCTCTAGGCAGCAGGCAAAGATAACCCACTAGTTGGTTACAGTTGGATCTTTGGGATCTGCTTGCTAGCTCCTTTCTTTTTATTAACATACAGTTTTTATCTTTATCGAGATCTGTTCCTATTTTTAGATAAGATAGACTCAGTAAATACCTAGGGAAAACAGAAAGATCTTGGAATTAAGTCACATGATGAACATTTACTCTTTTTATTAGAATCAGGTAGCAAGTAGGTTCTTTGGTGGACATAGAAGATGATATTTTAGTCTTCCTAATTTCTTTAAAACTCAGCAAGAGTTTTGGTGGTGGGAATGGTCCCAGGCTGATGAGATATGAAAGAAATTTTCTTGTACACTCCTTGAGAAATTTTGAATTAACTTGTGGTGTCTGGTCTTACTATGTGGCTTAGATAGAATCTGTATCCGAAAACAATGTAAATTTTTATACCATTTATGGATAAGCAGATCTTCATTTTAAGGAACTGCAATTTCTGCATTTTATCTCTTGCAGTGGTGAGGGTGATAGCAGTGTGTGATAGTGGTGATGGCAGTGGGGCTGAGGGGGTGCTTAGAGACAGATATGGAAGATAGCTAAGATGGTAAATGTCTAAGTATTGAGTCCGTGGTCACTAGAAATTTCAAGGGGTAACACAGTCACTATAAATTCCAAGGGATAGCATGGTCCCCACTATTCACCAAGTCTGAACAGCTAGGTGAGAAAGACGATGACTGGTATAAAGTATGGCAATTGTTTACAAGGTGATTAGCTAATCTGAACTTCTGGTAAGGGGAGAAGTATCAGTGTAGGCACTAACAGCTTGATTAGGCTGGTAAAGTAGAATCAGAACATGACAATTTTGTGGCAGCTGACAGCTCTTCATCATTAATGAGAAAAACTCATTTTCCACTGTATGAGAAAAGGGTGTGAACATTCTTACTTTTGAAAGTCCTGACCACCATCAGCCCAATCACATCCACAGAGGGCCTGTTGGGGCTCAAAAAATCATACCTGAAATTATGATACTTGGGCGTTCTTTGAACTGAAGGATATTGGAACGGCCTCAGAAGCAAAGTATCCTTCAAAACTTCTCCTGCTCTTCTTTCTTTTGCTCCTCCTCTTCTCTCAATGCAAACCATATAAACTGGAATTCCTCTATCCCAAGGCAAGTCTTAATCCTAGAAATATTACTGTAACCTTCCCCCACCTTTCCATGTAGGAGCTGGCCATAAAGGAATTCTCTGGCCTTCCTTGTCTAGTGGTAGGACACAAGATCCTCAGTCCAGAAGACCTACTGCCCTATATCTAGGAAGAAGGGATGCCACAGAGACAGACCAAGAAAGAATCAACACAGACAGGTCTTGCTGTGTTTCCTCACTCAGTCTCTTACCAGGAAATAATGCTTTTTTAATCCAGTCACATTTTTACATGGCTGCCCATTTTTCATCACATTTAAGCATTAAAATAGACAATTTTTCCTGAGTCTTTGGGTCTTTATTTCTGAATACCCCCACGTAACATAAAACTTTAATTAAATAAATATCTTCCGCTTTTTCTTCTTAACCCATCTTCTGTTATTGGAGCGTCAGCCATGACCTTTATGATGAGTGAAGAAAAGTATTATACCTTTTCTGCCCCTACAGACCAAACAGGAGTCAGTATGGAAGGGAGGAGAGAAAACTGCAAGTTACATCTGCTGAGGGAATAGAGGAATTCTGAAGCAAGGCACAAAATATGTGCATGTAAATTTTAAAATAAATATTTTTATTTCAAGCCAGCATCCAAAATCTATTGAAATAAAATTTAACAGAAAGGAATTTAAGCAGTAATACTATTTATTGAGTCTATAATGTATAGCATTGAATTAAGAAACCTGGAACACTTTCTCTAATATGTGTTTGACTAAATAGTAGCTACAAGTCCTTGAGAACTTACTGACAGACACTATGCTATGTGATTGACATATATCATTTAATTCAAGTTTAAACAATCATAAAATGTAGAGGCTTTAATTATCTCCATTTTACATATATAACAACTGAAGCTCAGATGGGTTAAGAACTTTGTCTAAGATCCCCAAGAGTTGTAGCTAGAATTCTTATCAATATCTAACTCCAGAGCTGACACATGTAAGTAGTTTACTATACTGCTCAAGTAGTTTAAGGAAATAATAATGTTAAAATCGAATTAGATTTGTTTCCCCTAAACACATGAACTATTTTCTCATTCAATTTCCAGGCAAATTCTCTAATAAGCTCCTACATATCTACATTTACATGAAATTCAGATTCAAATGTAATGCAGTGGTCATGCTACTTGACAGCAATCTTGCCAATTAAGCAGCAGTCCTAATTGGAAGAATTTTGTACTGTGCATACACATTCGCTGTATTCTCAGTGAGCTTGCAGCTGCTGGCATAGACATCATTAGAATCTAGGAAAACAACTATTTCCAAGTGAACATCAACATAATGCAAAACATGGTAAGTCAGGAAGTGAATAAATTTGAATAAAATTTAGCAAATGGGAAAACAGACTGTAATAAGACAAAGTGAAATCTTTTCTGAGGTCCAATGTCAAAGTTGCTCATGAAAAAGAGGAAGTTAGATATTTAACAGAAATGAATAATGAGAAATTTTGTTTCACATTTTATGTAACAGAAATTACAAATATGTTGCCTATTTTACTTTGGTCTTATTTTATTTGAGGGATGTTTGTGTGTGCACAGTTTAGTACTTAGATGACAGAATACTCTCTCATATGTTTCATGGCTTTTTCTAACTTCTCTCAGATAATATATCACTTGGTGGGCATTGTACATGAACTTTTATTTTTCTCAAAGCAACACTATCATAGTTCTTCCCTGGATGACAAGGTTGTTCATTTTATAGCCTGAGGTGAGTAGAGAAGAAAATATATGTTTAAAACTTTTTTTTATATTTAGTGTGCCCATTTAAAGCTTAACTGTTTCCCGTTCTCCCTATTTCTTGATTTTTTTTGCTGTGGAAACTAGGCAGGCACTAAATGATATTTAATAGAGTTTTTATTCATAGTATCTATTTATAATACATTATTTTTGCTGATATTTATTCCAGCAAAAGAAAACAAGCTGCATCACTCTTTTTCCCCCTATTCTGCCTCCTACATCCCTCCCTTAGAGTGATTAATCTAAGAAAATGCTGTCATATTTCCTGTGATTGGTGGTGAAGATGCACTTCCTACTGCTTCATTTATTGCAGATTGTAAATATCCCCATTCATTTTTTCACTTCATTCCTTCTAAACATTTATTCCCAGCCCACACCACGGAGACCTGTTTTGATCTACCCCTCTGTTTCCTCCTGGCTTTCTTCCAACGTTAACACAGCTTTTTTTTTTTTTTTTTTTTTTTTTTTCTAATTACCTTGCTTTCTCTCTCTTCTATTGTTAGTTAAAATATCTTGAAGAGCAGTGGGAATTCACTGCCTCCACTTCCTCAGCTCTGGTTCCTGTCTCCTGCAGTCTGATTTCTCTACTGAAACCTGCAGGTGAAGCTGCTCTTGGCTCAACAATGGCCTCCACCCAATAAAAATGTTTCAGTAATTGCAGGTTTCCCTGACACATTACACTCTATTGAACACTCTATTTATTGACATTTTTCATTCACTAGCCATCAATATTCCTACACTCTACTGTTTGTTCTCACACATGATCAGTGGTATACACTAGCCAAGTGTTCTCTGTCTTGGTAGGATTCTCTACCTCTTTTCACTCTGCAATTATGTTTGCTCCTGTGTTTCTATCCTTAATATATTTTTCTGTCTCCATATTCCCTTTGTGCAGTCTAATTCATTCTCATGTTTTATGTACCTAACATGCTTGAAAAAATATAATGATGTCACATACCCATAGTATCATCATCCTGTCAGCCACACCACACAAATTAAGCTCTTATTATGTGAAGAAGTTATACATGGCACCAAGAAATTTCATATTTTGACTGCTTATTATTTGTTGGACACAGTATTAGTCTCTTTAAATCTTTACTGTAGCCCTCTGAGAAAGGGTTGATAATTCCCAATGTTAAAAATAAAGAAATCCAATCTCAGAGAACACAAGTAAATTTTTAGATAGTATCACTGGTTATTGCAAAGACAAGATTGAGAATGAAATTGTTCTGACTGCAAAATTCGTAATCTTTTCATTATACAATTTTTATCTTTCTAGGCTTTATGATCAAAGGGCTTACATTCTTGCTGAGCAGCTATAGCATATAATGACTTGGTATTCGAAGGCTTCCGTGAGGTATAAGCTACGCCTTCACTGATCTCTACACAATCATGTTCATGCCAACCTTCAAATCTTTGCCTGAGAAATGGTGAAGAATTATTCAAAGCTTATGAAATTTTAAGTCAGCTCACGTGTTCATCTGTCATAAAGCCTTCTCTAGCTCTTTCTACTATTATTGAGTACTTGCTCCCAATTCTGAATCCTTATAAGCATCTTCTTTCAGCCCAAATTCTAGAATGTCTATTTTTGATGCTCTTCCATTTCTTGCTTTTTTGAGGGGAGAATAGAATTTTCATAAAATTAGAAACCTGTAGAAGCTTGGATGGTTAAAGACTTTGTCTTTGCCACTATATCTAGAAAAGGGCAAGCAAAGAACTATCACTCAATAAATATATTGTTAATTTTATTAAATTTAAAATTGAACTAAATTGCTTTCTGACCTCTTTTAATGCTGGAAGATGAAAGAAAAGCTTAGTAATGTAAAACTAATGCTGATGTGCAAGGGAAAGCAACAAATGATTGATTATGCAAGTCTGTAAGAGGAAGTGTTTTTGCAGCTATTCCTAGCTCAGTAAATCAAAAATAGCTTGCCAGATGTGACTCTCAGTTTTCCATAAAATTTATCATTTTCTATATACATTTAAAAAGCAAAGAAAGAATTTTATAGATGTGTAACAACCTCCAAAAATTAGACCGGCCATTTTTCTTTATTTCCTTCTTTCTTTTCTTCTTTCCTTACTACTTATCTTTATATTTGTGTAAAACAAACTTGAGTTTGGACATTTAACTAAGTTGGGCAACTTTTCAATTGCTGAACAAACAGACTTCAATATTGCAAGGATTTGTAATGCTGATTCAATAACAATAAAGAGTTGAACTTGGTGAATTTGGAGGTTCCTTTCAATTCCATGGTCCTATAATTTTGTTAATGCAGTTTTAAGGTGCAGAGAACAACACCTGAGAGTGTTGGCATGCTGAATGCTTTGAATTAAAATAAATCAGAAGGCCACAAATGCTGCCTCAGAAACAAAAACTTTCTAAACTTTTATTGTTTCCTTCCCACCCAAGAGCAGGAAGGAATGCTCTCTGGATATATATATATATATATATATATACACAAACACATACACATATATAATTTATACAATTTTTTTTTGAGACAAGGTCTTCCTCTGCCACTGAGGCTGGATTGCAATGGTGTAATCACAGCCCATTGCAGTCTTGACCTACCAGGCTCAAGCAATCCTCCTGCATCAGCCTCTTGAGTACCTGGAACTACAGGTGCATGCCACCATGACTGGCTTTTTTTTTTTTTCTTTTTTTAGAGACAAGGTCTCACTATGTTGCCCAGGATCGTCTCAAACTCTGAGGCACAAGTGATCCTCCCTTCTCGGCCTTCCAAAGTGCTAGATTACAGACATGAGCTACCATGCCAAGCCTGGATTTTTTTTTTTTTATCTGACGAAAATGCCTTATTTGTAAAATAAATGCAATTGCCTAGAGACCCCCATCATAGGAATCTCATGAAATAAGTAGGAAGGATGAACTACTACAGAAAATAAACTAAAAGCTGTCACCAACTGCAAACAGACTTTTCATCTATTATTCTGAGGGCAATTCTGATTATCTGGGAGTCTTTATTTGCATAAAAACACAAACTTTCTTCACAGTGAAGTCTACCCCTCACCTTCCCACCACCTGCCCCAGAGTGCAGAAGAACTTTGTTTCTGGCCATTGTTCTTTGGACTTATTCATTTTATCTGAAAATTATTTACTACCCCTAAAATTACTGACAGACCCCCATTTCACTCTAAGATGGAAGAGGGGATTTAAGCCTCAACCATCTGGACTTGGTTTGAGTCTCATATTTGCAGGACTCCATGTCCATATATATGTAAATACATTTATATGACTTTATCTCCTATTCATCTGTCTATTGTCAGTCATTCCAGTGAACCTTCAGAAAGGGTCAATGGGGCTGGGCCTGGTGGCTCACACCTATAATCCCAGCACTTTGGGAGGCTGAGGCCTCCTTGAGCACAGGAGTTTGAAAAAAATAGCCAGGCATGAAGATATGTTATTATACTTCCGGCTACTCAGGAGGCTGAGGTGGGAGAATCACCTGAGCCCAGGAGGTCAAGGCTGCAGTGATCCATGACTGTGCCAATCCGTTCTAGCCTGGGCAATGGGGTGAGACCCTGTCTCAAAAAACAAAAACAAACAAACAAACAATCAAAAAAAGAGAGTGAATGGGAAGCTTTTCCTCTGCACCTACATTTTTAATCACCATATGCTAAATATTCCAAAAAACCTAAATTCCAATTTGAACTTAATGGTTGTCAGTATTAGCAAACTTTACTTTGCAGCTTATCTGTATTTTCAATATCCATATATTGATTAATTTTTATTTAGTCCCTCAGGTAATAGTTTCTTCCCCTCTACAGTGCCTTCTGCCTGGACAAAACTGTTTTGCTTCTGCCACAGGATTATGCACCTTCAAAATAATATTATAAGATGAGAATCATCCATAAAAGTATTTTAGTTCTTTACCTTAAAAATCTACTCACCTGAGTCATCATTTTTGCAGTCAATTTGCTTATGTTCTCATATATTACCCTCAGCTATATTTTAGTACAATGAGTTTCAAAACAGAGATGTTTGCAGAATTCATCTAGGGCATTGGTAAAAAGACAGGTTCTTAGGCAATCCTAAATATTTCTAGCCAATAGCTCTTAGGAAGAGTGAAAATGCCTAAATTTTTATTAAGGACCCTGTGTAATTATGATGCTGGTGATAGTATTTTCTCTGGAGCAAACTTTGGAAATTTTTGATCCTCACCATTTATCCTTCATAACTCTTTTCATGCAATAGAGTCAAGAATTTAACTTTAAATACCACAAAATATCAAATATCACAGTGATAGGTGTAAATTCACACATTTTTCTTGTGTGTGGTGACATGATACTCTTATCAGTGCAAACCCTTATTCCACCCCAAAATTATACGTTGAAATTCACATTGAGAAATTATATTACTTATAAAATTGTTCATGATCTCATATAGTACACTATTCATTATTAAGGATTTAATTGATATGCTGGCTAATTATGATATTACATAATTACTAATTAATGTACCTATTAGCAATGGATGTCTCTGAGATCCTGATGTCAACGGAGATGACAACTCATGCTGGAATACCGCCTTACAAGATAAAGTACATTAAGCCAAGGTCCTTTTGGCAATTCAGAATCTAAATGTTATTGCCTAGAATCCAAGATACAATTGCCTTATTATAGCAAACTCTGGCCTGTAGTAAATCCAATTAAAGCATATTTCTAGTTTACTTTAAGGCTCAAGTGTAGTGCATTTAGTTATAAAGCTCAATACGTCAAAGAATCAAAGTTCAAAACAATAAAACCAGAAGAAGGACAAAAAAATGATAAAAAGGATAAAAATACAGCTCTTATTAGGAAAGATTAGACTAATACAATCTTCAAATTGGAAATCACCTTTGTGGTTGTCCAGTATCATCTGCTTTCCAAAGAAAGAATTTCCTTTTTGTAGTAATCCATTTTCTAAACATGGCCAGATGCTAGGAGGGATATAATCTATGCTTCTCTTGAAGTAGTCTTATCTCCTGGTAGATAGCAATAAATATTAGACCTATCTCCCTTATATTTAACCAAAGTTGGCATTCCTATACTTTTCTAACTGGAATTGATCATGAAATAACTCTGTATCCTATTTCTTATGGCAGGAGGGGCAGAGGTGGGGATATGTGGAGTGGGCTGAAATTACATTCATATTTTATCTTGTGTACTAGATATTTGAAATGTATTGAGAATTTTTCTTTTTATTTGATTACTATGAAGAAGATATCCCCAACCACCTCCAGCCATAATTTAGAGATACAGAGGCTATGACTTGGAGAAGTTAAACAGCGTGTTCATGGTCGTAGCTTACAGGGATGAGAGTCAGACTAGAACCTGGATCAATTTACTTAATCCTTTTAGTTAATCCTTTTAACGTCTTCAGTTACTAATGGATTGAGAGCTGTCAATCAGCCTTTACTTCTCTACATCTGTTATATTATTGGGGCTCATAAGATAATACCACAATGCTGAGCACTTTTGAAATAAAACTCCCATCCACCCCTAAGAATCTCATTAAATAACCAGGAAATATTAACCTCCAGAGAAGACAAAAAACTAAAAGTCCTCACCATATCCAGGTAGACTTTTCATCTATTCTAAGACCACCCCCAAGAGATTATCTGGCAGAGTTTATCTTCATAATAAGACCTTTGTTCACAGTGCAGTTCCACCCCTCAGCTTTCCTATAACTTGTAGGTCCCATTCAGTCCAAAGAGAATAATTTAAAAACTATTGTCTGCTCTTTGGGCCCATTCATCTCTTTTAAAAATCATTTAATACTTCTCAAAAACGGCTTACATTCTCCAATCTCCCTCCCCCCATGAAGAGGGTTCGACTTAAGTTTCATTCATCTGGGCCTTCTTTGAGTCTCATATTCTGTATTGCTCTTCTGCTTACGCACATTAATGCATTTGTATGCCTTTTCTTCTATTAAGCCATCCATCGTCAGCTTATTTCAGCAGGCTTCAATCATCAGAGTAGGAGGGAAAATTCTCTTTACCCTTAAATTGTACCATGCACTATTTTAAGTACTGAATATGTACTGGGGAACAAATCACATGGTTTCTAATTTCAAAACATTTATTATCTAGTGGAATAAACAAATATAAACTATGTATAAAATATATGTGGACAAAGATCATATAAATGCATCAGTGATAGATACTATGAAGGAAATAAAGAATGAATAAGTGGGGAAACATTTAGGTAGAACTCTCTAGGAGTTTTTTCACAGAAAGTAACATCTGAGCTGGGGCCTCAGGGAGGAAGTTGGCTGGAGGAAGGAGTAAGAACATTCTGTGAACAATTTCAAATGTGAAACTTTGTTTCAAAGTTTGAAAGCTGGTAAAAACCATGCTCAAGGAATCGAAAGACCACCAATGTGGCTGAAACAAAGCGCCTGAAGGGGAGAGTGGCTAGGAAGGCAGGCTTCCTAAATCAGGGAATTATCTACCACTCACTCTCCTCCATACTACTTTTCTTAAATTTGTCTATGGCAGTGAATACGACGTAGCCCAGCGCCTGGCCTTCTGGGAGTCACACAGCCTTCTTCATAATCAACACTCATTCTCAGAATCTCAGTGCCATAACTCTTCTGTTCTGGGCAATACCAGATTCAATTTTAACGAAGCTCTTTTAGTTCCAAGAAACAGACACAGCCAGACCAGCCTGAAAATTTTTATTTTCTGAAAAATATAACTTGTAAGAACACACGTAGAGCAAAAAGGAGAAACTTGGGAATTTTTACGCAAGTAAGCCAGGCTGAGCCTCCTAATGGCTGAGACTGGGCTGGTCCTTGTTTCACAGGGTGGACTCTAGAGTCGTCCTTGCATCCCAGAATTTGAGACCTAATCCATGATTAATCTTGAAACTGCTCCAGTGTGTTTGAGAGAACAGGCATTCTCTAACTGACGCAAAGTTTTATGTATGTCCATTTATATTAAGCTTAATTATATTGCCCCAAATTTTCTATAACTTTCCTAATTTTCTGTATTGTACTTATCAATATTTAAGAGAGAGGTTTATTGAAGTCTGTCATTCCAATGGTAGATGTGTCAATTTTCCAATTTAATTTTTATTAATGTTTGCTTTATATCATATGAAGCCATTTTATTATTTGGAGATATTTAGAATTGTTTTAGTTTTACAGTAAGTTAAGTGCTATTATAATCTAATAACTTTCTTTCCAATATAGATTTTATTTAAAAATTGAAATATGTAATATTAATATTCCCATGCAAGTCAGTGTTTGATTAGTATTTCTGTATAGTATCATTTTCCTCTATAATTTTCTTTTTAGTTTTTCCATGTGTTTATATTGAAGGTTTGTATTTTGTTAATATTGTTAGTTTTTATTTTTTAAATCTAAGAATCTCTATTGTTTAACTGGTAAGTTTATATTTATTACCATTATTGATATATTTTTCTCTATTTAAAATTATTTAACAGAACCCAAAATCTTAAACTAGTTTTAATGTAGGTATCATTGATTGGTAATGGGGAGAAAAGAGGTATATTGATAGCTTTGTGTTTTCTGATAACTCTTTAAATTAATATAATTATTAAATTTATCCAACCTTTTTTTTTTGGAGACAACCTGTCACCCAGGGTGGAGTGCAGTGTTGCAATCACAGCTCAACCTCTCAGGCTCAAGTGATCAACCCAATGTAGCTGGGACCGCAGGTGTGCACCACCATGTCCTGCTAATTTTTTTTTCTTAATTATTTTGGTGGAGACGTAGTCTCATCATGTTGCTCAGTCTGGTCTCGAATTCTTGGGCTCAAGCAATCCACCCCCGGCATGGCCTCCCAAATTGTTGGGATTATAGGTATGAGCCACTGAATCTGGCCTATTCAATCTATTTTTAAGTTCACCTTTGTCTACTTAATAAAGCGATTAGTGTTTTCAAATAATTTTTATTTCACTTAATTTATCATAATTTTTAGTCTATGAAAAAGATTGAACTATGTTCTGGGGCTATAAAGGGGAAAAATGCAATGTCATTTCCCTCGAATAGAAAAAAGATGTTTGTATTCTAATAATACTTATAATTTATATACAAAAGGTATTTATAAATCAATGGGCCATTATTATAAGGTAGTTTCTCTAAGTACTTTTACATTTACTCTTTAGAGAGTTTTAGCTGCAGTACCTTTAAAGTGGCGATTTGATTTCATTAATTTTACATAAATAATGATATATTTCAGGGATTTTTTTAATGCAAAGTTATTTGATAGCGTAATCACTATAATCTCAATAGACAGTGGGCTGGCTGCTTGACACATGGTGTTAAACATGACAGGTACATTCTATGTTCTCATATAGCTAAGAGAGTTGGACAAAAGCTTCCAGATCAATAAATAACTGTAGGAGTATAGTGAAACTATGGGAACATGTGACACGAATCATTTACCTAGTTTGAAGTTTAGGGAAGGCTTTCTGAAGGAGCTGCTAAGTAGACTCAGGTCTAAATAATGAAAAGAAGTTAATTTAATAAAAATTGGGGAGGAAGAGCATTCTAGGCAAGGAGACTAGGCTATGTGAAGACTGGAGAATGCAAAGACCATGGGAAATTTGAAGTAATAAATAGAGCCCAGTGAAGAGAAAGATGGGGACAAGCTAAAATGGGTGAGGTAGACAACAGAGAAATCATGGAGGGCCAATCAGAATCCGTGAAGGATTTTACATCGAAACTATTTCTCCATTTTTAGGGTGCTACTTATTTTCCAGGGCTAATGCAAATGTAAAGATGAAGAATCCTGGTAATTCATATACACTGTTTTCGACCCAGCCAGAAAAATAATCAGCCTATGGAAGGAGCTGGCCCCCTTGAGTCAGGCCCAGTGGGTGATGGTTAATAGCTATGTCTTCCTCATGGAACACTGGGGTTCCCATTTATTTGAAAGACATAAAACGAATCTCACATACAGATATTACTATCTGGCTACATAAGTTCTCCCCCACTGCATAGATGCTTTCTTGGCCTCTGAGATGTTTGCCTTAATGAACTGCTATTCTTTCAACAGTTCTGGTTTCTCAGCAATTATTTCACCCAAAAATTGGCTCTTAAAGTTCAATAATTCTCATTTCCACAGCATGTGTTTGAGAAGCAAAACACACTCTCACACTAGGCTCTGACACCGTATCTTTCTAGCAACATCGTACCAGGCAGCAATCTCGTCAGCACATATGTTAGATGCTTGTTTGGCAGCAGGACACAGCATTGTTATATGCTGAACAGTCACTTGACTTGGCATGCATTTCTCAGCACATAAACGCCCTTCTAATGTCTTTTGGCTTGCCAATATGCCTACTAGAATTCAAGTTTTATCAGTTACTCAAAATACTATGCATTCATGGTTATTTCACAATAACCATGAAAATCAAGGAATTCATTTTTATATGTAAAATTCCACTTAATGTGAATAGAGACAATGACTTTATTTGGAGATAGGTTGTTGCAGATATAGTTAGTTAAGATAAGTCATATGGCAGCATGATAGGCCCCTAATCCAATATGACTGATATCTGGTATCTACAAAAAGGAGAAACTTGGAGACAGACACACGGAGAGAGAAGATGATGTGACGAGACTCAGAGAAGACAGCCATCTACAAGCCAAAGAGAGATGCCTTGAATTCATCCTTTTCCTAAAGTCTGCAGGACAAACTAACACTGCCACCACCATGATTTTGGATTTCTAACCTCTAGCACTGTGAAAAAATAAATTTCTGTTGGTTAAGCCATGAGTTTGTGATACTTTGTTATATTAGTCCTAGCAAACTGATACAGCAGTATTGTGATTTCCGTTTCTAAATTCACGGTGACAATCTTTCCTACAGGTATCCAGTGATTCATACAATCTGAATCTCTCATTTCAGAAAAATAATCTATGGGCTGTTAATTTGTACCAAACTATAAGCTATTTTAGTAAATGTTGCATTTTTAAAAGATCACCTGGAAAGCATTATTTTTAAGAATTGTCAATATCAGTGAATTGTTGTGATAATTTTCTTGGAAGAGGAATTCCTGATATTCCTCAATCAATTCAAGTCACAATGTATGGTTAATACTGAGGTTTAGTTCAGGACTTCAGTTGTTGAAGGAATATTTCAGGGCGAAGACTGCAGGGGCAAAGCAATCTCTTTTTGATACATAATTGATGCCAGTATATTTACATAAACATGTCCAGTTGGAACAGACTTGGGAATAAATTAATTCCAACCAAAAAAAAATTTGTCACTAATTATAAAAACAATTGACAGAAAGATTGTACAGCCTGCTGCTCTCATATAAACAGTGAAATTACCTTAGCTGTGACAAGTAAACAATGAGAAAACAGTAGCTCTAATTAGCATTTTGACATCTATGCATTATGGAAAACTCTGAGAATAATATAGTGCTTTAATAAGGTATATTTTGGATTACTCATACTTGAACTTATCAAGCAGTATTTTAGTGTTTAATAGCTTCATTGCCACAGTCACATTAATTTATTGGAAAGAGTCAAAATACATATACCAGATTAATAGCACATCGCAGGATTTTGAAAATATCTTCTAACCAGCAACAAAGAAACATACACATACACTTCTGATTTTTGCATGAACATCTACACAGATAGAGATTCCACAGTGGCTCTTAGTAACCAACGCTGATGTTAGTAAATTTGAAGTTCAACCATCAGAAACCTCATGGATCTTATATCCTACTTTCCTTTCTTCTTGTCCCTGCAGGGTGGAAACAACTAACAAAATGTAAACACAAAATAATCATTATTGGACAGAAATAATGGCTTTAACTCATTATAATAATAATCTCAGGCTTTAACCTTCTATTTATAAAATAAAAGTGACTAATTCTTTTATTCAACACTCATGTGTCAGGGCTAAAAGGGGTCAGGCACTATTCTAAGTGCTGGAGATATAGAGGTAAAGAGACAAAGTCCTTCAGCTTCTCTTAGTGACACTTAAGTTCTAGTGAGAGACAAAGGCAATATAGAAAAAAAAAGTAAAAAAAAAATCTTTAGGTAATAACGAGATCTCTGAAGAAAAATACTATAAGAGAATGGAAAGGAAGGGAGTTGGGTTTGGGATGGCGAGTAATTGAGAGTTAGTATGGTCAGCAAAGTTCTCTGAGTAGGTATATGAATGATGTGATGTAACACACCACGTGCAGTTCTATGCAAAGCATTTCCCAGAAGGAGGGAATATTAAATATAAAGTCTCTAAGGCAGAAAATGCTTAG
This sequence comes from Hylobates moloch, assembly GCF_009828535.3. NCBI lineage: Eukaryota > Metazoa > Chordata > Mammalia > Primates > Hylobatidae > Hylobates > Hylobates moloch. Next base: position 78,022,097 of record NW_026652286.1, on the reverse strand, counting down.
GTCTTAGAAGATAAACAAGAAGTCCAGTGCATGGCTGGAGAAAAATAATTAAGAGGGAGAGTGTCAGGGGAGGAGATCAGAGGCATGGACAGGGATGGGAGCATGTATCTCAGCCCCACTCAGGTATACTCAGCTTAATCATCATATTTAATCAACAACTAGAATAAGAGTATAATATATGTAATACATGTTGCTATGGTTTGAATGTTTCGTCCAAAATTCATGTTGAAACTTAATCCCTAAATGTGGAAAGATATGGAAAGGTGGCTGTATTGAAACGTGGGGCCTTTGAGAAGTGATTGGATTGTCAGAGTTTGCCCTCATGAATGGATTAATCCACTGGTAGATTAATGGATTAAACAGTTAATAGGTTAAAGCATTATTATGGGAGTGGAGCTGAAGGCTTTATAAAAAGAGAAAAAGAGACCTGAGCTGGCACATTAGCTCCCACAGCACATGATATTCTGTGTAGCCTCTAAACACTGTAGAGTCCCCTTCAGCAAGAAGGCTCCCATCAGAGGCAGCTTCTTGACCTTGGACTTCTCAGTATCCATAACTGTATGAAATAAATTTCTTTTTAAAATAAATTATTCAGTTTCAGGTATTCTGTTATAAACAACAATAAAAACGGATTAAGACATACGCTTATCAAATGGTAGCACTGAAAAATATAGGAAAGATCTCTATTCTCTAAAGGACAGAATAACAAATCGATATGAGTTACTGGAAAATTTCCTATAACATAATCTCAGTGGAGTCACTAACTTTATACTGATGGGAAGTAGCTCAGTTAATATACACAGGCCTCAGTCTCCCTATCCCTTAAATTTTCAGCTTTGAGAATTGAAGAATTTAGATAATTTTCCTTTTGTGAATTGAAGCAATAGCTTAAATTCAGTAACATGAAATATAGTAGGAACAAATAGAACCACATTTGTCTTTAAATTTTTAAATTATATGTCAGAAGAAAGAGTCTAGAAATCCTTGAGAATCTCTAGGAAGTTGCAACTAATTTTAGGTTTCAGAAAATAAGATGATCATAAAGGAAAAAAGAATATCATAAAAGTCTAGCACACTTTGATTTAAGGCTATAAGGCTCAATTTATATCTAATTTTAACATTCTCTAATCTGGTGATTTTTTATGACATTTCCAAATGTTTTATTTATTATATTGCATCCTGGACCTATTCTGTTTTTTCTTTTGAGATAAAATTCACATACTATAAAATTTAAACTTTAAAGTATAAAATTCAGTGGTTTTGGTATATTTACAAGGTTGTTAAACATAACCACTATTTCATTACAGAACATTTTTATCAACCCCAAAAGAAACATTGTGCCCATTAGCAGTCACTCATATTTTCCCTCACCATCCTCCCTAGGCAAACATTAATCTGTGTTATATCTCTGTGAATACACCTCTTCTGAATATTTTCTATAACTTGAATCATATAATATGTGGCCTCTTTGACTTAGTGTGATGTTTTCAAGGTTCATCCATGTTGTAGTGCATATCAGTACTTCTTCCTATTTAGGCATGAATAATTTCCCACTTTATGGATATGCCACATTTTATTTACCATTCGCTAGTTGATAGACATTTATGTTGTTTCCACTTTTTGGCTGTCATAAATAATTCTACAAACATTTATACACAAAGTTTTGTGTAAACATACTTTTTTTTAGGAATAGAATTGCTGTACCTTACGGTAACTCTTGTTAAAGTTTTGAGGAACTACCAAACTGTTTTCCAACACAGCTGTATCATTTTAAATTCCTTCCAACTAGCCAATGTATGAGAGTTCCCATGTCTCCATGTTCTTGCTCCACCCTCTAACCTATTTTTGGATTAATCAATAGACATGTTTTGGAAGAGATGAAAAATTGAATTTTATTTTTAAGATCACAGGATAATGAAATTCAAATTTAGAGAAATTTAAACTATTTTACAAACAAACACTTTACTACAGCTGTTTACAAAATTAGTCTCCGTTAAGATAAATGCAAAAAAGCAAGACATGTGGGTGCTATTACTGACTCTTAGCATATTTGCTTAATCTGCAATATGTGTGTTCAGAATTACATTGTGTATCTCTTCATGATTCAGGGTCATCCTATATGTCTAATCGTCTGTCCCAGAGAAAATAAAATGTATAGATAATGCCTATGACATCTCAAAGTGAGTATTAGCAGGGCATGACTGCTGGGTGATAAAAAGATGAAACAGATCAAGATTGGGGCATATTGCTAGATTAGTGTAGGACAGAGTAAGTAAATTAGGCTTGGCTGACAATAGACATAATTGTGTCCCTGGAGTATTCTAACCCCAAATTAATTTCTCAGGTATATGATCAACATCAGGAAGCCAAAATGTATCAAGATGCTCCAAGAGGACTGTAATGATTTGTGAGGAGGCAATCAGAAGATATTCAGAATTTCAGAAAGATTGTTTTTTGGCAAAATTTGAAAAATAGGTAAATAGCTCCCTGCCCTGGGATGAGAATTTCTGGCAGTGTCTTATTTCCTAAGAGCTCGCACAATCGTCATTGTCTTAGGATAGGTGTGAAATATTAAGGAAGTTACAAGAAAAAGCATGTGTAAAAGGATCCCAAACCAACGCTAAACAATAAGAATTATGGCATAACGTGTGAACATAAGCACTAATTTTAGGCACAGAGACTTCATTATCTGAATAAGAGCTAACTACGAAAAGCGTGACCTAGAAGTCATTGGTGAGCAATGGCTTTGCTCCAGGTTAGAGGGAAGCAGATTAAAAGCCCTGAAACTCAGTGCTGAGTCCTGAGACCTGGGGTATCACTGGTTGGTCTGATAGGGGGTAGGGGGTTGACCTAGGAAAAACCATTTGTCTGTAGTAGACTTGAAAGTGTCATTCTACTTGCATTCTATGTATGTGGGAAAGTCACTTGAATCTAAGTCTTACTGAGTTTAAAGTTTCTTTAGTTCTTTTTTTTTTTTTTTTGAGATGGAGTCTCGCTCTGTTGTCCAGGCTGGAGTGCAATGGCTTAATCTCAGCTCACTGCAACTTCCACCTCCCAGGTTCAAGTGATTCTCCCGCCTCAGCCTCTCGAGTAGCTGGGATTGCAGGCACCTGCCATCATGCCCAGCTAACTTTTGTATTTTTGGAGAGATGGGATTTTACCATGTTGGCCAGGCTTTAGTTCTTTTCTCTAGTTTGCTTTATTCTGGAAATAGAAGAAATATTGAAACTCTGGCTGAGAAAGTAGGGTTTAATCTTGACAGAAGAAAAGCAGAGGTAGGGGAAAATAAGGAAAGGGCTGCTAACATCTCCAGGGTATTATATTTAAAGTGAAAACAAGATTATGGGCATGTCATGGTAGATGCATTTTATCTCATCTTTGTTTATTTCTATTTTTTCACCTCCTTATCACCACAGCCAGACACCCACATGCATTTGTTAACCACGATGGTCTTATTATTTCATTCTTGTTAATGTCTTATACCTGTCTCCCCTATTTTCCACCTTCAGTGCTTCAGCACCGATTTTTTTTTATTTATAGCAACTCCGCAGATTTCAAACTCATCTCTCTAATACCAGATTTCCCAGTCCATCCCACTCTCTCTTCTCATCAATTTCCACCACACTGCCTGAAAGATATGATTACACCCCAAACGATTCCCATTATTTCCATGATAAAAATCCTTCAGAAGGTCTACATCATTTGAAGGATAAATTCCAAAACTCATAAGCATTATGTCTAGATTTGACCCCTAATCAGCTTTCAGCCTCATCACATGAGGAACCTTTTTTCATTCCATATTCTTGCTACACCAAACTAATTAAAAGTTGCCTAAAATAAATTTATTTTGCTAGATGCTGAGTATTTGCATTTGCTGTTTCTGTTTCTTAGATTTTGCCTCCTGATCCTTTATCACTATTAACTTTTAAGAACTTCCACTGTTATACAGAACATATCACAGCATATTATAATTTCCCTTTGTCTTTTTGCCTTAATTGCATCACTATCACTGTCACCTCTAGGATGTGAGCTCCATGGAAGAATAAATTGTATCTTATCTATATTTATTTAAATATATATGTGCTTGCCCCATAGTGACTGTTCAATAACTCTTTGAATGAGGCAAGCTTGTATACTCCAATGTATAGATAATGAAGATTTAGATTTAGAGCTTTCTTTTAGGAATGTGGATCTTTAGAGCCTGTACGATCGAATTGCATGACATCATTTATCAGCTGTAAACAAAGGCATGCCATGTTAGTAAGCCTTCTGTGCTTTAGTTTTCTCATATGTCAAATGGGTTTAATAAATATAACTGCCACATTAGATTAATTTAAGAATTAAATGAAATGAGATAAACCATGCAAAGGCCTGAGAAAATATCTGGCACACAGTGAACAGGCAAGAAATAATTTTGATGATGGTAATAATGGTGATGATGATTATGGCTATGTGTGTGATGGTGATGTTGAGGTGTGCCATTTGAGTAAACTAGCCCTGCATTTTTGTGTCTTTTAGGGAACTAAAGGGGAAATGGATCTAATATGTATTGAATTCTATTACTTTCCTGATGTTATTTCACTTAATTCATACAACCCATTTCCATTAGTAAACAAGTTAAGGCTTAAACAGGGAAAAACCACGTGTCTAGTTCACACAGCTTCAAAGTATGTGCACATTAGTTGCCAGGCATTCTGTTTATAGGACTCTATGATAAATTATCTTGGGTTATTCCTTTGATTATGATAACAGCTGCTTTGGGCAACTAAGGATGATAAATTTTTATACTTTATAATAAAAATTGTTAAAATATTGCCTCAGCCTAAGCTCTGACAAGGACCTGATCCAAACCAAAGCACATTTTAAACAAAAAAGGGTAATTCCTTTGCTTCTCGTTCTTGGAACTCTGTGGTGTAATGATAGGAACTTGAGGTTTGGAACAAGATAAATGAAGTGTTCCTGTTCTACTTTGCCTTTTAGAAAACACCTAAGTAAAACCATTCTTTGAAGGACACATGACAAAATTGAACCAGTCAGAGGGGAAAGGTCAGGACGATGAAGTGACTCAGAAATCAGGTAATATTAAAAACAGTTGGAAGAAACAAGGAGAAAGTAGACTCAAAGAACAAAATAGTGGTTTACTTTAAATATTTAATATTCTGTTATATGAAAATATGTTTCCCTATATGACTAAAATAGGCAGAATTGGGACAATTGGTAAAAAGCACAGTGTACAAATTTATGTTTTGCACAAGCTTTCTTTTGTATATGTACTAATTTGTGATGTATTTTTACAGTGTTTGGCCTCAATACAAGAAAATATTTTCTAATAAATAAAATTGTAATGAAAAGAGATAGTTTGTGAAAAACTGAGTTCCTAGTCTATGGAATTTATTTCAAAGGGAATTAATTTTAATTCATGACATTGAAGATGCCTTCTAAGCATGATAATCTATAAATATGGGGTAGGTTCTGGAGAAGGTATAACATTCCTAGCAGAATCAACCTCATTTGCCTCTTCTACCATCTTATCCTGGGTAGATTTAGTAATTATGTTGTGCACCTACTGGTAAAATACCAATCTCTGCTTCTGTTAGATGACCACATGATACTGTAGAAAGATCATGAACTTGAAGTTAGACAGACTTGAGTTTCCAATCTTGAATTTTTCCACTTACTATTCTGAGGACATTATACAGTTTCCCCAGGCCTCAGCACTTTTTATCTCCAAAATAGGAATACCATTTATTTGGTAGCAGGATTTAGTAAAGTGGTATGTGAAATGCCTACCAAATGGCAGTAATCAACAAATAAAAACATCAATACCATCTGATGAACAACATTGACATGGATGATTGCCAAGGAAAAATATTTACTTAATTTTTCAGTAAAGTTTTTATTAAAGCATAGCATATACACAAACATGCACTCAAAATATAATAGGTTGACTGGATAGATATATTTTCTTTTCTTTTTTTGAGACAGAGTCTCGCTCTTTCACGCAGGCTGGAGTGCAGTGGCGCAATCTGGGCTCACTGAAGGCTCCGCCCCGCAGAGTTCACGCCATTCTCCTGCCTCAGCCTCCTGCGTAGCTGGGACTACAGGCACTCGCCACCTCGCCCGGCTAACTTTTTGTATTTTTAGTAGAGACGGGGTTTCACCGTGTTAGCCAGGATGGTCTCGATCTCCTGACCTCGTGATCCACCCGCCTCGGCCTCCCAAAGTGCTGGGATTACAGGCATAAGCCACTGCGCCCAGCCGACTGGATATATTTTCTTAAAGTAAGTAGTCTTTTTTCTTGAAACAAATTCATTTTATCCTGCATGCAGAGTATAATATCCAATTTAAGAGAGACAATAAACACCCGTTATTGAGTATGCAATATCAAAGCAGCTGAGTTTGACTGGAGTACACTATGTTTTTACATTATTTCATTACCATACAAATACAAAATGGGTAAATTATATGTGAATATGTTTATGAATTTTGGTCAGAGTAAACTTGTAACTAGCATCCAAATAGAAAATTATACCAGAATCTCTCTTATACTTCCTCTTAGAATCTAACCACAAATTTATTCATGGTATGGCAGAGAGCAGATTTTTATATATATATATTCATTTTTTTTTTTGCATAGAAAGCAGTGCGTGTCCACCTAAGTATGCATCAGAATTATCTGGAAGTTTTGCTAAACAGAGAAATCTAGAGCCCCCCCCGCCCCAGACTCTCCAAGTCAGAATCTCCAAACCAGTAGATCTGGAGTGGGCCCATGAATTTGCAATTCTAACAAGTTCTCAGGTAGTACTGATGCTGTTGGCCCAGGGACCACACTTTGAAGATCATTAGTCCATAGTATTTCATTTCATGAATGCGCTATGGTTATTTATCCATTATTCTCATGATGGAAATTTAAGGTATTATGGATAATACAGACCTTATCATTCTTATACATGTGCTTGGATGGGTAGATACTTGAATAGATAAAAAATACAAATTACAGGATTATGGTTTATGCATATATTTGTACATAATTCATATTGTGCAAAAGTTCAAGAGTGGTAGTACTAACTTGTATTTTCACCTATAAAAGAGAGGCCTTGGTTATTTTCCAGAGTTTTTATAGTTTTAGGTTTTACATTTAAGTCTTTAATCCAGCTCGAATATGTGGTATAAGGAAGGGTTCCAGTTTCAATCTTCTGCATATGGCTTGCCAGTTATCCCAGTACAATTGATTGACTAGGGATTCCTTTCCTCATTGCTTGTTTTGTCACCTTTGTCAAAGATCACACGGATATTTGCCAATGTCCTTGATGAACACAGATGCAAAAATCCTCAACAAAATACTAGCAAATTGAATTCAGCAGCACATCAAAAAGCTAATTCACCATGATCAAGTAGGCTTTATCTCAGGGAGGCTAGGTTGCTTCAACATATTAAATGTGATTCATCACATAAGGGGAATTAAAAACAAAACCACATGATTATTTCAATGGATGTAGAAAAATCTTTTGATAAAGTTAAACACTCCTTCATATTAAAAACCCTCAACACACTAGGCATTGAAGGAACACACTTTAAAATAACAAGAGCCATCTATGAGGAACCCACAGCCAACATCATACTGAATGAGGAAAAGCATTAGCCTTGAAAACTGGAATAACACAAGGATGCCCTCTCTCATCATTCTTGATCAACATAGTACTGGAAGTCCTAGCTAGAGTGATCACGCAAGAGAAAGAAATAAAAGGCAGTCAAATAGGAAGAGAGAAAGTCAAACTATCTATGTTTATAGACCGTATGATTCTATATGTAGAAAACACCATAGTCTCTGCTCAAAAGTTCCTTGATCTGATGAACAACTTCAGCAAAGTTACAGGATACAAAATCAATGAACAAAAATCCATAGCATTCCTATACACCAACAACATCCAAGCTGAGAGCCAAATCAAGAATGTGATCCCATTCACAATTGCCACAAAAAGAATAAAATACCTAGAAATACAGCTAATCAAGGAAGTGAAAGATTTCTACAATGAGAATTAAAAACAACACTGCTCAGAGAAACCAGAGATGATGCAAACAAATGGAAAAACATTCCATGCTCATGGAGAGGAAGATTCAATATCATTAAAATGGCCATACTGCCCAAAGCAATTTACAGATTCAATGCTATTCCTATCAAACTACAATGATATTCTTTTCATAATTTGAAAAAAATCTATTCTAAAGTTTATATGAAACAAAAATAAGATAAAAGCTCAAATAACTAATGCAATCCTAAGCAAAAAGAACAAAGCTATAAGCATCACCTGGCTTCAGACTATGCTATAAGACTGCGGTAAGCAAAACAGTATGGTACTAGTACAGAAACAGAAACATAGACAGTGGAGCAGAATAGAGAACCCAGAAATAATGCCACATACCTTCAACCATCTGATCTTCGACAAAGTTGACAAAAACAAGCAATGGGGAAAGAACTCCCTGTTCAATAAATGGCGCTGGGATAACTGGCTAGCCATTTGCAGAAGATTGAAACTTGGCCCCTTCCTTACACAAGTATACAAAAATCAACACAAGGTGGATTAAGACTGAAATGTAAAATCTAAAACTATAAAAACCCTGGAAGATAACCTAGGAAATACCATTTTGGACATATGGTCAAAGATTTTATGACAAAGATGTCAAAAGCAATTGCAACAAAAAATTGACAAATGGGTCCTAATTAAACTAAAGAGCTTTTGTTCAGCAAAATATCGACCAAGTAAACAGACAACCTACATAATGGGAGAAAATACTTACAAACTATGTATGCTACAGAGGTCTAATGTTCAGCATCTTTAAGGAACTTAAACAGATTTATAAGCAAAAAACAACCAATCCCCTTACAAAGTGGGTAAAGGACATGAACAGACACTTTTCAAAAAAAGATATTTAAGTGGCTAACAATCATGGGAAAAAATGGTCAACATCACTAATCATTAGAGAAATAAATGCAAATAAAATCCACGAGATACCATCTCACACCAGTTGGAATGGCTATTATTAAAAAGTAAAAAAAAAAAACAGATGCTGGCGAGGTTGCAGAGAAAAGAAAACATAACACTACTGGTGGGAGTATAAATTAGTTCAGCCATTGTGGAAAGCAGTTTGGAGATTTCTGAAAGAACTTAAGACACAATTACCATTCAATTTGGCAATCTCATTACTGGATATATATCCAATGGAATATAAATCATTCTACCGTAAAGACGCTTGCACACATATGTTCATTGCAGCACTGTTTTTTTTTTTTTTTTTTTTTTTTAAGACGGAGTCTCGCTCTGTCGCCCAGGCTAGAGTGCAGTGGTGCAGTCTCGGCTCACTGCAAGCTCCGCCTCCCAGGTTCACGCCATTCTCCTGCCTCAGCCTCCCGAGTAGCTGGGACTACAGGTGCCCGCCACCACACCCAGCGAATTTTTTGTATTTTTAGTAGAGACAAGGTTTCACTGTGGTCTCGATCTCCTGACCTCGTGATCCACCCGCCTCGGCCTCCCAAAGTGCTGGGATTACAAGCGTGAGCCACCGCGCCTGACTAGTAGCACTGTTCACAATAGTGAAGACATGGAATCAGCCTAACTGCCCATCAGTGCTAGACTGCATAAAGAAACATATGCACCATTGAATACTACACTGCCATAAAAAATAATGAGATCATATCCTTTGCAGCAACATGGAGAGACTTGGAGGCCATTATCATAAGTGAACTAACACAGGAACAGAAAACCAAATACTGCATGTTCTCACTTATAAGTGGAAGCTAATTATCTAGTACATGTGGACAAAAAGAAGGGAACATAGACACCAGGGCCAACAAGAGGGTGGAGATTGGGAGGAGGGTGAGGATCAAAAAACTACCTATTGGGTAATATGCTTATTAATACCTATTGGGTAATATGCTTATTACTACCTATTGGGTACTATGTTTATTACCGGGGTTACAAAATCATCTGTACACCACATCCCCACAACATGCAATTTACCCATATAACAAATCTGCACATGTGCCCTGAAGCCCAAAATAAAAGTAAAAAAAAAAAAAAAGAGCTAATGTTTAACAGCAACAACAAAAAATAAAAGGCTAGATGCTTTACATATGTAATAATTTTTTCATTTTTTAATGAAATGGCACTAAATATGTAATGGTGTCTCATTGTGATTTTAACTTGCATTTTTCTGATAACTAAATATTGAACGTATTTTCACATGCTTCATTTGAATATTCTCTTTTGAAGTACATTTTCAAGACATTTGTTCAATATTTTTCCTGATTTACATTTTTTCCTGCTTGATTGCCCCATATAGACAGTCCCTATTTCCAGAAAATAGACCAAAAACTGCTATAAATTATATTAATGATTACATGTATAATTATATGTAAATATAAATATTTATATATAATTCTATATTATATTAATATTTATATATTATACATTATATTAATATTTATATCTAATTATACATCATATTAATAACTTACGGAGCTTTTGTCTATTTTATATTGTATACAATTATATAGATTATATTAATATATGGGAGTTTTTGGTCTATTTTCTGGATATAGGGACTGTCTGTATGGGGCATCTAGCAGATGAGGACAACAAATGGTATCACAGATATGTTCATTCTCCAGAGAAAGAGAATAAGCACCAGAACTGGTCTCAGAACTCTAGGGTGAGGGAAAAATATATGAAGGTTCTCCCAAGTCTTAAGGACACTTAAGGAATTGAGGGACATTGCAGCTACAATCTGTGAATGTCTAAGCCCAGATCGGAGGACAAACATTTCCACAGATACCTGTGAGTGTAAATGACCTGAAGGTATATAACGCCCCCTTCTCCAATACCTCAGCCTGTGTAACATAATTTAACCACAGGCAGAGGAAAGTGAAGACAGAAGCTGACCATTGAATTGTCCACACACAACAAAATAAGCCCTCCAAATGAGCTTATTCCTGTTCTTGTCCTGTCACTTGAATTTATGGATAAAAGATGTAGAGATTGTGGATGATCTCATTCATCAAAGAAGATTTCATTTCCATAATTTTAATTATATTTAAAAATTGAAATTTTAACTTTTATTAGAATTTATATCATTTTATTACTTCTTTCCCAAATTGTAATCTTTATAATGGCTTAAATCAAATACTAGGGCTGGGACAGTTACAGTGCTAAGAAGCAAATATAGCTGCTAGTTTTGGGTGTCTTAGTCACCAACAGTCTTGTGACTACATATGAGTACATTGCACAGGATGGGGAAAAATAGGATTTCTCCAACTTGAAGCAAGACATGCCATAAGCATTTGACCATTAAATGTTGCATATCTGTTAGGGAAATGCTAGAAGAAAGAAAATGATACCTATGTCATCCTTTTTAAACCAGGTCCCTCAGGACTATGCACGTCTGACAAAAAACCATACCCTGTGTCCGTAGTATTGATTTTAGATTGTGGTAAATAAAGCATAGCAGTAAAGACCAGAAAAGTAATTTATGAAATGACTAAATGCTTCCCCTAAAGCTGGTGACATTTAGAAGTATTTTTGATTGAAAAGTTTTAAATCTCCATAAAACCAATGCTAGATTAAAATGCAAGCCATGCTGTATGACTAACCTTAAGTGACATCCTTGTCTTTTTATTTCCTACAGGGTTGTAATGTTCTTCAGCTCTCACAGTGATTAATGAATGAAAGAATTACAAAACAGAATAAAATCAGTTAATTACTAATGCTCTAAATTGAAATTCATATTTAATTTGCAGTTCAATTTTTGTAAAGAAGGAATACAAAGCATGCAATATTTTTTCATTGTATAAACCTTATAGAGATGCCATAGTACATTTAATGTAATTTTTTAAAAAGAATTTTGAATCAAGAATTATTCAACCATATTTATGGAAGTAAAACAGTGCTATAGAGAAGCTGTTTCTATGTTTTCAGTTATTTTGATGATATAATTATCTTTTAGCTGTTTCAAAAAGATAATCCGTGAAACTGAAATACTAACAAATTATCCAAAGTAAAAATTTCTGCATGTACTATGACCTTAGATACAGATAAACATAAGACGGATAATACTTTTTCCATCTTTTGAACATATTTATACTTTTTTTCTGAAACATCAAATGCTTCTTTAAAAAATTATAAAATGCTAAAGTATAGAAATGTATAGAGAGTAGTATCATAAAATATCCATGTATTCACAAGCTGGTCTGTTACATTTACTTCAGATACATCATTTTTAAAAAATGAAACAATACAGGTAGCCCGGGCATGGTGGCTCACACCTGTAATCCCAACACTTTGGGATGCCAAGATAGGAGGATCACTTGAGCCCAGGAGTTCGCGACCAGCCTGAACAACATGGAGAAGGTGTCTTCTTTATCTGTATCATTTCTGCTGGTTTCTGTGCCAATTCCCTTATATCCTTCAGTCTTTATCTTTAAAACTGGATTGGAAATTATATTGAAAAAGTGTTTGTAGTAACAGTTTGCATACTAGGATAAAGCTTTCCTTTTCCAGAAAGGATTTTATTTCTCTTATATTGGCACTTTATGGTACTGGCAATCTAGAACCACCTTAAGCTAAAATCAGAATGAGAATTTCTGGGACAGTCAGAAACTTATTTTCCCATAGCTGGGAAATATCTGGCTTATATTTAGCGTCCGCCGTCTCCAGCGTGCTGTCCTTCATAAGAGAAGTGGTTTGTGCTCTGTCCCTGCCAGTATCTAGACTGCAGCCATCGTTCCCTGAGAGCATGTCAAAAGTTCTGCTTAGTCTGTGCCAAATACCCCAAGGAGAAAGAATTTCTAAACGCAGGGTTTATTCTCAGAATTTCAGAACTTCTCCCTTGATCTAATTCACTATTTTACTAGTACTCTGCCTTTGAGATAATTTTTTAATGTGTTTTGTCCTGCTGTGTTAGCTTTCTTCAGTGGTACTCATTAATCCAAGTTATGCTAATCCATATTGCTGTAATCAGAAGCCATTCCAGGTATAGAATCTGACGACCACCAATGTCTTTCCAAGTATTTCCTTCCCTGTACTCTTTATCTCACTGAAACTCTCATTACACACATGTTAGAACCTCTCATTCTTTCATCTGATGGATCTTTTAAATCTCTTTTCTCTACCTTTTAGGCACTTTCATGAGATGTGTCTTATAACTATCCAGGTTTCCTTTAGGTTGTTACTTATCAGCTGTTCAATTCATTAATCGAGAATCTGCTTTAAATTGTTGCATTTATTTTAATATTTAAGTGGTTCTATCTGTAACTTATTCAAATTAGATAAACTTTTTTCATCTAGGGTTGATTTTTTTTTTCTTTTGAGTCAGAGTCTTGCTCTGTTGGCCAGGCTGGAGTGCAATGGTGTGATCTCAGCTCACTGCAACCTCCACCTCCTGGGTTCAAGTGATTGTCCTGCTCCAGCCTTCCAAGTAGCTGGGACTACAGGTGCCCACCACCGTGCCCAGCTAATTTTTTTTTTTTTTGTATTTTTAGTAGGGACAAGATTTCATCATGGGTTGCTGGTCTTTAACTCCTGACCTCAAGTGATCCACCTGCCTTGGCCTCCCAAAGTGCTGAGGTTACAAGCATGAGCCACCTCGCCCGGCCCTAGTGTTGATTTTTACTTATCGTGTTTTCCCTTCCATCTCTGATAACATTTTTCACATATTTTTTCCATAGTTTCTTCCAGATAAGTCTGTTGTTTTTGCTTCTCGATATCACAATTCTCTTGTTGGTTGTATTGTATGCCTTTCTCTCATACTGGTTTCCACATTGTTTAAGAATGTTTATAGAAAGTTCCTCTTTGGGGATAGTTGATTTTTATTATTCAGGGATTTTATGGATAAAATCCCTGTCGAAGTGGCCTAACACAATAATTTGAATTTTTTTCTGCTAGGGCTTTGCGGTGGTTCATTGGTCCTAGACCGATTTTTAGGTCAAATTCCTTACCTTGGGAGTCTGATATACATTGGTATACATGGGTTTGCTTGGAGTTATAATTTCTCACAGAAGATTGATTTTTCTGCACCAGAAGCCCCAGAAAAGTTACTTTTAAAAATGCTCTTGGCTCTTTTCATGGCTCCACAGCCTCTTGAGGCCCTAGCTTGATGCAATTCTGATTCTGTACTTGACCAAGCCCAAAGTCACTTGTACTTTTTCCTGTGTGGCTATTAATAGATCAGGCTCTATTCCTTGATCTTCAGGTCTGATATCAACCTTGACATTAGTCCATGCTTACTGAGATGGCTCTTATTTCTGCTTTATTCTGGCACTTGGGATTTACCTTAACTTTGTATTATCTGAATCTGTATTATTATTTTTCCAGTGTCATATTTTCTCCAGCATCTTAATTTTTCATTATGAGAGGCGGTTCTATGATAGCTTTATGAGCTATGTAGTAGAAAACAGAATACTGGCAAGCGGGTTAACTTTTTCTCAACATATTAGTATTAAAAATAGGATAGAATATCAACTATTTTAAGAAACTAGGTTTCTGATTATGGTTATAACATTAAGTAAATCGTTAATTCTTGGTAAATTCTTTTAACTTTTCATGCTTCTTATTAGGACCAAAGAATCATTTGGTAACATATAAAGCTGAGGACAGGATCCTAGATCTGCTAAGTTGTTAGCTCTGAAGTCTTGGGAAAGTTTTCAAATTTTTCTGAGCTATAGCTTTTTCTAATATTAAATTTAAATATATGAAATGCATATAAAATGTGATACATGGAGAATACTGACATAAGTTATAGATGTGTGAAAATTTAGAATATGCATATATATAGCATACAATTTATGACTATAGAAATGTGAAAATAAATAACATATTAATAATTATATCTCCCATAAAAGATATATGTCGAAATATAAGCAAAACACATTGCCAATTTGATATAATAAAGTGGCTACAGCTAAAGAATTTTAATGACTAATCTTTAGAGTTTATTTTCCTACAAAAATACAACTGTGAAAGATTTAGCAATTTATAAACTGGAAAGGTTTACTGCTTTCCTACATTTTCATTTGCTGCCATTTATAGGCCACTTTGATGTGAAAGAGTTAATTACACTGAATAGATCTGGATTAATACTTGAGAGTGATTTAAACACTAGCCAAGAATCTAACTTACATATATTGGCCCATAATAACATTTGGTTTTATAGAGACTAAGTTTTCAAATTTATTAAATATCTTTCTGACTATAGTTATATCCATTATATTCTTGTATTTATTTTTATATTTGCTCTGTTATTTTGTTCATATAGTTTAAGAATATTCTTTCATAAAAGGAAATACAATTTGAGTAATAAATAAATGCATACATTTATATTTAAAAATAGTTTTCTAATGTGATCTTAACAGAGTATTAGAAAAGACTCTTGTAATTTGTAACAATAAATATCATGTCAGATACATTAGCAGAAAATTTTAATATGATATGATAAGAAAGGCTTGAGAGCAGAGAGGATTATTGAGTGTATTCTTAAAATGTTCCAGGCTGCAGTATTATTTTGAAAATTATATATAAATTTTGTTTATGTGGTTGCATCCAAGATACACTGTAGTTTCTTGAGAACAGACATATTCTGTCAAAGTTTTCAGGGTGCTTAGAATAGTGTGTGGCATAGAGTAGCTCAGTAAATGTGTGTTATTTGTAGAGGGAAGGCATTATGAGGGGAATATTATTGCACTGTTTTAATCCTGAATAGGAATTATTCAAGGGTGATGTATATGTGTGTTGGAGTGGAGAGGGTAGTATTCATGGCAGAGTAGTCACATGCTTAGGGCATATTCTGGGATGTGCATTTCAGTTGGTGTGGATGGAATACAAGGTGCAAGGTAGGAAGGGCTTATGATATGTGAGGCTGGAGATATAAAACAAAGAATTTTAATAGCGTATTAAGGACTATGCTTTTAATCTTGCAAGGAAAAGGGAGCCACAGAGAGGATTATTCTGGCAGCTCATAGAGAAAAACAGAACTAGAAACAAGAAAAGTAGGATATGTGTGATGTTAACTAAAAAATAAAAATAAAAAGGGCATAGAGTAAGTACTATTTACTCCAGTAATCAGGAAAAACTGCTCAGATTCAATGAATATATTAGAATTTAAAGTGGAAGGACCTGTGACTGTCTAGTTGCAACA
This sequence comes from Hylobates moloch, assembly GCF_009828535.3. NCBI lineage: Eukaryota > Metazoa > Chordata > Mammalia > Primates > Hylobatidae > Hylobates > Hylobates moloch. Next base: position 78,005,912 of record NW_026652286.1, on the reverse strand, counting down.
TATCAGACATAAGAGAGCATGCTTTAGAACTATCTGACTTGCATTTGGATTCTGACTCTGACATTCTCTAGCTCTAAGAATGACACTGGACAAGTTTCTTAATTATTCCAAAATTTAATTTTCTCACCTGTGATTACAAAGCCACCTCAAGGTATTGTTGGGAGGAATTAAATGAAATGACGCAGACAGAGCACTTAGCACAATTGTCTGTGGCACTTGCTAAGCTTTCTGGTTGGGCATTTTTGTGGTGGGGTGAAAACAGACATTTAAGTCTGTTCATTCCTGTTTCAGAGTGGCTCTCCTATTGCAGGTTTACCTGCTACCAGTGTCTTTCTCAAGGGATTGTAGCATTTGAAGAAACTAAGAGGTTTGTTTAAGTGAGGGAGCTATTTTTCCAAAGGCAAATTAAGCAATGACCGAGGTACAAATGTGTTGAGCATACTTCAGCTTCTAGTATGGAATGCTGTCAGAAATTTAATTTTTATTTATTTTTTGCTCAATCAATTAGGGAAAAATTCAGACAGAATTGCCCAGTAAGCACAGTTTATTTTTGTTTGTTGAGTTTCTTCAGTCTGGATACTTTCAGTGTCTTTTCCATGTATCCTAAGCATCCTCCTTCCAAATCTCTACATGCTCTCATGGGTCATGTGTTTCTCCTACATGAAAGGAAGTGATCTGGAAGGAAAATTTCTGGAAGCATATTATTGACTACTTTACTATATATACATATATTTAAATTAAATATTTTCATAGAATAATGTTTATCCAAAGAGAGACCTATCAACACTTGTTCCATGAGTTCATCCAATCTAAGACTTAACAACAATTTACATACCACTGACATTCAAATCGATATTACCATCTCAGAACTCTCTCTTGAACCCATACTGCATATTCATCTCCTTACTCTAGAGTATTCACTCCAAATTGCTCTCTTGAATTCCTTCACAATCCTGTTCCTCCCATAGTCTTTCCCATCTGGAAATACTATCCTTTCAGTTACTCGGGTCAAAAATCTCAGGCCCATCTTTGACATGTCCTTATGCTCTACGTCCAGTCTGCCAAGAATTGTGTTGACTCTGCCTTCAGAAGATAGCTAGAATTGGGTCCTTTTTTGTATTCATGGCTACTATGTTTATCCAAACGCTCATCCTTCACCTGATCACTGCAATAGCTTCCCAACTCTTCTTTTTGTTTCCCTCTTCCTCCTCACTTTCCATAACATTGTCGCTGCACAGTAACTGTATTATTAATAGTTTTCTGTTGCTGCTGTTACAAATCACCACAGACTGAGTGGCTTACAACAGTGCACATTTATGATTGTATAGTTCTACAAATCAGAAGTCTGAAACGGGTCTTGCTGGACTAAAATTAAAGTGTGGCAGTCTGTGTTATTTCCTGGAGACACTAGGGGAGCACTGGTTTCCTGTTCATTCCAATTGTTGACAATTCAGTTCTTTGTGGCTCTAAAACCAAGGTCCCTGTTGTTTCACTAGCTGTAAACTGTCATTCCCTGCTTCTAGAGGCCACCACATTCCTTTGCCACCATCTTTATAGCCAGCAGTGGCAGAGAGGATCTTTCATATGTTACATCTCTCTGACTCAGTCTTGGGTCTCCCTCTTCCACTTTCCACCTTCCTCACTCAAGTGATCAGACTGAGTTCACTTAGATAATCCATCTCAAGGCCCTTAACCTTAATCACTTCTGTAAATTCCCTTTTGCCATGTAAGGTAATATATTTAGATTCCAGGGATTAGGAAGTAGACATGTTGGAGGGATCATTACTCTACCTACCACAGTAACTAAAGTGACTAATTTTAACTGTAAATCAGATCATGCTGCTCCTCTACTTGAAGACCCTCCAATAGCTTTGCATTCATTCACGGTGAAAGCCAAAGCCTTCAGTAGCCTACAGAGCCCTCCTTGAGATGAGTCCCTCTCTACATTTGGACTTCATCTTCTATTATTCTTTGCTTCTCATTCATTGCAGTCTAGCCACATCAACCTTCTTCAAGTACTTGAATGACATCAGGCATGTTCTCTGCTTAAGACCTTTGCATTGGTTCCTATACCTGGAATATTCTTTCTTCTGCCATATGTTCCTCAGATATTTGCATGTCAAATTCCCTCCAAGTTTTGCTCAAATTTTATTTTCTGTATAAAGCTACCTTCACCTACTTTGAATCCAGGTACTTCCATTTCTATTCTCCAAAGCACTCATCATTTTCTAACATACTATATAGTTTATTTATTTATTATGTTTACTGTTGCTCTGCCTTCTCCTCCTATAATGTAAGCTCCATGAGGGCAGGGATGGTTGTTTTATTCACAGGACGATTACAGCTTCATAGAACCAGGTTCATAGTAAATTTTCAGTACATGTTTAAAATGACCCAGTAAATGAAGAACAGTCTGATTGTGGCACTAGAGATACTGGTAGCTGATAGAGATACTAGAGAATTTTGTTGTTATTTTTGTCTCTTCCATTACATACATAGTCACGTACATGTGCTGCTGTCACACAATGTTGAATTTAAATATGATTACTAATTAAAGAGAAAATTATGATGCTATCATATCAATGCAAAATTTCAAAATGAGTTATCTTTATACACTTTGTAAAAGTATATATATATTTTTGCATTCTCCATTACCTTCATAGAGAATAAATTTTCCTTGGCACTCCATAGGATTGGTTTTACAAAATCTTTCTTCTCCAGGACATTAAAAACGTTTTGAGGCTGGGCGTGGTGGCTCATGCCTGTAATCCCAGCACTTTGGGAGGCCGAGGCAAGGCGGATCACGAGGTCAGGAGATTGAGGCCATCCTGGCCAACATGGTGAAACCCCGTCTCTACTAAAAATACAAAAAATTAGCAGGGCGTGGTGGCAGGCACCTGTAGTCCCAGCTACTTGGGAGGCTGAGGCAGGAGAATGGCGTGAACCCGGGAGGCGGAGCTTGCAGTGAGCTGAGATTGCGCCACTGCACTCCAGCCTGGGCAACAGAGCGAGACTTCGTCTCCAAAAAAAAAATGTTTTGAGTTTGATCTTCGTATGTAAATCAGGGCTTACAAAGTCTTAAATGATCTGGTCCTCACTAACCTCTCCAACATCTCTCACCTGCCTGTCCTATCAAATTGTGTAATTAAAAGAAAAAGTGCTCATCAGTTACTCCACATTTTACATCCTTGATTGCACTTAGTTCTGTCTTGACTCAAGGATTAACATGTGCCATTTTTCTTCCTGTATCCAGCCCTTGCTCCTTCCCCCTTGACCTGGCAAACCTATACTCTGTCAGTTTCAGCTTCATGACACTTTATCAAGGTAGTCTTCCCTGACTCTGGGTATCTGGGAAAGATACCTCTTTTATGTGTTCCCATAATCTCTACGTTTTCCCTAGAGTACTACTTTGGAGCTGTATTATTTTACTTTCTAGATTCCCTCCACTAGGCTAACAGCTCCATGAGAGCAGGGAACATGATATTCTGTTCTACCAATGCACTCCAGTGCCTAGAAAAGTATCCTGCACATAGATGATCAATACATGTTTGTTATGAAGTGAATTGTGTGCCCCCCCTTCATATATTGAAGCCCTAACCTGCAATATGATAGTCTTAGGAGATGGGCCCTTTGGGAGACAATTAGGTTTAGATGAGGTCATGAGGTTGGAGTCCTCATGATGGGATTAGTGACCTTATAAGAAGAGATACCAGAGAGATTGTGCTCTCTCTCTCTCCCCCCCCACCTTCTCTCTCTTCCCCTCTCCCCCTCTCCCACCTCCCTCTCTCTCTCCCTCTCCCTCTCCCTCTCCCTCTGGCTCTCCCTCTCCCTCTGGCTCTCCCTCTCCCTCTCCCTCTTGCTCTCTCTCTGCCATGCGAAAACACACAGTGAGAAAGTGGCTGTCTGTGAGACAGGAAGAGAGCCTTTAACAGAATCCAATCATGCTGGCACCCTGATCTTGGATTTGCAGCCTCTAGAACTGTCAGAAAATAAATTGCTTTTGTTGAAGCCACCAAGTTTATGGCATTTTGTTATGGCAGCTCAAACTAACTAATGCACATGTTTGATGGATTAAATGAATGACTAAGTAAAAAAATCAAAGACTGAATGATTATGTAACAGTGATAATCATCTTATGATCCTAGGTCATTTTGGTGTCTCAGTTGGCCTGGTATTTTTGAGCCTGTAGATGTTATATTTTCTTGCTTTTTTTTTTGTGGACATTTTCTTGGACAACATGATATAATGGTCCAAAACTCCAGATCTTCTAGTACATAACAAGACTTTGGGTTTTATGTTAGAAAGGTATTTTGCAAGCTCAATTTAAGAAGACATATATCTGGCTGTAGACATATTGACACTATGAAATCCAAAAGTGGTGACTTTTTAATAACTACTGCTTTGATCATATTAATTATATTGAAAAAAATCTCCCAGCTAGAAAACAACTGATATGAAGAAATAAAAGGTATTTCATATACATGACACAAAGACATGGAGAAAGTACAGCATTTATACTACATACCACAAGAGGTAAATATATTTGCAGAATAGTAAATGGAGAAATATTTTCTTCTTTTTCTTTTGAGACAGAGTCTCTCTGTCGCCCAGGCTGGAGTGCAGTGGCGGGGTCTTGGCTCACTGCAAGCTCCGCCTCCCAGGTTCACGCCATTCTCCTGCCTCAGCCTCCCGAGTAGCTGGGACTACAGGCGCCAGCAAGCACGCCCGGCTAATTTTTTTTGTATTTTTACTAGAGACGGGGTTTCATCGTGTTAGCCATTATGGTCTGGATCTTCTGACCTCGTGATCCGCCGGCCTCGGCCTCCCACAGGGCTGGGATTACAGGCGTAGCCACTGGGCTGGGCCGAGAAAGATTTTCTATTCCTGATGGATCTGAGGAGACAGAAAGCTTTTCAAGGGCAAATGCCTGCCTTGTATAAATATGAATAACTTCTTCAAGAAGTTACCGTTCTTTAGTTAAGAAATCACTGTGACGTTTTGTAAAAAGAATTTGTCTAACATTCAGAAGGTGTGAGTTTGGGTTACACAGTTAGTAAATGGTGGTCCACTAATTCTTTTTTGTTTGTTTGCTTTTTTCTGAGACAGAATCTCTCTCTGTAGCCCAGGCTGGAGTGCAGTGGCGGGATCTAGGCTCACTGCAAACTCCACCTCCCGGGTTCACGCCATTCTCCTGCCTCAGCCTCCAGAGTAGCTGGGAGTACAGGCGCCCGCCACCACGCCCGGCTAATTTTTTTTTGTATTTTTAGTAGAGACGGGGTTTCATCGTGTTAGCCAGGATGGTCTGGATCTCCTGAACTTCTGATCCGCCCGCCTCGGCCTCCCGAAGTGCTGGGACTACAGGCGTGAGCCACTGTGCCTGGCGGAGAAAGATTTTCTATTCCTGGTGGATCTGAGGAGACAGAAAGCTTTTCAAGGGCAAATGCCTGCCTTGTATAAATATGAGTAACTTCTTCAACAAGTTGCCCTTCTTTAGTTAAGAACTCACTGTGATGTTATGTAAAAAGAATTTGTCTAACATTCAGAAGGTCTGAGTTGGGTTACACAGTTAGTAAATGGTGGTCCACTAGTTCTTTTTTGTTTTCCCCTGAGACGGAGTTTCACTCTGTCTCCCAGGGTGCAGTGCGGTGGCGGGATCTCGGCTCACTGCGAAGTCTGCCTCCTGGGTTCACGGCATTCTCCTGCCTCAGCCTCCAGGGTAGCGGGGACTACAGGCGCCCGCAAGCACGCCCGGCTAATTTTTTTTGTATTTTTACTAGAGACGGGGTTTCATCGTGTTAGCCATTATGGTCTGGATCTTCTGACCTCGTGATCCGCTGGCCTCGGCCTCCCAAAGTGCTGGGATTACAGGCGTGAGCCACTGGACTGGGCCGAGAAAGATTTTCTATTCCTGATGGATCTGAGGAGACAGAAAGCTTTTCAAGGGCAAATGCCTGCCTTGTATAAATATGAATAACTTCTTCAAGAAGTTACCCTTCTTTAGTTAAGAACTCACTGTGATGTTATGTAAAAAGAGTTTGTCTAACATTCAGAAGGTCTGAGTTTGGGTTACACAGTTAGTAAATGGTGGTCCACTAATTCTTTTTGTTTGTTTGTTTTTTTCTGAGACAGAATCTCTCTCTGTAGCCCAGGCTGGAGTGCGGTGGCGGGATCTCGGCTCACTGCAAACTCCACCTCCCGGGTTCACGCCATTCTCCTGCCTCAGCCTCCAGAGTAGCTGGGACTACAGGCGCCCGCTAGCACGCCTGGCTAATTTTTTTTTGTATTTTTAGTAGAGACGGGGTTTCATCGTGTTAGCCAGGATGGTCTGGATCTCCTGAACTTGTGATCCGCCCGCCTCGGCCTCCCGAAGTGCTGGGACTACAGGCGTGAGCCACTGCGCCTGGCCGAGAAAGATTTTCTATTCCTGGTGGATCTGAGGAGACAGAAAGCTTTTCAAGGGCAAATGCCTGCCTTGTATAAATATGAATAACTTCTTCAAGAAGTTACCCTTCTTTAGTTAAGAACTCACTGTGATGTTACGTAAAAAGAATTTGTCTAACATTCAGAAGGACTGAGTTGGGTTACACAGTTAGTAAATGGTGGTCCACTAATTCTTTTTTGTTTTCCCCTGAGACGGAGTTTCACTCTGTCTCCCAGGGTGCAGTGCGGTGGCGGGATCTCGGCTCACTGCAAAGTCTGCCTCCTGGGTTCATGGCATTCTCCTGCCTCAGCCTCCAGGGTAGCTGGGACTACAGGCGCCCGCAAGCACGCCCGGCTAATATTTTTTGTATTTTTAGTAGAGACGGGGTTTCATCGTGTTAGCGAGGATGATCTGGATCCTCTGACCTCGTGATCCGCCGGCCTCGGCCTCCCAAAGTGCTGGGATTACAGGCGTAGCCACTGTGCTCCGCACAGAAAGATTTTCTATTCCCGGTGGATCTGAGGAGATAGAAAGCTTTTCAAGGGCAAATGCCTGCCTTATATAAATATGAATAACTTCTTCAAGAAGTTACCCTTCTTTAGTTAAGAACTCAATGTGTTATGTAAAAAGAATTTGTGTAACATTCAGAAGGTCTGAGTTTGGGTTACACAGTTACTAAATGGTGGTCCACTAATTCTTTTTTTGTTGCTTTTTTCTGAGACAGAGTCTCTCTCCGTCGCCCAGGCTGGAGTGCGGTGGCGGTATCTCGGCTCACTGCAACCTCCACCTCCCAGGTTCACACCATTCTCCTGCCTCAGCCTCCAGGGTAGCTGGGACTACAGGCGCCCCCTAGAGCTCCCGCTAGCACGCCCGGCTAATTTTTTTTGTATTTTTATTAGAGACGGGGTTTCATCGTGTTAGCCAGGATGGTCTGGATCTCCTGAACTTGTGATCCGCCCATCTAGGCCTCCCAAAGTGCTCGGACTACACGCGTGAGCCACTGTGCCTGGCCGAGAAAGATTTTCTGTTCCTGGTGGATCTGAGGAGACAGAAAGCTTTTCAAGGGCAAATGCCTGCCTTGTATAAATATGAATAACTTCTTCAAGAAGTTACCCTTCTTTAGTTAAGAACTCACTGTGATGTTATGTAAAAAGAATTTGTCTAACATTCAGAAGGTCTGAGTTGGGTTACACAGTTAGTAAATGGTGGTCCACTAGTTCTTTTTTTTTTTTTTTTTTTCTGAGACGGAGTTTCACTCTGTCTCCCAGGCTGCAGTGCGGTGGCGGGATCTCGGCTCACTGCAAACTCCACCTCCCGGGTTCACGCCATTCTCCTGCCTCAGCCTCCAGGGTAGCTGGGACTACAGGCGCCCGCAAGCACGCCTGGCTAATATTTTTTGTATTTTTAGTATGGACGGGGTTTCATCGTGTTAGCCAGGATGGTCTGGATCTTCTGACCTCGTTATCTGCCGGCCTCGTCCTCCCAAAGTGCTGGGATTACAGGCGTGAGCCACTATGCCCGGCCGAGAAAGATTTTCTATTCCTGGTGGATCTGAGGAGACAGAAAGCTTTTCAAGGGCAAATGCCTGCCTTGTATAAATATGAATAACTTCTTCAAGAAGTTACCCTTCTTTAGTTAAGAACTCACTGTGATGTTATGTAAAAAGAATTTGTCTAACATTCAGAAAGTCTGAGTTTGGGTTACACAGTTAGTAAATGGTGATCCACTAATTCTTTTTTTTGTTTGTTTTTTTCTGAGACAGAGTCTCTCTCTGTGGCCCAGGCTGGAGTGCCGTGGCGGGATCTCGGCTCACTGCAAATTCCACATCCCGGGTTCACGCCATTCTCCTGCCTCAGCTTCCAGAGTAGCTGAGACTACAGGCGCCCGCAAGGACGCCCGGCTAATTTTTTTTGCATTTTTAGTAGAGACGGGGTTTCATCGTGTTAGCCAGGATGGTCTGGATCTTCTGACCTCATGATCCGCTGGCTTCAGCCTCCCAAAGTGCTGGGATTACAGGCGTGAGCCACTGTGCTCGGCCCAGAAAGATTTTCTATTCCTGGTGGATCTGAGGAGATAGAAAGCTTCTCAAGGGCAAATGCCTGTCTTGTATAAATATGAATAACTTCTTCAAGAAGTTACCGTTCTTTAGTTAAGAACTCACTGTGACGTTATGTAAAAAGAATTTGTCTAGCATTCAGAAGGTCTGAGTTTGGGTTACACAGTTAGTAAATGGTGGTCCACTAATTCTTTTTTTGTTGTTTTTTTCTGAGACAGAATCTCTCTCTGTCGCCCAGGCTGGAGTGCGGTGGCGGGATCTCGGCTCACTGCAACCTCCGCCTCCCAGGTTCACGCCATTCTCCTGCCTCAGCCTCCAGAGTAGCTGGGACTACAGGGGCCCGCTAGTGCGCCTGCTAGCACGCCCGGCTAATTTTTTTTGTATTTTTAGTAGAGACGGGGTTTCATCGTGTTAGCCAGGATGGTCTGGATCTCCTGAACTTGTGATCCGCCCGCCTCGGCCTCCCAAAGTGCTGGGACTATAGGCGTGAGCCACTGCGCCTGGCCGAGAAAGATTTTCTATTCCTGGTGGATCTGAGGAGACAGAAAGCTTTTCAAGGGCAAATGCCTGCCTTGTATAAATATGAATAACTTCTTCAAGAAGTTACCCTTCTTTAGTTAATAACTCAATGTGTTGTTATGTAAAAAGAATTTGTCTAACATTCAGAAAGTCTGAGTTGGGTTACACAGTTAGTCAATGGTGGTCCACTAATTCTTTTTTTTTTTTTTCCTGAGATGGAGTTTCACTCTGTCTCCCAGGCTGCAGTGCGGTGGCGGGATCTGGGCTCACTGCAAACTCCCCTTCCCGGGTTCACGCCATTCTCCTGCCTCAGCCTCCAGGGAGCTGCGACTACAGGCGCCTGCAATCACGCCCAGCTAATTTTTTGTATTTTTACTAGAGACAGGGTTTTACCGTGTTAGCCAGGATGATCTGGATCTCTTGACCTTGTGATCCGCCCTTCTCCGCCTCCCAAAGTGCTGGGATTACAGGGTTGAGCCACCTCGCCCGACCGGTCCACTAATTCTTTTAAAGTCTGAAAGACATTTTTTTTTCCTGTTTAAATATATGTCGACATTAGATAGCTTTGGGTGTGGCAAAGGGGACCTGCTATTGTAGGTCTGTGGGCTGGCAGTGACCAGGCTGGGCTCATCTGAGATTGGCAGGGCTCGGCTCTGTGCCATGTACTGTCTCATTCCGGAACATGGACAGAAGGCGGGGTCCCTGTTGGGCATGCTGTTCTCATGAGGGCAAGCAAAGTTCTGGGGCACTGCTTCTGAAAGCCTCTGCTCACAATTGGCAACTGACACCTGTACACTGTCTCCATTGTTGCATGTAAGTCATATCGTCAAACTGCAAATCTGAGGTTGGTGATACACTGTGCTTTGCCTATTGGAAGGAGAGAAATTAATGGAAGTAATAATTCCATATACCACACTAGCTCATCGAGTTGTTGAGTGAATTAAATCTGTTTATTGTATTTTTTTCTTAACACTAAAGGTTTAAGCATAGGTATCAGCATGAGAAATAATAGAGAGCTGCTTTAGCCAGTGGGGAATTATTGTAGACATTAGTAATCAGTTACAGAAGGCTAAGAAGCAAGGGAATAATAACTAGAAAGATGATAATTAAACTCACTACATTTAAAATAAAAGATGGAAGAAATAACATAGCTTGCAGCAGTCTGGTGAAGAATTTCAGATACGAGGGAGAGATTTTATTTTGAACATTCTAGTATCGCTTAGGCTTATTTTACTAAAGTAATGCTTACCTGTAAATTATTTCTGTCCGTTAAATATTTTGCAATATATTCTAACAGACAAAGTTTGTTCTACACATTCTAACAGCAAAGGTTTTTTTGTTGTCAAAACTTTAGATGTGTTCTTAAGTGTAATAATGTTTCTTTTTGAATAAGCAGGGAACAAGCACTGTGTAATTGTGTGCCTATTTGGTATTACAGTATAATCTTAGGTATTTATCTGATGCTAGCCTCTAGGAAAGTAGTAACTTTTACTAAACATATACGCTCTAGTGCAGGAGGCTCTGGAGCCTTGCACCATCAATTATCCACTTTCTCTGTATTCTGGTGGCTTCTTTATCAGGGAACATAGAAAGGGCCCTATTTCTAGTTTCTATTAATACTACTGATAAGGGAGGGGAAAACCCTCCCTCCAATCAGTGTTTCTTTCTACATAGCACCATATTATTCTTCAATGATATATCTGGGTCTTTGTCAGCTCTAGTTTTTTACAATCCTCCATTCATTCCTCAATCCATTGTAGTCTTTTTTTCCCTCTGTCATTGATTTTAATTATTAGAATGAATGTTGTTGATGATATCCTAATATTAAAAGCAATGGAAAATTTCCAATTGCTGTATTACTTTGACTCCTCTGATACTTGACACACTATGAGACATTCTCCAGTAAATTCTCACTTTCTTTGGCCGATGTGACATCTAACCTTTGGTGCCCCATCCACCTGAAAGATCACTCCTTTTTCTTCACTGATAGTTCTCTGTCATCCTTCTATGATGTGGCATTCTTCAAAGATTCATCTTCAGGTCTTTGGAAATGTTATGCACTCTCATCCCTATCCTGGGTCTAACCATTATCTTTCAGCTTATATATCCAGTCTAAATCAGTTTCTGAGCTCCAGACTCATTTCACTATGTACTTGTCATTTTTACTTAGCCAACATGAACTTCAAGCTTGATGAGTCCAAATGGAAATCGATATTCTCAACACTCCTCTCTCTTCCTTTTTTTCCTCCTAAGTTTTATATCTCAGTTAATACTGATGTTTACAAGGAGCTCAGACCTCTACATTAAATAAAAGTAGTGTGTAATTTTGCCCTTAACATATAGTATGACTAAGATCAGTTTTATTCATCATATTTTAAAGCCAATGGAAGTAAAGTCAAATCAATATAGCTTTGGCTGAAAAAATGTTGCAAATTCTAGAGTATTAGTTTTTTATTTGGGACAATATATTTAAAACTTAAGAATTATTGGCCGGGCATGGTGGCTCACACCTGTAATCCCAGCACTTTGGGAGGCCGAGATGGGCGGATCATGAGGTCAGGAGTTTGAGACCAGCCTGTCCAACATGGTTGATACCCAGTCTCTACTAAAATAAAATAAATAGTCTCTACTAAAAATATAAAGATTAGCTAGGTGTGGCACCCATAATCCCAGCTTCTCTGGAAGCTGAGGTGGGAGAATCTCTAGAAGCTGGGAGGCGGATGTTGCCGAGATCGGGCCACTGGACTCCAGCCTGGGAAACAGAGTGAGACTCCATCCTAAAAAAAAAAAAAAAGTCAGTGATACCAACATGAGAATGGAAACTTTTTTAAAAAATTTGTGTTTTAGCACCTAATGCATTGCCAATTACAATGCCACTAAAGAAATTAAAAATATCATTAAGATATATTTATAGTAGTTTATATGGTATAAAATAATTTCAGTCATGAGTGTTTTCTTAGAGCTTAAACTATTTAACATATTTATACCTAAGAAATGAAAAGGACCACATAACATGATAAAAAAAGAAAAGAAAAGTTCAACTTACAGGGTATTAGTGTGGCAAAGCAGACTTTCATGAGTTCATTCAGAAAGGTATGTTAGTCTTGGCTATAGCTTATGACACTGAAATTCATGGTTATGGAGGTGATGGATGAGGCTATTTGTCAATAAAATAATTTAATAAAATTAATGAGAACAAGGAGATGATTTTGATTGAAATGGGCAAAGACAAGGAAAAGGAGGTTCACTGAAGTCTTTGAAAGACAGAAAAATATTATTTTAAAACTTCCTGGAGGCCAGGCTCAGTGGCCCAAGCCTGTAATCCCAGCACTTTGAGAGGCTGAGGCAGGTGGATCACCTGAGGTCAGGAGTTCGAGACCAGCTTGGCCAACATGGTGAAACCCCATCTCCACAAAAATACAAAAAAAAATTAGTCGGGCATGGTCATATACGCCTGTAATCCCAGCTACTCAGGCAGCTGAGGCAGGAGAATTGCTTGAACCCAGGAGGTGGAGGTTGAAGTGAGCCAAGATTGTGCCACACATTTCTAAATGATGAGAAGCATCACAGCTTTATGCTGGCCTTTTCCCAATACCCATAGTTCTATTGGTCTCCATGAAATATTTCATATGAGTAGCAAACTGTTATAGAAAATAAAGACACATATTTTTAATTCTGATTTTCTTATTAAGATGAATTTTTGATTATATTACTTTAATATTATATTACTTTGTTTCTTTTTGAATTAATTATATTAATTAATATAATTAATAATAATAATTAATATAATATAATTTTGAATTAATTATATTACTTTATTCATATGCTTTTGCTGTTGTGTTATGGACTTTTTTCTTCCTTTAAAAAATGATTCATGATTCACTTTTAAACTACTTTAAAAGTAATTCATGCTTCATAAAGGTATTTTGGAAAAATAGAAAAAAATGTTCACTCACCCAAATTATTGGGTGTTTTGGTAAATTTCATTTTAGTCTTTCTCTCTGCACATACACTAACACACACGACACCTATTTACATATATATCTATATAGATCAATAATGATTGACATATTATAAAAAACAAATTTTTTTCTAAGCATATATTATGTCCTGTATTTTTCACTTGATATTATAATACATTCTCTACATTACATAAAGACATTCTGTATATTATATATAGAGAGAATGAAATGTCTAATATTCTTCTGAATTTGTAGAATGTAGATTCCTAACATTTCACTAAAGATTGAAAATCTAAATTATTTTCAGTTTTTCAGAATCAGAGACTGTTCTCACAAATGAAAAATTCTATATCCGTCTATAGATATTAAGACAACTAATATGTAATATTAAATTTTTACTCCTATCATCAATGTATGAGAGTAGAATTTTTATTTTGTTGTTAGTACCATTTTAATGTCTACCCAAAAGTATTTGCTAATGAAAATGTTCAAAATAATATATTAATATTTTAAATTTATAATGATGGTATTACCAAAGAGAACAAATACTTTCTACATTTTCAAATTTATTTATGAATGTATTCCCATTGTTCATTTACATATTGGAATCTTTGCATTTCTCCTAGTAGTTTGTATACTTTCTCTCTTCCTTCTTTTATAAAAATATTAATCCTTTAAGCCAATGAATTGCACCTTTAAAAATTCTTTATGTGATAGTACTTTTTGATTTTCTCCAGTTACTGCAAATATATTCTTAATTCATCTTTACTCATTTTAGCATAATTTGTAAAATAAATAGCAAATAATTTTAGTTGTTTAAAACAGTGAAATATGTTAATCTAGTTATTTTTTAAAAATATTTTCCATTGCTTGTAAACTTAGACTTTCCCTTCTTCACTAATTTGATCGTTTTATATATATATGTATAAAAATTACATCTGTTACATTCATCATTCATTACATCTGCTTATGGTTTTATTTTCATGTTTATATATGTATACTTATGGTCTTATTTTCATGTATTTTTATATATGAGAAATATAGACTAGTAAATATATATAAATTGATGAAATATATATAAATATATAAATACATATGTAAATACATAAACATTTTATGAATTGATTTTCATGTATTTAACTTTTTAATTCATCTGAGATTCCTTTTTGCCTTTAAAGTAAGAAATACTTCGAATTCTTTTTTCATTTTTTGTCTAACTAATTGTCTCAACCTTTAGGTGCTGCATTTTAAATTTTATTTTATGTATACTAGAATGAATTTTGTAAATTGTTCTTGAGATGAACTATGATGAAAAATTGCCTGAGTTAAAATATCTCCTTAATTTTCTGTTTGGAGACTAGCTTTTTAATAAGCTCTTTGTCTCAGCTTCCTCATCTGTAAAAAGGGGAGAACAGTAATAATAATGATAGCACCTATGGCAAATGAAGGATGGAGTTAATTTATATTTAACAATTATCCTATGACAGGCTGTTTTTATTATTTTACTTTGTTTTGATGAAATGTTTTCCTTGTTTTTTTTTTTTTTGCTCAATAAAATATTGTAAGAATTTTTATGGTTGTATAATATCTTCTACAGGATCTATATTTGGTTATAGATAATTCTTTCAGTAAAATTAAAATGTTTAAATTTAATGTTTTTTTGTTAAATATTTTAATTACATAGTGCTAAGCATGTAACAAATGATCAGCAAATATTTATTTAAATAGAATTAACTAAAAATGCAAAAGTTTTAAAGATTTTTTTGCACACAGTTCACAGTCAGTACAAAGTAGAAAATCAGTCCTGAAAGAGAATACTAGGGAACAGAATCATAGATAATTACTTGCTTCAACATCATTGCCTATCTATCTACTCTAGTGACACAACTACTCTTTTTCCTAAGAAATACTATTGCCAACAAGAAAGAGACCCTTACAGACTCATTCTTCCATCTATCTATTCTTCCCTGGGTCTATCCATCTGTCCATCCATCCCATCCTTCCGTCCATCCATCCATCCATCCATTCGTCCATCCACCTCTTTATCTATACTTCTTTGTAAACCTGCATCCCTGGCCCTATCTGATTTATTAGGACTGTGTATTTGCTCAAGCTGGGTCAAACATACTTTCTGTTCTGGGACTTAGAATTTGGGCAGAACATTAGCCCTGGCTCCGAAGTGAGGGAAAGGCAGAAAGGATTAATCAGTCCTGAAAGCTAATATGTGTCAGTCGAGCACAGTAATAACAAAGAAGATAGCTCCCTGGTAATGGCCCGACACAATTCTCTGAGCTGTCAAATTAAAGTACTGAAATGCTATCCTAGTTATGGACAGGGGAAAAGCACTCTAAACTGCAGGTAATTTCAATGCGTGAAGAAAAGAGTGAGTTGTTTACATTTAATAATAAATTGTTTCATAACGAAACAATTTGGTTTTGTTGTAAAATAAATTTGGTTTATGTAAAATAAATAAAACAATATAATTGTGTTTCAATAAAACTAAAGCTTCTAAGTTGTCACTTCTTAGCTCTCTTAACCCTCAAATAAATGGTCTAATTATTAATTAACACATGAGAAAGGCTTATAAATAAAAATTGCAACCCTCAATGCAATGCTTAGGAAGATAACTGCCAGTAATCATTGTGGTGTGTATATCTATGGGGAAATTATTCAAATATATTTTTAAAAGAATTTAAGGAAAACTAATTATAACAAGGAAGCTTGTAGAACTTTTTTTTTTTTTTTTTTTTTTTAAACAGAGTCTTGCTGTAGCCCAGGCTGGAGTGCAGTGGCGCGATCTCGGCTCACTGCAGGCTCCGCCCCCCGGGGTTCACGCCATTCTCCTGTCTCAGCCTCCGGAGTAGCTGGGACTACAGGCACTCGCCACCTCGCCCGGCTAATTTTTTTGTATTCTTAGTAGAGATGGGGTTTCACTGTGTTAGCCAAGATGGTCTTGATCTCCTGACCTCGTGATCCGCCCGCCTTGGCCTCCCAAAGTGCTGGGATTACAGGCATGAGCCACCGCGCCCAGCCTAGAACATGTTTAAGACACTTCTGGCTTGTCCTCCTGAAGGTAGACAGCATGGCCGCTGTACTCAACAAGCTTACAGAGGGGCCAAAGGGTGGTGCTTAAGGAAAACTGATGAAACTGATGTGTTTTAGAATATCCACACATGTGTATTCGAGGTCCCTTGTGATGAAGGATAGAGCCAGGGTAGGAAAAGAAGGGTGGGGATATGCAGATTCAGGGCCCAGGGGCTGGTGTGGCTGATTCTCTCTGTCCCAACATGTGGCAGATCATTAAACAGTTATGTTTATCAGGGGAGGAGGTTAGAACATAGTTTATTTAATGAGTTTTTCAGATGTTTCAGCAATTGGAAGAATTCATTTATAAATTTTACGTATTTTGACATATGGTATGAGGGCTTTATTCGTATTATTGTCACAATCTCTGCAAATATTAGGGGTGGGTCTGACGGAATGCAATCAATTTTGTGGGCATATGTATGAATGCAATTTAGTGTAATTTTTTTCTGATACAGGATTTCCAACAATGATCTCATAGAACGAAATGAATTTCACACCCAGGACTTGACTTTACTTACATGACTAACTATAGACCCCGTTACAAACGTATACTATGCCTTAAAATTAACAGTACTCTGGGGCTTGTTATTTTTACAGGTTTAGAATATCAGATAGATTTGCACATTTAGCCTTAGTTTCTTCTGTTTTAATATCTATCAATAGATTTTAAAAAATCATCTCAAAATCACTTTTCCTTTATTAATAGAAAAATAAAATGTTCCCTCTCAAGAGGAAGAACTACCCTTTTGAAATACATTTTTCTGGAGCTTATAGGGTCAGAACTGTGGCTCTATATTATATATCTCAAATAATATCTCAGCTATGTCAGTCTGGGTGCTTTAGAAAAAGAAGTAATTGCTTATCCTTTCAGATAACAATGGCCAACACTGAAACATAATCTTGCAGTTATTCATGCTTTAGTTACACTTACTAAAGAACATTCCATCAAAAAAGTTTTAATATATGCATAATTATTTGTTTCTAAAACATATCATCTTTCCCCATGCACAAACTGGCAGGACTTCACCTAGCATCCCTATAGAATCAATTCTTCAAATACCATTTCCCATGATTTAGATATAAAGAAAATGTAAAAATAGAAACAAAGGTTTATTGAAACATATGCTTTTGGGTTAAACATGTACTTCTCATCTTCATGAAAAGCCATCTCTTTTAAATTAACCTAGCTGATAAAATTCTTAAGGGGAAGAGATATCTTGAAATAATAAAAATCCATTTGCAGAGCCCAGATGTACATGGAACAAGGTATTTGGGTGCTCACTTTATTTTTAGATTTTTCATACTTTTTTTTTTTACCCCGGTCCAAGCCCTAAGAGGTACACTTCTGCTCCCTTCTCACCTCCTTGCAAGAAAATAATTAAGTTTACTATATTCCTTAATAGATATAGGAGTTTGAATAATTTCTAGTAGCTTGGAAATAAACTAATGGTTTCCTTTTAGGCATCCCAGTACCTACATTTATAATTGTTCATGCAATCTCATTACTTTGGGATCAAAACTTATTAAGCAGCACTCTGTTAACTGAAACAACAATAGAAAACCCTCTTTGGATTCCTTTTTGATGTCAGACTAATGATTGACTGCCAAGATGATTTATGGCTTTCTTTTTAAAATAAAAGATAAAATAAATGACAGAAATACTTTCTGGCAATAAACCAAAGTCCTCCTGACTGAAGAAATAGTTATTATTTCTCTTTCTCAGAAAAAATAAAAATGTCAAATATTTAAATGTGGTATTTTATATTGGGGATATTCAGAATAAAGTATATTTCTAGGTAAATTTAAAAATCAATGAATATTGAGTGTCTTACCTCAGACTTTACTAAAATTTTGGTTGGATTAAAAATTGATGACTGGGTGCAGTGGCTGACACCTATAATCCCAGCACTTTGGGAGACCAAGACAAGAAGATCACCTGAGGTCAGGAGTTCGAGACCAGTTTGACCAACATGGTGAAATCCCATCTCCACAAAAATACAAAAAAATAGCCAGGCGTGGTGGTGCATGCCTGTAATCCCAGCTACACAGGAGGCTGAGGCAGGAGAATTGCTTGAACCCTGGAGATGGAGGTTTCAGTGAGCCGAGATTGTGGCACTACCCTCCATCCAGGGCAACAAAGCGAGACTCCACAGCAAAAAAAACCCAAACAATTGAAAAATAAAGAAAATATAAATATTTATTAAACCCTTTGATATGGGAAGGTTTTCTAGTTTAAAATTAGTCAAAGTGATCAACATATCAATAAAGTAACTACGTAAAACACAATTTTACATAACAGAAAAAAAAATTGAACCGAAATTTTGAGTTAGTAAAATACATTTGGGAAAACAGCATTATTTGTGCATCAGAAATGCAAATAACCTAAATTTCTGGATTATTCAATAAATAGAAGGTCCTTTAAGCACCACCTCAGTGTTGCACCTGGAAACTTTGCTGTGGTATTTACAAAGCTAGTAGAGTAATATTAAATGGCAAAAGCAAAATGAAATTTCTAAAGGATAATGATAGCTATAAAGTACAGTTGGCCCCTTGTATTTGTTGGTTGTACAACAAGGGATTCCACATCCATGGATTCAACCAACAGTGAATTGAAAATACTTGGGAAAAAATAAATGGATGGTTGTTCGTGCTGAATATATGCAGACTTTTTTTCCCCCATCATTTTCCCCTAAACAGTACAGTATAACAACTATTTACATATCACATTGTGTTAGGTATTATAAGTAACTTGAAGATGATTTGACTTATACGGGAGAACGTGTGTAGTTTATATACAAATACAATACCATTTTATAGAAGGGATCTAAGTATCCATGAATTTTGGTATCTGCAGGGGATTCTGCAACCAAAACCTGCCTCCACCCCCTTGGATACTGAACGACAACTGTTTTATGATTTTTTTTAAAAAAGAAAACAATTTACACCTACTTTTGAGCACTCGAGTTTATAAGAATCAGTGATTTTCTTTTCCATATTTTTCTATATGTTCTCAAACCTCTGAGTATTTATTATTTTTGTAATTGAAAATGAACTGTTTGAAGAGAAGAGAGAAAAACAGAAAGAGCTCTAGTTAATAGGATGGAGTGAAGGTATTTGTATTTTCACTCCAAAAAAACCTATTAAAATTATTGTGGAGGTTTTATAAATGTGTACAAATTATTTATTACTCCTCCCAATTGAGACATGGAGATCGATGTCTCCTCTCCTGAATCTGGGCTGATGTTAGTGATTCTCTTGTAACTAATGGAATGCACCGGAGTCATGCTGAGTAATTCCCAGGCTAGGTCATAAAATCACAATGCAGATGCCTTTCTATGATCCACCTCACCTTCACATAACCCAGGTTTTCAATTGTTGAATTGCTTCCAGTCACTGAGTCTTCCAGCTTAGCTCCCAGATATTTTAGAGCAGAGAAAAGCTAACCTTGCTGTCTTGAATGAATTTCAGTCAAGGGACACAGAAAAAATTACTTCTCTAAGATAATAAATTTTGAGTTTTTTTTTCATTCAACAATAGCAAAATGAAATAGAAAATCATTGGTATCTATAAGTCAGGTATTGCCATGGCAAAACTTCAAAAGTATGGCATTGGCTTTGGAACAAAGCATGAGTAGAATTTGGAAGTGCCTTGAGGAAGGGCCTTGAGAATGTCCATGCAAATTCCCTGTGTTTTGGTTTCCCCTCAACAAATGCTAATTAATATCTGAAAGCAAACGCATCCAATCAGTCCTACTATGAGCATTTTTTTCTAAGAATACATCTAATAAAACTAAGACATTCGTTGTCTAGACATCAACCCCTGAATAAAAAGAGCAAGGATTATTACATTTGCAGTAAATTATGTCGTTGATTCTTTCTCAGATTTTAAATATTTTTGCTAAATTGTGAATTGTGGAGACATTTTATGGATGAAAATTTCAGAAAGATGAGTAAAAACATATCCATAATATATCAACTATTGTTATGAAAATTGGTAAATGAACAAAAAGACACTCTGTCACTTTCTTCTATTTTCTTCCAGAAAGAGTTGACATCACACAGGTCTTATGGATGTTGGTTATTTGTCACTTCCCATTTATATTTTGACATTCATAGTATGAGATGCCTTCTCACCTGGTTTTGTTTTAAATGTTGAGGGAGTCTGCTTTTGTTTTTTGTTTTCTATTTTCTCTATCTATATGTGAGGATTCACAGAAATTAAAAACACACACTCAACTATGGAACCACTGCCATCTTCTCTGTAAGTAAATATTTATCTTATTCAACCATGTACCAGGCAGAAAAGTGTAAAATAATAACTAAGCATACTCAGATAACCACCAACTGACAAAAAGGGATCATATTGCAAATCATTCAGAAACATCCACCATCCTTTCCAGTCATTTTGCCACCTTATGTGATCGATGTTCTGACTTCTTTCACTAGAGTGTATTTTCACTTGTTTTTGTTCTATAGATAAGTGAAGTAATTTGGTATGTACTCTTCTGTGTTTGGTTTCTTAGTTTTTTTATATGTATCTATGATTTTGTAAAGAGCAATAATTTTTCAGTTCTTTGTTGTATGCTACTTCATTGTATGAGTATAGCAAAATATAATTTGTCTATTCTACATTGAATATATTAAATAACATTTTGGTTGTTTCCAATTTTTAACTATTACAAATAGTGCTTATATAAATATTCTTGTGCATGTCTTAAACATATATATGTGTATATATATATATTTCTTTTAGCTGCAGCTTTAAATTAGAATTACTGAGTCACAGGCTATGTGTACAATTACCTTTAGTTACAACCTCTGTAACTTTATAAATTTATTCTGCAAATATTATTGTCTGCTTCATTGCTTGCCTTTGTAGTCTTTTAATGACATTTTTTAATGAACAGAAATTCTGAATTTAAATAGTCTTTTATTTAACTGTTATTCTGTTAGTGGCTTTTATATTCATTTAAGACATTTTTACCTACATTATAAGTCAAGAAGATGTTTTCTTATGTTATCTTCTGGAAACATTTTTAGATATAATATTCATGTGGATTTGGTTTTTGAGTGTAGTGTGAAGTAGAGATCAAGATTCACTTATTTTTGTCAGGTTTGAGATATTCAAATACCTCATTATGCTATTCTCTCTCCTATTATTAGTCTTTGAATATTTTTATGCTAGAATGTTTAAGATATGTGATTAACAATGCTATGTAGATAGAGGAAAGAAAAAAATTGAAAATGAAAAAAATACATTAATTCAGTGTTATCTATGATCTCTCCCCACTTCTGAAACACTGAATCAGTTCATCAAATTCTGTTACGTAATATTTCCAGGTCTATCGGCCCACTTTTTTTTACTTCAGTTGTCCACGTTTGCTTATTTAATCTTTTATCTATATGATTCACTGCTTTTCAATCTTCTAAATATAATGATTGATTCATAAAATAATAAAACAATATTTCTTTCTAGCTATTGAATTATAACAGCTAGACACTAATATGCATTCAAGATTCTTGTTATGGTTCCAGTCTATCTAACAAGAACTATTTGCCAAGGTTTTGTTGCGGAATAAACATGTACTTATTGCTACTTTCCTTAAATAACTTCTTTTAAGTGTTAAAAGCCTATCTTAGGTACAAGCTACAGTTCACTTGGTTTAGTTAGAGCCACTAACTGGTTATGAATAACAGTGGCACCCACTGTTTGATGAGGAAAGTGCAGGGCAATTTGATTTACAATTATACAAACACAACAATAAATGGTGAGCACCCTAAAGAAAGTAAATATTTGGTATATATCCATATTATTCAGGATTAACTGATCTACTATTATCATCCCTTAAACATAGTTGTCACTTCCCTAACTAAATATTAATCCATCATCTGAATCCAATGGAGTGAGGCTGCCCCAGAGACCCCAGAATCTTGTACTGCAAGCACAAGACTTCAACATATGAGAGCTGCTGTGGGTGAGAGCTCACAGATGTGATTGATGACATTATAAAAGGTCAAGGCCAGTCCCCTCTTGCTCTCTCTTGCTCTTTCACCTTCTGTCATGAGGTGATGTAGCAAAAAGGCCCTAACCAGACACTGGACCCTTGATGTTGTACTTCCCAGTCTCCAGAACTGTGAGCTATTACATTTTTATTCTTTATAAGTTACCCAGTCTCAGCTATTCTTTCATAGAAGCCCAGAAGGGACTAAGGCACTACGGAGCCTTTCTTTTTAGAATATTGGTAAAATTAAGGCAGGTTTAACGATAATTAGAATAAGTAGAAGAACAGTGAGGAAAAGATAGCTTTTGGAGAGTCTTAAGGTTATCAAAGAAAAAGTAAAATTGGGAGAGAAAAAGATGCTTGATATAGGGAAAAAATGTGCTTTCTAAGAAATTGGATGCAAGGATACTAGGTGGGGAGGAATATAATGCAGTTCTAACTTGTTTATAGATGATTTTGTTTATAATTGGAACTACTTGAAACTGATAGAATTTCAGCAAACTTCTTTCCACAGATGAAATACATTAGTACTTCAGGGTCAGGATGATCTGGTTTTATATCCAAGTTCTACCATTTATAGGCAGCAATTTTTTTTATTCAACAAATATTTGCTAAACACCTGCTGTAGGGTACTAGAGATACCGTAGTGTACAAGACAGACAATGCTCCTGCCTTCTCAGGGTTTATTATTATAAGTCCTGAAATGCACAACATATAGCATCAAAATATTAACAAATGTGATACTTCAGGTAGTGAAAGCACTACGAAAAATTGAAAAATGCAATCAAAGTCAGTACCAGTGTTTGTGTATAATATAATCATGGGAAACCTTCCTGAAGAATGACATTTCAGCACACACCTATACGAAGTACAAGGACAAGTCATACCAAAAATTTTGGAGAAGAGCAGTCCACACAAAGAAGCCAGGACATGTAAATACTCAGAATCAGAATAGTCTGACGTGTGTAGAAGAACTGAAGAAGTATGCAGGCGACAGTAGGTCATGCCACAATGTTGATTTCTAAGTTGGTGTGAAACCAATGGGTTGTTTTAAATGATGTGTTCTGATTCATACTTGAGGAAGGTCACTCTATTTGGTGTGCAGAGAATAGACTTTATAAAGCAAATTTGAAATCTGAGAGAAAAGGTAATATTCTATCACAGTAGTCAAGGCAAGAGATGATTACAGCTTGTTCTAAAAAAAAGCTATTGAGATAATGAGAAATGATCACACTTGGGACATATTCTGAAGGCAGAGGTGGACATACTTTCAGATGGATTGGGTGTAGAACACAAGCAAAAGATAAAAATTAAGGAAAATCCTTTGATTCTGTGCAAATTTCTGAACAATAGTAGCACCTTTTAAAAAGACTGGGAAAAGAGCGAAACTGGATGAATAACAAAGAAGGGCATCTGAAGTTCCCTTTTGCACTTGTTCAGTTGAAGGTACTTTGGGGGCTGTCAAGTAGAAATGTTGAGTAGATTATTGACGTTACGTATGAGACTGAATCTGAGAGAACAGACTGAAGTTACAAATACAAATTTGGGAGTCATTAGCCATATTAAGCCATGGGGTATGATGAACTAGAATATGAAATGAATATAGATATAGAAAATGTAAAAGGGGAAAAAGAGAATTTATTTAACTTTTGTGGGTCTCATATTTTATCAATAAAATGGGAAATACAGATACGTTGGAAACATTAAATGTAGTATAAACTACATTGAACACTTTGGCACATAGTAAGAGGTCAATAGATGTGAAATATCATCAAAGCCAATCTAATTTGATTTTGAAATGACATAAGCCTTATAGTAGAAAAATATGACTTAAAATTATTGCTCTCTCTATATATATGGATTTAAAAAGCATTTCACAAAATCCGATACTCAACGCATAATAAAAACTTTAGCAAACTTGAAACAGATGGAAACTTCTGCAATTTGATAAAGAACATAGACAAAATCCTACAAATAGCATCATACTTTATGATGAGATAATGGACACTTTCTCAATAAAATTATCAATAAGACAAGGACGTCCTCTCTCATGCCATTATGTTTAACATCATATTAAAAGTCCTAGATAGTCAATAATACAAAAAGGAAAATAAGAGGTACACACATTTAAAGTATACACATTGTAAGGAAGAAATACAACTCTTTAGTTGTAAATGATATGACTGTCTATGTAAAAAAAAAAATCCCAAAGAATTGACAGAAAAAATCTAGAAACTGGTGACTATAGCAAAGTAGCAGGCCACAAAGTTAACAACACATCGAAGTCAACTGATTTCCTATATATCAGCACCAAACAACTGAAATTTGAAATTAAAAAAATTAAATAGCACCAAAGATGATATAATAATGTATAAATTGAGCAAAATATGAACAGATTATATACAAAAAAGTATAGAATGCTGATGAAAGAAATTAAAGAAGATTGAAATAAATGGAGAGAGATTCTGTGTTCATGGATTGGAAAAATCCCTATCATTAAAATCGCAATTCTTCTTAATTTGATCCATAGTTTCAGTGCAACTTTTATGAAAACCCCAGCAAACCATTTTATAGGTATCAAAATACTGATTCTAAATTTATATAGGAAGGCAAAGTCATAGCATAGCCAATAAAATACTGAAGATAAAGTAGGATGTGTCACTTATCTGCTTTCAAGAATCACTGTCAAGTTACAATAATAAAGACAGTATGATAGTGGAACAAAGAGCACCAAAATGGATACGTACAAAATAGGTAACTGATTCTTGCCAAAGAAGAAACTACAATTGAATGGATAAAGGGCAATCTTTATATTTTGTTGATATTTTATCAATAAAAGGGGAAATACAGATATGTTGGAAATATTAAATGTAGTATAAACAATTAATGAAACAATTATTTGTCCATATTAAAAAAATGAACTTACACTCAGACCTTACACATTTCACAAAACTTAACTCAAAATGGAACATGGACCTAACAATAGACCTAAATATAAGATGTTAAACAATAAAACTTCTAGAAGAAAATATAGTGGAATACCCATTTAGCCTTGTGTTTGGTGACAAGTTTGTACAAAGCCAAAAGCACAATCCACGAGAAAAACTGATAAGGTGGACTTTATTAAAATTAAAAACTTCTGTGCGGAAAACTGTTAAAAGAATAAAAATATAAGCTACACACTGGGAGAAAATATTTGCAAAGCACATATCTGATATAGATTTTATATTGAAAAGATAGAAAAAATTGTTTTAAACTCATCCATAAGAAAACAAAGAACACAAGTAAAAAATGGGGAAAATATTTGAACAGACATCTCGCCAAAGAAGTCAGAGCAGTATC
This sequence comes from Hylobates moloch, assembly GCF_009828535.3. NCBI lineage: Eukaryota > Metazoa > Chordata > Mammalia > Primates > Hylobatidae > Hylobates > Hylobates moloch. The sequence continues at coordinate 77,980,524 of NW_026652286.1, read as the reverse complement.
AAAAACAAAACCTTACAAAAATATACTCAGTATTAATTTGTTATTGGGTAATTGCAAGTTAAAACAACAATGAGATGCCACTATATGCCCATTAATGTAGATAAAACCCCAAAAATGAACAATACAAATTGGTGGCAAGGATATGGAACAACAGGAATTCTCATTCATTGCTGATGGGAATGCAAAATGGTACAGTCACTTTGAAAACAGATTGCTAGTTTCTTACAAAGCTAAGTATAGTCTTATCACAGACCCCAGCAATCATGTTCCTTGGGATTTGCCCAACTAATTTGAAAATATATGTTCACACAAAAACCTGCACATGAATATTTATAGCAGTTTTATTCATAATTGCCAATAGCTGGAAGCAACCAATTTGTCCTCCACAGGTGAAGCGACAAACTGTACAGTGGAATACCCACAAAATATTAGGCTATTAATGTAATATAAGCTGGAGAGAACATTTTGGTACATAATAAGAGGTCAATAAATGTGAAATATCATCAAAACCAATATAATTTAATTTTGAAATAATATAAACTTTATAGTGCAAAAACAGAAGACTTAAAATTATTGCTCAAAACATGTATGGATTGAAAAAGCATTTCACAAAATACAACACTCATGCGTGATAAAAACTTCAGCAAACTTGATTTACTGATATCAAAACATGAAAGTCATGAAAGAAAAATGCATATTGATAAGTGAAAAAAGCCAGTCTAAAGACCATATAATGTGTGATTCCAATTTTATCACCTTCTTAAAAAGGCAAAACTATAGAGATAGTGAAAAGATCTGTGGCTGCCAGGAACTTGGGAAGTAATTGAGATAATTAAACAGTTAAAATACAAGAGAATTTTTTTTACAGTGATCAAAATCTTCTGTATCATACTATAATGACAGATGTGACATTATGCATTTGAAAAACCCACTGTGATGATTAATATTGAGTGTCCACTTGATTGGATTGAAGGATGCAAAATATTGTTCCTGGGTGTGTCTGTGAGGGTGTTGCCAAAGGAGATTAACATTTGAGTCACTGGAATGGGAGAGAGAAACAGACCCTCAATCTGAGTGGGCACCATCTAATCAGCTGTCAGTGCCGCTAGAATAAAGCAGTCAGGAGAAGATGGAAGAGCAGACTTGCTGAGACTTCTAGCCTTCATCTTTCTCCCGTGCTGGATGCTGGATGCTTCCTTCCCTTGAACATTGGGCTCCCAAGTTCTTCAGCTTTTGGACTCTTAGACTTACACCAGTGGTTTGCCAGGGGCTCTCAGGACTTTGGCCCCAGACTGAAGCTGCACTGTTGGCTTCCCTACTTTTGAGGTTTTGGAACTCGGACTGATCCACCACTAGCTTCTTTGTTCCTCAACTCGAAGATAGCCTATCCTGGGACTTTATCTTGTGATCCTGTGGCTCCATTCTCATTAAACATCCTTTCATATATACATATACCCTATTAGTTCTGTTCCTCTAAGGAGCCTAATACAGATTTTAGTACCAAGACAAGTTACTCTATTAGTCCATTCTTATGCTGCTATAAAGAACTGCCCGACACTGGGTAGTTTATAAAGGAAAGAGGTTTAATTGACTCACATCTCCACATGGCTAGGGAGGCCACAAAAAACTTACAATCATGGCAGAAGGGGAAGCAAATATGTCCTTCTTCATATGGCAGCAGAAAGGAAAAGAATGATAGCAGAGCAAAAGGGAAAGCCCCTTATAAAACCATCAGGTCTTGAGAACTTACTATCACAAATAGCATGGGGGAAACTGCCCCTAGGATTCAGTTACCTCCCCCACAGTCCCTCCCACCACACATGGGGTTTATGGGAACTACAATTCAAGATCCAATTTTGGTGCGGGCACAGCCAAAACATATACCCACAGAACCTTATAACAAAAAGAGTAATCCTAAACATATATAAATTTATAAAACTCATTTGAAGTTTAGGGATGCCAGGATGGAATACAGAGGCTACAAGATAATCTAACTATACTACAAATGTATGAAACAACATCACTGTGGGAGATGGGATGAAAAGTTGCTGACCTCAATAACTTTGGAAATACCAGGACTTTTTAAGACTAAAGGCAGAGAAATTATACATAAACATTATACTCTAGTTGATAAACCTATTTCCTATGGGGTGAAGGTTAAAAATTCTGAGACTGCTATATATGTACACTAGAATTAAACAACTAAGTAAATGGTTGGAAGATGGTGAGAGCTCAATTTTACACTTTTGGGTTGGAAGGTTACACAAAAGCATTACGAAGAGGTTAAATGATCCATATGATACTAGACTGGAGTGGAAGATGTCAGTATGAACCCATGTTTAGTTTAATTTAGATACAAAAGATAAAGAAATTTACATATAGAAATTTATGTGTGTGTGCGTGTGTGTATTAATGGGTTATTGTGCCCACGTACCATCCTGTTTTTTGTTAGCTGAGAGGGCCTAGAAGCAACAACACTCCAATAGCAGTGAGCACACCTAGTGCCAAATCTTCGTTTCTAATATCATTCCCCAGTTAAAGAAATCCGGCTTCCTGGAAAAATGGCTCATTCTAGAACTAGGGCTGGAAATATTCAAAATTATTCTGGAGCATGCCAGAGAGTAACGAAGTGATAATAAACACAGAAAAAAAAACCCAGAATAATATCCCATAAGGAGGAGGGTATGTCAAAGGGACTCAGGAGCCAATGTAAGTCCTCAGGTCAGTGGCCTAAGCTGGAACATCTTGAGCTGTAATGTACCATAATGAATAAGGTATCATTAGATTATAATTTATTTAAAAAAATAGATTATAATTTGAACTACAAAATGAATATCCATGAATTTGTACTTATATAAATAAATAAACAGAGAAGGATAGTTAAATCTCCCATGCAAAAAATTTCCAAATTACTATGTAGATACTCTGTCTTCAAAAAGATGGAGAATAACTCCTGCTTTTTAAGTGCAGCCTGTGCATAGCATCTTTCTTCCAAAGAGCATGGGGCAGCATTGGTGCGGAAGTAACTTTATAGTGGAGAAACCTGGAAAACACTATTTCAGTTAGTTGACTTCAGCGAGGTCAACATCAACAGTGGTAAGTCATGTTGATAGTATGTACTCCTGATATGATGTAATGAAAACAACCCTTTACCTCTATTATCTTCCTTTCTGAAACCCATAACCCCAGTCTAATTATAAAAGAAATAGCAGATTGAGAGACACAATGCAAAGACATTATACAGAATTCTTGTTCAGTACTCCTTAAAACTGTCTAGGTCCTTAAAGACAAGATAAGTCTGAGGGAAAGCCACAGCCAAGACAACCCCTGAGGGATATGACAACAAAGTAAAATGTAGTCTTCTGGAACAGAAAAAGGATTTAGGTAAAAACAAAGGAAATCTGAATAACTTATGGCCTTTAGTTAATACTGTATTAAACTCTTTCGTTAACTATAATGACTGTAGCATATGTAAGATGTTATTCATAGGGGGAAGTGGGTGTGGGTATATGAAAGCTCTACAATTTTTCAGAAATTCAAAACTGTTCTAAAATTTTTTAAAAGTTTATTTAAAATTATCTATGTACTTTCTGATTATGGCAAATCCTACAATACTAAAAATTAATGTAAAACTCAATTACTATTTGCTTTCTGAAGGCTGTATGAAGTTGCTGATATCCTGTACTCAGAGCCCACTTCACATTAATGGAACCTAGAATAATTTTTAAAAACAACTTAAATGAAAGAACTTTAAGTTTTGATGTTATTAAGTGCTTCTTTCAAGATGTTTTCAAGTCTTCTCCAAGGACAAGTAACAATGCACTTCATCTACAAGGGTTTCCAATATTTTTAGTGTAACCAGCAACAGTGACAGCGACATAATGAAAACAATCATCTTGAAAAGAACAGAAATTTATAAAGAATATGTTTTCCTCTATTTAATTTTCCAGATTATTCTCTGAAGGACATACTTAAAAGTAAAAGATGCTGGATCTCCAATATGAATTTGTATAAGTTTGTCATCTGAACATTTTTATTTTCCTCACATAAACAATTTTTATAGCTCGTGGGGCCTGACATATGTTAGTTCTCCTTTGCTTAAAAACACCAAGATCCGGAAAGATCAAAAATAGAGCTTTTTTTAAGTTATAGAATTCTATAAATTTTATAAGTAAAGTTTAATATAACTATCAGCATGAAGTGAACAACCACTAATTTTCTATCACAGAGAAGTAGTAAGAATTACCGAAATCTAAGAAAGCCCCAGAGTAAAATAAATGACTTTTTTTTTCACCCCCAGGAAACAGAGATATCAGATAATAAACTGTTTTTTTTCTGGAAAATAATTGACAATAAATTTAAAGGTAATTTTATTAAAGAAAAGGTAAACTATTTGCAAAACAAGATTCTAGGCAGAATAGCAATAGCAAAATCAGAGAAATAAAAAAAAGGCAATAGCAAAATCAGAGAAATGGGAAAACTTAGGCTAAAAAAACACTTAATGTTGATCTTAGCGTACCAGTATGAAAATAGGGAGGAGAATTGAAACACTTTTATTCTGGGGTAATGTGTTTTTATTGCTTATTTAATAATGAATATCCATAAAGTTTGTGATCAAATATAATTTTTGAAATAATAATATTTTGAAGAAGTATGAGGAAAACCAGAGTGAGAAAAAGGTAGTGGGGAAATATTGGAAAAATAGACAAGTCTGTTTTTTTTGTTGTTGCCGTTGTTAAAACTTTGCACTGTTTTCCTATTGGTTTCAAGTCCAAAATTTATTCATCCATCCACCTATCCATACATCAACCCATTCATTCATCCATTCAGTTATTCAACAAATATTTATGTAAGGACAAGTGATATGGAGAAACAGACAAAACAATTGAAAACATGTGGTCAGAGAAATAAGGAAAAAGGCAGGAGATTGACTGTCTTAGAATCCTGAAGCAGAGATAGTCTAAAGAAGGCATTAAACAGAATCCTTGCAGAGTCAGAGGACACTGAGAATAGGACATTGAGAATAGGACTTTCAATTTGGAGATTTTAAAGTCATATAAAGGCAATCTTGTAGAGATCACTGTTGTGAGAATGCTAATTATAAAGCCGAAAAAAAAAAAAGAGTAAGAGTCAGGAGGCAGCACGAAGATGGACATAGTGGTATTATAAAACTGAAATAAAGTACAATTTTTCATTAAATGAAACTTTAAGTGGTTATAACAAAATTATGGTCACATTTACTGTTTTAATCCAGGTTAATCAATGTCCTCCATTCTATTTTACAATCAGCTCTTTGAATGGGTGGGTCTAAAATAAGATTCATGCACAGGGTTTGTGTGCAAACCATGTGATCAGAAGTATTGTTATGGGATGAATTGTGTTTCCCCAGATTTATATAATTCTCAGAACTTCAGAATGTGACCTTATTTGGAAATAGGATCATTGCAGAGGTATTTAGTTAAGATCAGTTCATTCTGGAGTGAGGTAGACCCCTAATCCACTTGAATTTGTATCCTTATAAAAAGGGGATGTCTGGACACAGACAGATACACAGGAAGAACATCACATAAACATGAAGACAGATATTGGGGTAATGTTTCTACAAGTCAAGGATTAACAAAGATTGCCTGCAAACCACAGTATCCAGGAAAGAGGCCTCAAAGAGATTCTCACTCACACCGTCAGGAGGAACCAACCCTGCTGACCTTAATCTCAGACTTCTAGTCTCCCGAATTGTGAGAAAATAAATTTCTGTTGTTTCAGCAATTCAGTGTATGGTACTTTGTTACAGGAGGCCTAATACAGCATGAAAGACTAAATCTGTAGAAATTTAATTCTGTTTTCAGATCCAAACACTGGAAAATTGAACAAAGGTAAAAGATTCAGAGGCCACAAAGGCAGTGCAACACTTTGAGAAAAGGAGTGCAGGCATCAAAATTGAATATTCCTTCTATGTTCTGGAAAAACAAAATAAAACAAAACAGGAACTGTAGGTCACACTTGTGTCCATGTGTTGGTAGTTTTAAGAAAAAGGGCTTGGGTAGAGAGTTTCTCTGAGATTTCTGACTTTTCCATTGATTATAACCATTTCCCATAGCTACTTATGGGTCATGGGCTCCTGTGCTTGACAAAATGTATTAAAATATTCAAAGTAAAAATAATCTAGATCTAGAGTCAGCCACACTTGGGATTTCGAATTGCTTGGGAATTTTATATCTACTGAAACCTGCCTGCCTTGAGCTGTTTTTTCCTTCCCATGCTAAATTCCTACATTCTTTATCTTCCATTTCACCCACTTAGGCAGAAGTGAAATTGCGTAAGCTCCATTTCAAGGCCCTGAGATCAAGACCCCTGGCTGTTTTTCACCTGCAGCATCCCTTAACCCTTAGCTCCTGCATCTCCAGCCTGAGCGTCTACCCAGCTACTCTTGACCAGCTTTGTTCATCTGCTCTTCATGCCTTCATTATTAAAGTGAGATTTTATATTTTTGCTCATATCAAAACACTAGAAATGATTCATTTTTTTTTATTCGGGGTGAAAAATCTTCAAGGCTCCTTCTGTCAGTATACAACTTTATATTATCATGCAGCATAACTGCAGTAGCACAGAGTTTGTTCGTTGTCTGATGGCTGCGTCCTCAAAGGCATGTATGTTACATGGTTAGTAATCACATTTATTTTTCACAAAAACAGTAGATAAGGGAACATATATTTTAATGACTACATAAATTCATCTTTAATCAGAAACATGTAAGGGATGAAATGCTATTTTAAAGTAGGATACATTTTTTTGACATTTTAAGATTTCTTTGTTGTCTTAAGGCTACTTAAATTATTTCTTATTATTTGCAACTTTTGGTAATAAAATGTTACAAAGCTACAGCTTTTCTGTGTCTGAAGTTTTGCACTAGTTGCAGGTGCTCTGTCTTAATAGTGAAGCATTACAGTTTCTGAAATATTCCATTATGGTTAACATGAAAAACCCTCATTATTTTTGATATACATTTTTTTATATTTTTGGCTGTTGTACCCAAGACAGGTGGTTGGGGGCAGGATCTTTCTCTCAGTGTTTATGCAGCTTTTGTTTTCAAGTAATCTCTCTGTGGCTCTTCTTAGACTTCTACCCTCCATGACAATTCAGTTCACATTAACATGTAATGGAATCCCTTTGCTTTCAGTAAACTATAGGTGATTTTGCTTTCTCCTAATTTTGTTTCAATTGAGGCATATTTCATGGGGATTTCCTTCTCTCTTAAGTACCTTAGCATCTTTTCTTACAGAACAGATTTATCTTTGAATAGTTAATTAATAATGAGATTTATATTGTAAATGTAGTAGAACATGAATGAGAGAGAAGGGAATATAAGAAGAGTAAGAAAAAAGCAAAGGAGATAAAATAGAATTCTTCTATACCCATTTGGGAAAGAAAACTAGCAAGGGAGGTGGAAGGAATAATGATGTTGGGGGGTAACTTTTCCTCCCACTCCTTAGTGTCCCATGGGGAAGGACTTTCTAGGGTAATCCTGGCTATTTTGGTGCCCAGACTATTAGATAAAATCATATGTGATTGGTGAATATGATAAAAGGAATTGATTAGTCTTGCCCATTCCCATTGGATTTTCTTTGCCTCTCTATGTCACAAGTGTTAGAGGCACAGCCTTTCTGGAGAAGCCCTAGAATTTTCAGCATAGTTGGTGACAAGATGGATAAATTTAATTCTGAGTACACCATTAAGAGGCCCACTGTTGCCATAGATCTAACCACGCTTCCCAAACAGCCTGACCTGTTATCAAGCTGGCACTTTGATCTCCATTTGCGTGATTTCTGTACTTGTCAAGAAAATAGAGAAGTTATTTATTGACCTCCTACAATGCCAAAAGTAAACAGTGCAATGTTTTATGGGGAGTAGTTGGGTTCCCTCCAAATTTTCCTTGGTTAGCTAGTACAGCTATCAATGGGGACTGTCCACTGTCCACCCCCATTAAGTGAACGGATCCATTCAGCCTTGTTCAAGAGACATTGATTTCTGTTGCCATGTGTTGTATCAAATAATCTAACTCCTTGACAACAAACAAGTAGACTAGGTTAATTTACATTTTGTAGGTTTGGGAATTTTCCCTGGCATGGGTAGCAGTAACTGTCTTAGGATACCTATAAAAGGAGTTCACTACTCTACCCCATGCTATTATAGAACCAACAATAAAGGCAAATACTCTGCTAGGTTTGTAATATCTATTGTTTTCTCATTACACAATGAAGCTGTCAAAAGATATAATCCTCTAGCAATTCCAAAGATTATATAAACTAAAGACATCAGTCTTCATGATTCATAGAATTTTGGGGGAATTATGTTACCAACTAATAAATATTATTAATAGCATGTATTAATGGTGCTTTATGATAGAAATATTTCTTTTCAAAATATTGTTTGCTTATTTTTGTAAATATACATTGTGAATTTACACTTCTTTCCTCTTTAATGCAATTATACCATATGTCACTTTTTCAACTTTATAAGCTCCTAGAATTCTGGATGTGTTTCCAACAGAGAAATGGTATTTGGCAGTAATCACTGTTGCTGCTGAACAGTGCTAATCTATCTATAGTAGAGATGTTCCGTTTTCATATGTAGTAAAACAGAAACTGAAACTGTAATGTTAGGAAACATAATTTATAATTTCAAGAGTGAAGCAAAACTCCAAAAGAAAGATAGCTAATAATGAATCCAATCACCAAATACTTGTACAGCAATTGATACAGGTCAGTCTTATGATGCCACCAGCTGGAGATAGACTTATGAACATGATAGAAGAGGATACTACTATTTTTCATTCTAGTAGTGGAATGCAGAAAATAAATACCTAAATTATTTTTTAAAGCATCATCATTTGGTAATATACATATACGTACACACACACACACATATATATATATATATATATAGAGAGAGAGAGAGAGAGAGAGAGGGAGACTAGGCATAGAAATTAACTTGCCTGACCGGGCGCGGTGGCTCTTGCCTGTAATCCCTGCATTTTGGGAGGCCGAGGCGGGCGGATCACGAGGTCAGGAGATCGAGACCATCCTGGCTAACGTCGTGAAACCTCGTCTCCACTAAAAATACAAAAAAGTAGCCGGGCGTGGTAGCGGGCACCTGTAGTCCTAGCCACTCGGGAGGCTGAGGCAGGAGAATGGCATGAACCCGGGAGGTGGGGCTTGCAGTGGGCCAAGAGAGCGCCACTGCACTCCAGCCTGGGCAACAGCGCAAGACTCCATCTCAAAAAAAAAAAAAAAAAAAAGGAAAGAGAAAGAAAGAGAGAGAGAGAGAAAGAGAAAGAAAGAAAAGAAGAAAGAAAGAAAGAAAGAAAGAAAAAGAAATTCACTTGCTTACTACTCTGTTCTTCAGGATAATTAATTCAAAAGAATGTTTAGTTAGGTCTCAAAATCTCAACTATTTGTCTTCATGTTCAAAACTCAGTGTTTAGATGGTAGCTCTGACAGAGAGAGAGCAGTGTCTATTAAAATGGACTTGTACTGTCTGGCTTTCCTTCTTAAGGGCCTCACCTTCTGTCACCCCATTTACCTTTCTTATCACTGATTTAGTTAGTTACCCAGGACTCTCCTGCCATCCTACTCACTAGACTTTCTGTTCTCTCTTTGATGTCTAATGTTTAACTCTGGTTCTGCACCTCTATTCTGCTGTGGCCATATCTAGATCTATTTGTTGCTGATTTAGTGCTGATCTCATGTACCCTTGACTTCTGGCCTGCTGTGTACACCTAGAAGCTTTGAAATGACAATTACTTTAGAAAAGGTTTTGATATAACCAATACGTTACCTTTGTTTCAACCAACTTCTCAGATTCTTCACCCCTTTATTAAGAAAGTAAAAACCTTACTTGTTTGGAGGAACATAATCTGAAAGCCATTTAATCATTTAATGATACCTTATTGATATTGTAGTCTTGTGTACATTTTAGGAAAATTATTCATATATTCGAGCTGCAAGATCCTTCTGCTAACACAAAGCCCTCTTGTCAAACTGAAGTTAGAGTATAAAACTGTATATATTGAATTTTCGTTTGTTTGTTTGTTTGTTTGAAGAATGGCTTTAGTGGGAATGGAATCCAATTCACTAAGCACCTATAGATTGTACAAGGTTTACTGTAGAAAATTGAATTTGGGAACTAAATGTTGTTGAATTCATTTGAGTGATTTGCTGCTTTAGCTATACCTCTTGGATTTGGATCATTTAGAGTTTTTATTTCTCCTATTAATTTTTTTCAATTAAATTCCACAGCTATTCTTTCCAAAAAGAAATGTTGTCAATGCAATAGTTAGTTGGACTAAAGGAAAAACAGTATGTCTTTTCCAAAAAAAAAAGGTTGTCAGAAAACTTGACATCCTGAAAAATCGAGCCTTTTGTAAGCGCTGCTTATGAGATTTTGTACTTCGGGCCAAAAAGTCAGATGTTAGTAAATGAGCCAGCTTGTCCCCAGTGCCCAAGTCACTGTGAAAGCTCCATGCAGCCAGCTGGGTTCAGCCAGCCTTGATGAGTGCTGGAGTCTCCCCATGGTAACACGGAGCAGTGAATTCAGAACAAAGTGAAAGATTGGCTTCAGGCTTACAAGACAAATCTCCTCCCTTCATACACTGTCACTGAAGAGGAAAAGTATGAATAGTCTTATTGCTCTTGACCAGCTATAATTCCACATAAACCAAACCACAAAAAGGCTGCTTAAATTAGACAACTAAATGCACTTTTAAAAAGAATTTAAAATTTGAAAGGAGGAAAAAAAAAGCTAAAGGTTATCAAAATCTAAAAAAAGGGTAAGATTAAAGTTCTCCAGTCTCCATATTAAAAATCTGAAAGGCAAAACTTAGCTCATCTAAATTGAATAAAGAAACATAAAATATATTTTTTCAGACCAAATATAAACTAGAACTACTTTAACCTTTCCATTGACTTTCTTTTCTATAAGAATGTAAGTTAAATATTTTTTTATTTTGGTGAAGAACTCTGGTGAGATAATTGATTAAACAAATGTTTGTGAACACATGTGTCCATTAAAGTATATAAAATGAGTAATTTGGCACCCCCAAAGTATCCTAAACACCATTCATTTCATGACAATTTATTCTCTGGCAAGATGAAATTCACATAGAAGAACGGTTTTCTTCCCGTTAAAAAAAAAAAAAAGGAATGTATGCTCTTAGCAGCCAATCTGAGAAGGAGAGAAGTGGTGAGTGGCAGAATGAAATTGGAAATCTTTAGACGTTTCATAGTGAAGCTAATACAACACAATTCTGAGCTAAGCACATAGACATGCTTGAAATTTCTGCTTTGCACAATGAGTAATTCTTTATGAAGAGGCAAGCAACAACAGTCTTGCATCTTTTTCTCAAGTTGTTCACAAAGTGATGACTGTAGCTGTTTGCTTGATAAAACTGAACAATGCCTTTTGATTTCACAGGTTGCCTGAAGGCTTGCAGCCACTAGCTCTTCTTTCTTGGACCCTGCTCTGATGGTAACACAGCACTTTTAAATTTTAAATGTATTACTCTCTGGTGATGGAGAGATAGCACTACATTATCTTAAGTCTATTTCTAGCCTGACATTCTCCCTTACCTCCACACCACAGGCCACCTCAGGGAAATTCTGCAAAATTAAATTTCATACATTAAAGCTATATAGATGTAGCATAAATATTTAATAGAAAATAAAGTGACCAAACGTCTAGCAGACTGTACTTTTAAATGTTCTTTCCTAGCTTTAATCAACAGCCTTTATTAGATATCAACTGATGTAGAAGACTTTGTGAAACAGAAGACCTCTTTAGACATTAAAATTTGATAATAAAGTTAAGGATATTTTCCACCATAAAAGAGTTTACTTTCTAACATGGCAATGGAATAAAAGGCATTAAAGGGTAAACATAGAAACATTTTTCTCTTTGGGGTTATTTAGTGTCTGTTAAGTTCCTTCCCAGCCAACATTTTAATTACTCTTCTTCAAGAGGGGACAAAAAGAGAATGAGTAAATAAAAATAATATGAGCCACATTAATGAAATACTTCAGAGTAGCTGTGGCCAAGAGTAGCTATTTTTCTCTTATCTTGAAATAACATGACAGAAAAATGACATTGATAACTACTGAAAAAAAGTCAGCTGAATATTACATTGTCTTATTATACAGTAACAAAGTCATGAGGCTTTTTATTTATCTCTCTCACCTCATAAAAATAATAACCTTTTCTTCAGTGAAATTTTCAAGCATCCTTTTAATCTATGGTAATTACAAATGATGAGTGTGAAATATATTTTAAAAGATTTGCAACAATTCTGGCTTGTAATAATTTGTACATTTTTTTTTAAGGAGAGTTAATCTTTGAAAATGTAACAAGGTAGTTCTAAGGTCACAGAGTTGATAATGCAGGAGTTTTTTTTTTTTTTTTTAAACTGTTATATACCAGGTATTTTACTTATTTTTTGAAAAATACAATTATCTACAATGCTCTTTAATTCAGGTTTTAAATTTTTTGTACATTTTTAAAATTTTTGCGGTTACATAGTAAGCGTATATATTTATGGAGTACATGAGATGTTTTGATACAGGCATGCAATGTGAAATAAGTGGATCGTAGGGAATAGGGTATCCATCTTCCAAGCATTTATCCTTTGAGTTACAAGCAATGCAATTACACACTTTTGTTATTTAAAAATGTACAATTAAGTTATTAATGACTATAGTTACCCTATTGTGCTATCAAATAGTAGGTCTTATTCATTCTTTCTATTTTTTTTTTTTTGAGATGGAGTCTCGCTGTGTTGCCCAGGCTGGAGCGCAATGGCGGTCTCACTGCAACCTCTACCTCCTAGGTTCAAGGGATTCTCCAGACTCAGCCTCCCTAGTAGCTGGGACTACAAAAGAGCACCACCACTCCTGGCTAACTTTTGTATTTTTAGCAGAGATGCTGTTTCGGCATGTTGGCCAGGCTGATCTCGAGCTCCTGACTTCAGGTGATCTGCCCGCCTCGGCCTTCCAAAGTATTGGGATTACGGGCGTGAGCCACGGCACCTGGCTGTTTCTATTTTTCATACCTATTAACCATCCCCACCTCCTCCTGAGCCTGCCACTACACTTCCCAGCCCCTGGTAACCATCCTTCTACTCTCTGTGTCCAAGAATTCAATTGTTTGTTGTTGCTGTTCTTGTTGTTTTTTGATAGAATCTCGCTCTGTCGCCCAGGCTGAAGTGCAGTGGCACACTCTCGGCTCACTGCAAGCTCTGCCTCCCGGGTTCACACCATTCTCCTGCCTCAGCCTCCCGAGTAGCTGGGACTACAGGCGCCCGCCACCACACCCGGCTAATTTTTTTTGTATTTTTAGTAGAGACGGGGTTTCACCATGTTAGCCAGGATGGTCTCGATCTCCTGACCTTGTGATCTGCCCGCCTCGGCCTTCCAAAGTGCTGGGATTACAAGCGTGATCCACCATGTCCGGCCATGAAATTCTTGTAGTGTGTTTTTCAGCTCTATCAGGTAGTTTACATTCATCTCTATACTGGCTATTTTGTCTGTCAACTCCTGCATTGTTTCCTCTTGTTTTTATTTTCATAGTCTCTCCTCAGGCTATCTAATTTAATCCCCAAACCTCAGTCATTATTATTATACTAATTATTGGTAAGTGAAATGTCTGGCATAGACATCTGTAATGAATTCAATACACCAGATTTTTCCAAGAGACTTCAAACACATGGTATCCAATAGGTCCAATTTCAAGCTATTCTTCTATACCTGATTATTTTCTAGCCGTTTACCTAGCAAATTACGCCATCCTCCAACTAAATATTGTATGTAAAAATTCCACCCCCCTTGCCATCCTCTCTCATTATTTACAATGCACACCATGTTCAATTAGCATTACCTTTTAAATATTTCTCATGTTGTTCCACTATGCTAAATCTCCTTTGTCACAAGTCTAGTACCAGCTATCACCATCTCTCAACTTGATTGCTATAAAACCTAATTTACTGCCCATTATTTATTCTGATCCACTTCCAATCTAATCAACACACGGAAACTAGAAAGGCATTCTTGATGCATGCATCAGATCACATGCCATGTAAGCTAAAACCTTTCAGTGGCTGACCACTGCTTATAAGGTAAGGATTAAACTCCTTGATATAGCCTACAAATCCCTCGATTTCCTGTCCCTCAGGAGTACACATTACTCCCCTATCTAGGTAAGGTGTGTAGCTTGAGGTACAGGAGAGATTTGTGGGTGGTGTACAGTTCTTTTCATCAGGTATGACATCCTAGTCTGACAACTAATAGACAAAAGATGATGATCTACTCTCCAGTGATCAATTATGGGAGACTTGCAAACTGCACTGAAAGTCTTATTGGGAAAAGGATGTGTTGCAGAGTCCATAGCAATAAGAAAATCCTATGAATTTGGCTTCGTAAAATTCTCTAACCTGATAGTAGAGAAACTTACTTGAGTAGACCCTGACTCTTCTATCAGGGAACAAATATTTTCTCCAATTTTTTTTCTCCTGAGGTCCATTGCCTCATTTGAAATGAACATTAGGGAATATGTCCTCCTTGGAGAATGTCCTCCTCCTGACATTCTGTAGCCACATTCTGCAAGTGGAAGATTGAGAGCATTTTTAGGCCAGGATGTGGTTTATTTTGCCTCACATTTCTTGCACAAATCAATCTAAGCAACTCAGTCAGAACCACATATTTGTAACTATACTAAAATTCTTTGCTAACGGTAAATATCTAGCATGATTTATTTATTACGATTTTGCCTCCTTGTCTTTTTCTTTCTCCCCCTGAAATTAACAACAGCCATCTTGAGGCTCAGGGATTTTAACTCTGTCAATGTGTCTCCTTGCTCTTCAACCCCTTTCTGCTCAGGGATAAGTCCTTATTCAACTGTAAGATCTTAGTGGGCCTTTTTGAGTTTGGGATTTAAAAGCAGTTGGCTTTTCTAACCCTGCAAGACCCAGGTTTTTGAATTCTCCAGATATGAATTCACTGTGCTCTCAAAATAACAAATGCTTCCGAGTTCATCTCTTTCTTGTAACACCTTGCTATAAGCATGACTTTATGAACAGCATACATCACTAATATTCTGCTATTTAGCCTTTTTCTTCTGTGATTATCCCTATTTTCAAAGAAAATAATTTCACAAAATATATACAATACTGTAAAATATTGAACAATATGCATTTCCATCTTTCCAGCCTTGACTTCCACCTGATAACTAACTCAACTGAGGATGTTAACTTGTTTTTATTTTTATAAGGTATAATTTACACGGAAAGAAATAAACAGATCTTCTTCCATAGTTTAATATATTTTAACAAATATGTAAACTCATGTAACTAACACCTTAATCAAGATTTAGAATTTTTTGTCATCCCAGAAACTTCTCATACCTCTTTCCAGTCAATGTCCCCACACCAAGAGGCATCTGGTGTTTTGACTTTTATTGCCACAGATTTGTTTTGTCCTTTGCTGAAATTCATGTTAAGCAAATCACGTGGATGTACTCGTTTGCATATGCTTCTTTTGTTCTATGTAATATTTTTGAAATTCATTTCTTTTGTTGTATATATCAGTTGTCAATTTTAATTGCTGAGTAGTATTGCATTTACAAATATACCAAAACAGCCAGGTGCGGTGGCTCATGCCTGTAATCCCAGCACTTTGGGAGGCTGAGGTGGGTGAATCACCTGAGGTCAGGAGTCTGAGATCAGTTGGCCAACAGGGTGAAACCCCATCTCTACTATAAATAGAAAAATTAACCAGGGGTAGTGGCACGTGCCTGTAGTCCCAGCTTCTCAGGAGGCTGAGGCAGGAGAATCGCTTGAACCCAGGAGGTGGAGGTTGCAGTGAGCCGAGATCATGCCACTGCACTCCAGCCTGGGCAACAGAGCAGGACTCCATCTCAAAAATAAATACATGTATATACACACACATATATATTTGGTATTTGGCATATATACATATACATATATATATAACAAAAAATTTTAAATCATTCTTCTATTGATAGACACTTGGGATATTTCCAGTTAGAGCTAATGTATATAAATCTACTATGAACATTCTTGTACTAGTCTTTTTGTGAATGTATGTTTTTATTTCTTTTTAATAAATAAATGGAAACAGAATTGATGGGTCATAGAAAAGTGATGTGGAACTTTATAAGAAACTGCCAAATAGGTTTCCAAATTGGTACAATTTATTATTTCTGCTGTCAATGAGCCACAGTTCTGCTTGCTTCACATCCTCACCTATATTCATGTTTTCAGTTATCATCATTATTTTTTAACTTTAATGATGTTAGTTGGTATGCAGTGGTTTCAAATAGCTTATTCATTTCTTCTGATGACAAATAGTTTGAACACAGTTTTATTTACTTACTATTAATTTGTATGCCTTTATTAATAAAATATCCAAATCAGGCTGGGTATGGTGGCTCATGCCTGTAATCCCAGCACATTGGGAGGCTGAGGCAGGAAGATTGCTTGAGTCCAAGAGTTCAAGACCAGCCTCAACAACAGAGTGAGAGCCCATCTCTCAAAATGTTCAAACAATTCACTGGAAAAAAGTTGTTAGGAGGGCACACACCTGTAGTCCCAACTACTCTGGGGTTGGGCTGGGAGGATTGGTTGAGCCTGGGAGGTCGAGACTGCAGTGAGCTATGATAATGCCACTGCCCTCCAGCTTGGGTGACAAAGTGAGACCCTGTCTCAACTAAATAATTAAAAATAATTTAAAAAAATCTAAATTTTTTTCTGATTGCTTAATTGGGTTATTTAATTTTGAATAATGAGTTTTGGTTCTTGACATGTATGTATGTCTTTTGTCAAACATGTATTATAAATATTTTATGTAATCTGTAGCTTGTGTGTTTTGCAATAGTGACTTTTTTGGTTTACTCTTATTTTTAGCCTTTTAAAAAATAATTCCTACTTTTAATTTAAATTCAGTGCATGTGCAGGTTTTTTACATGGTCATATGGAATGAGGTTTGAGACAGTAATGATCCCATTGCTAAGGTAGTAAGCATAGTGGCTTTGATGAAGATAAATCTTTTCATTTTGAAAAAAAACAATTTAACAATTTGTAATGACTATACGTGTGTGTGTGTGTCTGTGTCTCTCTGTGTGTATGTGTGCTGTAAAAGGTATTTTTGCAAACCACAAGATTTTCATATATATATATTTATGAAACACCTTCATTGAGATATGCTACATACCATAAAATTTACCCTTTTGAATTGTAAAATGTGTTAGATTTTAGTATAATTACAGGCATGTACAATCACTGTAATGTAATTTTAGAAGGTTTTTTTACTCTCAAAGAACCCTGCACCCATTAGTGCTCACTTCCCATTCTGCCTTCCTAAATTCTTAGCTGTTGCTATTAGGAATCAACTAGTAGAACATAGCAAATGAGGATTCCTGGGGAAGTTTTACAATCTAACAGGTAGGCAGGAATATATGGTACTGGATTCAGGCACTTGGTTGGCTCTCTATTCTCAGTGGAGTGGGAAGCATAAGCATCCTTGTAAGAATGAGAATAGCTGAAGAGGAAGGAAGTGTTAGAGTTTTAATGGTAGAGGTGAAAGTATAAAAACATTTTCCAGACAAGTAGATGTGACTGAACTGAAGAAACATAGTGTGATTGCTGGGTAGCATGAAGAGCCCATTTAAGGTTAGTGGTCATAAATTTCCATTTTGGCCAGATAGTATGATTGGGCATAATTTGCCAGTGATGTTTTGAGTGAAGGGAAGTATGGAATAGGCAGAGAGTTGGGGTTAACTGTGGTTGGGATTTTAAAAGCGGAGAATGGCAAAGCCAAAAATGGCAAGGACATTAGAGACTTATGTGAAAAAGTGTTGCTTATGATGGGCCAAGGAATTTAAGCTGAACAGGATAGAAATTTTAGACAAGATTTGTACATTGGGCAGTGAAAACATGGTAGAGACAACAGATTATAACTCTGGATGTGGCTGAATAATTAATTATTGCAGTCAAGCTATCAGAAGGTATTTCTTTACAAACATTTTGTTTTGATCCTGCAAGTACCATGAGTAGCAAGTGCAGCTGTTTTTGGAGTCCATTATTTTTTCAATTAAACTACATTCAGACTCATTTTGGTCCTAATTTTAAAATTCTTTCTTTCTCCTTTTTACCACTAGCAAACACACTAAGTAAATATTGAGTTAGCAAAATGATTGAAAATAGATAGTACTGATTTTCCAAGTCAATTTCCTCCTGCTACTTGGTATTATTCCTGAATCCAAGAACTGAAACTTATTCAATGCAAGTTAAATACATTTAGAAAATGGGAATATTTATAATAATAAAGCTTAAAGAAAGTACATGTAATAAAGTCGAGTATCATGAAATCAGTGTCTAGAAATGTATTAGTTCATTCTCACACTGCTAATAAAGACATACCTGAGACTGGGTAATTTATTAAGGAAAGAGGTTTAATGGACTCAGTTCAGCATGGCTGAAGAGGTCTCACAATCATGGTGGAAGACAAAGAAGCAGCAAAGGCACATCTTACTTGGTGGTAGGCAAAAGAGAGCTTGCGCAGGAGAACTCCTATTTGTGAAACCATCAAATCTTGTGAGACTTATTCACTATCACAAGAACAGTGTGAGAAAGACTGCCCCCATGACTCAACTATCTCCAGCAGGCCCCACCTTTGACACCTGGGGATTATTACAATTCAAGGTGAGATTTGGGTAGGAAGACAGCCAAACCATATCATTCCAGCCCTGTCTTCTCCCAAATCTCATGTCTTCACATTTCAAATCCAGTCATGCCTTTGCCACAGTCCCCCAAAGTCTTAACTCATTTCAGCATTAATTCGAAAGCCCACAATCCAAAGTCTCATCTAAGACAAGGAAAGTCCCTTCTGCCTATGAGCCTGTAAAATCAACAGCAAGTTAATATACTTCCTAGATACAATAAGGGGTACAAGCATTGGATAAATACACCAATTCCAAATGGGAGAAATTGGACAAAACAAAAGGTCTACAGGCCTCATGCAAGTCTGAAATCCAGCAGGGCAGTCAAATCTTAAAGCTTCAAAATGATCTCCTTTGACTCAATGTCTCACATCCGGGTCATGCTGATCAATAGGTGGATTCCCATGGTCTTGGGCAGCTCTGCCCTGTGGCTTTACAGGATACAGTCCCCCTCCCACCTGCTTTCACAGGCTGGATTGTCTGTCTGTCTTTTCCAGGCACACAGTGCAAACTGTCAGTGGTTCTACCATTCTGGGATCTGAAGGACAGTGGTCATTGTCTCACAGCTCCACTAGGCAGTGCTCCAGGACTCTGTGTGGGGCTCCCACCCCAGATTTCCCTTTCATATTGCCCTAGCAGAGGTTCTCCATGAGGGCTCCACCCCTGCCACAGACCTCTGCCTGGACATCCAGGCATTTCCATACATCTTCTGAAATCTAGGTGGAGATTCCCAAACCTCAATTCTTGACTTCTGTGCACCTGCAGGTTCAACACCAAGTGGAAGCTGCCAAAGCTTGGGGCTTGCTCCCTCTGAAGCCATGGCCTGAACTGTACCTTGGCCCTTTTTAGCCATGGCTAGGACACAGGGCACCAAGTCTCGAGATTGCACAAAGTACCAAGGCCCTCGACTTGGCCCAGGAAACAATTTTTTCCTCCTAGGCCTCCAGGCCTGTGATGGGAGGAGCTTCCATGAAGACTTCTGACATGCCCTGAAGATATTTTCTCTATTGTCTTGGCAATAAATATTTGGCTCCTTGTTACTTATGCAAATTTCCACAGTTGGCTTGAATTTCTCTTGAGAAAATATGTTTTTCTTTTCTACCTTATCATAAGGCTGCAAATTTTCTTTTCTTTTTCTTTTCTTTTTTTTTTTTTGAGATGGAGTCTTTCTCTGTCACCCAGGCTGGAGTGCAGTGGTGCAATCTCAGCTCACTGCAAGCTCCGCCTCCTGGGTTCATGCCATTCTCCTGCCTCAGCCTCCTGAGTAGCTGGGACTACAGGCGCCTGCCACTGCGCCTGGCTAATTTTTTGTATTTTTTAGTAGTGATGGGGGTTTCACCATGGTCTCAATCTCCTGACCTTGTGATTTGCCTGCCTCAGCCTCCCCAAATGCTGGGATTACAGGAATGAGCCACCACGCCTGGCTAAATTTTCTTATCTTTTATGTTCTGCTTCCTTTTTAAACTTAAGTTCCAATTCCAAAACATATCTTTGTGAATACATAAGACTGAATGTCTTTCACAGCATCCAAGTCAACCCTTGAACACTTTGCTGCTTAGAAATTTCTTCCACCAGATACCCTAAATCATCCCTCTGAAGTTCCAATTTCCACAAGTCTCTAGGTCAGGAGCAAAATGCAGCCAGTCTCTTTGCCAAAACATAGCAAGAGTCACTTTTATTTCAGTTCTGAACAAGTTCCTTATCTCTATCTGTAATGAGCTACATTTTGTCAAAGCCATTCAAAAAGCCTCTAGGAAGTTCTAAACCTTCCCACATCTCCCTGTATTCTTCTGAGCCTTCCAAACTGTTCCAACCTTGGCCTGTTACCTAGTTCTGAAGTCGCTTCCACATTTTTGGGTATCTTTACAGCAGTGCCCCAGTATTTGGTACCAATTTACAGTATTAGTTCATTCTCATGCTGCTAATAAAGACATACTGGAGACTGGGTAATTTATAAAGGAAAGAGGTTTACTGAACTCACGGTTCAGCATGGCTGAGAAGGCCTCACAATCATGGCAGAAGGCAAAGGCACTTCTTATGTGGTGGCAGGAAAAAGAGAACTTGTGCAGGGGAACTCCCACCTGTAAAATCATCAGATCTTGTGATACTTATTCACTACTTTGAGAATAGTATGGGGAAACTGCCCTCATGATTCAATTATTTCCACCTGGCCCCACCCTTGACATGTGGGGATTATTACACTTCAAGGTGAGATTTGAGTGGGGACACAGCCAAGCTATATGAAGAAGGATAGGAATTAAAATTATGTTCTCCACCTTTAAGGCTAGAGTTGTCCAGCCTGTCTCAACTAAGCCAAGATTCTCTTCTCTCTGGGCTGGACTATACAACATACAGTTGCATTTTCAAGGCTGCCACTTCCAGGACTCCAAGTCTCTATAGTTGTAGGACCCCTGACCATTTGACTAGCTTGTGTGTGTGGTTATTTAAGTGTGATAAGAACTTGACTGGTTAAATTTAGTCTTCAGATTTGGTCAGATATACACTACCAGCCCAATCAGCTGTGTCCAGAGCTGGGCAGTGGAGGTTGTATGTCCATCCCTACAGCAGTTCAATTAAGATACATTTATTGGGCAAAATACCTCCAATAATTTGGTTATTTAACTCACATTCATTAGCATCTAAAACTGAATTAGTTAATGTCTTCTCCAAATAAGCTACTTATTGTTTTTTTACATGTATACCACTTTCGCAGTTACCAAAGTAAACCTTTCACATTATTCTTCAGCGCTTTTTTACCTTTGCCTGTTTTATCTAGTTATTTGTTTGTTCATAATTGATCCCTTTATTCCCTTCCAGTTATCACCAATTTAATGTAGGCTCTGTGATTATTATTTTTCAACTAGGCTAAGCTATAGCACCTAGCTACTCAAACGGTAATGTAAGGGGCTGTTGTGCAGTTATTTTGTGAAGTGATTAATATCTATAGTTAGTTGACGTTAAGTAAATGAGATAATCCAATTAGTTGAAAGGCTGATTTTAAGAGCAAAATTGAGGTTTTCCCAAGGAAAAAAGAAATTCCACTGGTAGATTGCAGAATCACCTTCTGCCCTAGAATTTCCAGCCTGCCAAATCTCTCTCTTGATGTATACTGTGACAATACTGGAGATACACACACACAAAGACACACATACATATACAGACACACACATATCCTACAGGTTCTGATACAATCCCTTATAGCAGAGTCAAATGGAGAAATCGTTTTAAAAAAATGTTGCTGTTTTTTTTGTTTATATTTCTGTATATATGACTGTACCTGTAACCTGCATGAAAGAGTAGGGACAGCCAGCCAGGTGTGGTGGCTCACGCTTATAACTCCAGCACTTTGGGAGGCCAAGGTGAGCAGATCACCTGAGGTCAGGAGTTTGAGACCAGCCTGACCAACATGGAGAAACCCCGTGTCTACTAAAACGACAAAAATTAGCCCAGTGTGATGGTTCATGCCTGTAATCCCAGGTACTCGGGAGGCTGGGTCAGGAAAATCACTTGAACCTGGGAGGCAGACGTTGCGGTGAGTCGAGATCATGCCATTGCACTCTATCCTGGGCAATAAGAGTGAAACTCGGTCTCAAAAAAAAAAAAAGTAGGGACAGGCACATATTTATTAGAATAATCAAGTAGTAAAAATATGTATAGCTAATATTAAACATCCAACAACCAAAATAAGATTGTACACCAAAACACCATGCTTTATTATTAGATTTGGACAACAAACAAACTTTGCAAATTTCTCTGAAGTAATATGAACCAAGCCTAAAGACCTAGATTATAGAATTTTTTCTGTAGTTCTAGAGAAGATATCCCTTCTACCTATGACAGTTACAAGGTTTTCTGTTTAAGGGTAGTAAGAATATATGATAGAAGAAGAAAAAGATTTAAGTTTGCCTTTTCAGGCATGAACTTCAAAAGTACTGCTACTTGGTAATTGATCAATTTTGGGGAAATACACACTGAGAGATGGAGTAGCTCAGAACATTGGACTTGTGTCATGCTTCTCTTGGGATACTAGCAAGGGGCTGTAAGCTTGTAGGGAGGTCTGAAAGGATCCACTTCTAAAATGGTATAGACTCATTGGTAGGAGGGATCCAAACACGTGGGCCTGGAACAGAGGCCCTGGCTATCAACTATTACATAGTGTACAGGAACCCCAAAAGATTCTATCTGCCCTGAGGGCATAGGTATGACCAGTACGGTAGGTACTAGTATGTCATCTCTAACCACCCTCAGTCTCAATCCAAAGAGTCAGGGAGAACAAATTGCAATCTATTAATCGCTGATTCAGTTTTTAGACAAGACAAACACCTCAAATATCATAACTTGTGTGGTTCCCGAAGATCCTCGCACTATGAGTTCCCCTTTTTGTATTAAATCTCCAAAGTCATTTAAACATTACTTCCTCTACCTCACAGTCAGATGCCATTTTACAGAGGAGCAGGATGAGGAAGGAGAAATCTGAAGGAACTTTCTCAAAGGGTCTGAATGTTTACATTGGTAGATCTTTTATATTATTACATTGGGCCATATTTATTAGATTGGGTTAAAGTCAGTTCACAACAGCTTTATTTCTACCTTTATTAAGGCTCTCATCATACTCTACTTGGTTTGGGTTGTTTATACCTATGTGTTTATCCCACAAGACATGAGAATATAAATGACAACCATGACATCTTCATTTTTATATCCCCTAAAGTACCCACCAACATTATTGGTACATAGCCATCTTTTAATTTGAAGTCTCAAGAGGAAAAGTAGGTCAAGAAATCAACACAGCAGCTTATCCTGGGTATGGATACTGATGTCAGTACAGGAGTTGTCTGTGTTCTGTTCAGGTATTAGGTAGCCTGGAATGGTCAGTTAAAGGCAAGTTGAGATGAGATGGCCCCAGGAGGAAATCAAGTTTTATGGTAGTCTGCTATTGAAGGAAAAGAGTGGGCTACAAAATACTCGAAATTTTAATTCTATCCTCCAATGCCTAGCTAAAATACTATGAAGTATAAATGGATAACAGAAATATTATCTGCACCATCCATTGGACAGTTTTATAATATCTAATAACCTTTGAACTCACATCACATTCCAATTTAACTCACTCTTATTAACTGATTTTTCATTTGACTGAGCATTTTCTTCTCAACTAAATTATGAGTTCTTTGAGAACAAAATATTAGCATCTCTTTGTATTCCCTGAAGGCCTTCTTATAGTAGACATTTAACAATATTGGTTGGTTAATGAATAGCTTAATTTATGTCTTGGTGGCAGGAACATATCTAACTATGCAACTGTCTTGAAACAATGCCCTAGAAAAAGCATATCTAGATTTTGTCTTGAAATTTTCATAAGAACAACCAGGAATTGCCTCTTGCAATTTATCATATTACAAGAGGAAAAAGAGAAAAATCAAATAGGAGGACACAGCACAAACGTAGTTTTGATATATGAAAACATATGAATATTATGCTTCCAATATTTCTGAAAAATATGATTTTATGATTAATCCACATACTTAGAATTTCAGTGAAGGAATGCCAACACAATACCCTATTATAGATGTTAAAAAATCAATATTAATGGCATATTCTATCTTTGGAAGTTTGGCCAAACTCATCATATGCTGACTAGAAAAGACAAATAGGCAGAAGCTGAGTTGATTAGGAGATACAGTTCAATGCTAACACAACTCATGATTCTAGTCATGTAGAGAGGCAGTGGAGACACACAGAGAAATGGAAAGATTATGAGTTAGATAAAAGAGAATAAAAAATTAGAGCCTTGCACGTGTATGTTACTGGTTCACAATGTCACTGAGCAAATCTGAAGACCATGGACTCTACTTTGAATTACACTTGAGATCTAAACTTGACAGCATATTACTAACTGTAAATGGCTTAGGAAACTATTACCTGGTATGATTTTTATAGGCACTTCCTGGATTAATTCACTAATTGTTGAGGTAGCATGGTGAAATTACTAATTGGATATGACATATATATGAAATGCTATTAAAAATACTGCAGTGCCTATTGCCAGGTGAATTGGGTATGTACTTCCAATTCACTTCATACTATGTCAAATGACAAATTTAAAGGTGACTAAAAAAACTGTCAATGAATTAAAAATTCTCTGAGCAGGACTATTTCTCTAACAAAGTAAGATAGATAAGGCATTGGAACTTATTCAAGTACTCTATAATCATAAACTTGCATCAGCACTTATACCTGTATTCTAATAAAAAAGAATACTTCTTAAGAGTGAATATGCAGGAAAATGTGTTTAACCTGAGAGAGAGAAAAATGGCTGCTTTTCTAAAAGGATCTTTTTTACTACATATTAACTTGCCTGAAATTATATTATTACTAGAGCCATTCATTTGCATTAGGAAATTGATTCCAGAAGGCAGCTCTGAAAACACGCTATGTTGTCTTAAATTATGAGTCCTATGCTCTCACACAAGCAAGCAAATTTTGGATTTGGAAGAAAGAAAACCAACTCCCAATAAGTCCCTTAGTAGGTCAGCCCCTATACATGGCATTCTAAAGCATAAGATAGAATGTTATGGGCCGGGCGTGGTGGCTCACGCTTGTAATCCCAGCACTTTGGGAGGCCGAGGTGGGAGGATCACGAGGTCAGGAGATCGAGACCATCTTGGTGAACACGGTGAAACACCATCTCTACTAAAAATACAAAAAAATTAGCTGGGCGTGGTGGTGGGCCCCTGTAGTCCCAGCTACTCAGGAGGCTGAAGCAGGAGAATGGCATGAACCCAGGGGGCGGAGCTTGCAGTGAGCGGACATCACGCCACTGCACTCCTGCCTGGGCCACAGAGCGAGACTCTGTCTCAAAAAAAAAAAAAAAGTTATGAAGAGCATAGCTGTGCCTTCCTCATCCTCACCACCTTGACACCAATGTGCTGATCCATGTAGGTAGGCAATGAGCAGGAAATAGTTACTGAATGAGAGATTTTATTTAATCTCACCACAACCATAAAAGGGAAGTATTTTTATCTTTTTGAGCATCCCCCAATTTAGTAGAAATAATATAAGCTGTTCAAGGTCACACATCTCATAACTGGCTAGAGCCAGGGTGACAAAAGACCAATGCATACCACCATGGTGCTGCTGCATGAGAAAGGTGGAATTGTCTTATTTCTCTCACTTTGGCAATGTAAAAATTAATGACCACAAGTGTTAAGTGACCTGTGCAATGGCCCAAGAACACAGTAGTTTACAAAATGGGCTGATTCTAATAAAATCCCTCTTTACCATAAGCAGTCAACTAAGGTGCAGATCGTTCATGTTAAGGGCTCTTAGATTTCTATTTCTGGAATATGCCTTATAGATTATTTACCCAGAGGTTCTCAATTTCTCTCTTGTATCCCCACCTAATTCATTAGGAATCCAACTCCAAAAGACCATATCACATATTCACTTGTTTATCATTATATACTATGCTACTGCACTAATTCAGGCTATCCAGGTTAGAATACTGCTTCTAGACCCCTAATTAGTCTCCATGTTTCTTCCTCCCTGACTTCACCTCTTTCCCATGTCTTTTTAGCTAGCAGCAGGAATAATAATTTTAAAATGCAAACCAGATTATATTACTATCTTACCCAAACTCCCCCAGTGGCATCTCATGGTCTACAGTGGCCCTGCATGATCTGGCTTTGGTTACTTATCACACCTCAGGTGTCCTACAATTTTCCCCTTGGTCACTCTTCTCTAGTCATACCAGCTTTCTTGCATTTAAAAAACATGCCAAGCATGTTCCTGTCTCAAGAAATGTTCAATTATTTCCCCTGTCTGAGGACTGCTCTTTCCACAGACCTTCATTCTCTGTGCATTCAGGTTTTGCTTGAAGGTTAACTCTTCAGAGCAGCCTTCCCTGACCACCTTATCTAAGTCACTCCACCCACCCAAACTTATGCCCATTTACACTCCTTACGTTGCTTCATTTCTCTTCAGAACTCATCTCCACCTAAAATTAAGATACATACATATTCATTTATTTGTTATGTTATTTTTATAATGCCCATGGAAATAGTGACTTCATCTATCTTGTGTACTGTTGTACCCTCAGAGCCAAGAACAGTACAGGCACAATGAAGAAATATTTGGTGAACGAATGAGCAGCCTTTGTGGTGAATGAATCTCACTAACCCTTCGAAGCCTTAGTGTGAATTCTAGAAAAGGGGGGCTTCTTCAGTTGTCACTCCCACAAAATGAAAAATATAATTCATATAAGCGACATGGCCAAATAAACCGAGAAGGAAATGAGGTCCAATTTCATTTTCAAATCATACAACTAGGCCCCAGAGGTGTGCATTAGTTATTTTTAGTTATTTATTTCCTTCCTTCCTTCCTTCCTTCCTCCCTTCCCTCCCTTCTCCTCCCCTCTCCTCTCCCCCTTCTCTTCTCCTTTTCTTTTCTTCTTTCTTCTTAATCCTTTTCTTCTTCTTCTTCTTCTTCTTCTTCCCCTTCCCCTTCTCCTTCTCCTTCTCCTTCTTCTTCTTTCTTCTCCTCTCTCTCTCTCCCCCACATCACTTTTCTTTCTTTTTTTGAGACAGGGTCTCACTGTTGCCCACACTTAGTGCAGTGGCATGATCACAGCTCATGGCAGCCTTGACTTCCTGGGCTCAAGCAATCCTCCCACCTCAGCCTCTTAAAGTACTTGGCAGGACAGGCATGTGCCACCATACTTGGCTAATTTCTTTTCTTATTTTTTTGTAGTGACAGGGTCTCCACTATATTGCCCAGGCTGGTCTTGAACTCCTGTACTCAAGTGATCCTCCTGCCTCAGCATCCCAAAGTGCTGGAATTACAGACGTGAACCATCTTGCCCAGATCACTAATTTTCTTAGTATAATACAACTGATCAATGGTAGGGCCAAGAGCAGAGCTCAAATATTCAGTGTTCTTCCCTCTACCCTATACAGAGTTTAAATAGTCTCAGATTTTAGAATAAAGATTAAATATTTCTGGGATAATCTCTTATTAGAAGAAAATGCTACTTTTTAACATTTTTGTAATGTAGAATTTGGAATTGATTATAAATATTAGTGAAGAGGAGGGAAGTATCTGTAGCTAGAAAGAGTTGGCCGGTGTCAGTCTACACCTGCCACATTTAAAGCAACTCATTGTTAGGGCATTCATTCCTCTCATCCTCAGTAGGCTTAACTTCACACTATCCTTGAAATGTCCTTACAAAGCCAGGAATTTTCTATAAAATCAAACATGATGTTTAATATAAATCAGTCTTCTGGATCCTCTTTCTGATTGGCCCAGGGCTGATTATGCAAGGTTATTGCTTGAATACTGGAGTGACTGAGTCCTCAGTGCCACACACTCCAGTTGCCAGAAACAGACGTTTATTTAGCCTCACCACATAATAAAAGGGAAGTTTATATTATTATTATTATTATACTTTAAGTTCTAAGATACTTGTGCAGAACGTGCAGGTTTGTCACATAGGTATACATGTGCCATCGTGGTTTGCTGCACCCATCAACCCATCATCTGTTTTAAGCCCCACATGCATTAGGTATTTGTCCTAATGCTCCCCCTCCCCATGCCCTCCACCCGCTGACAGGCCCTGGTGTGTGATGTTCCCCTCCCTGTGTCCATGTGTTCTCATTGTTAAACTCGAAAGGGAAGTATTTTTATCTCTACAAAAGTATTTTGTAATGTAGAATTTGGAATTGATTATGAGCATTAGTGGCGAGGAGGGAATTGTCTGTCGCTAGGAAGGGTTAGCCAGTGACTAACCCTTGATTTGCTCTTGCAAGTTCCTTTCCAAGGCCAGGTGGCTTGCTCATCCCAGTGTCTGAGACTCTAGGCACAGGCCTCCAAGATGACAGCCAATTCTCTAACACTGTTCTCTGTCTACCTATAGTGACAAACTACCACAATTTATAAGATAAACCTGAATTATAGGCTCCAGTCCACTGAACTGTTTGCGTGTACAGATTCTAAATGTTTCCCAGCACCTGTTCAGCCCTATTCAGGGGGATAGAGAGCTAGCACCTAACTGGTTCCTTCCTTCCTTCCCTGAGCCACATTTTTCCCAGTTCATCTGGGTTGCCTTACTGAGTTCTCTGCCATATGCCTGCGAATTGAGAAAAAAATACCCTGAATTATATATGTAGCAATACCAACCCCAATTATTTAAAATGATAAAAGTTAGCATTTATTGAATGCTAAGTATATGGCAAAGTGCTTAGCTTTTCACTTGCATTATCTCATTTTGTCCAGATAAGATTTTATGATATTGTTAAAATAATCATCTCTTATTTTCAGATGAATAATAGGCATAGAAAGATCTAGTGTATGAATAAAGGCTTATTTGAAATAGATTGTCTCTTTAAATGTCAGAACTAGGAAATGAAAGCTGATTTGTAATGTTATAGAAAAGAGTTACAAAGGCATTAGAAATATGCTGATAATAAAAGTGATATGATGATTACAGTTGGAATAGAATAGAAATAAAGAGGTTACTAGACCTCTTTATTTATGACAAAATTAGTTTTGAGGAGATCATGGAATGAGAGAGAGTTTAACTCCACAACCACTCCCATCTCCCAGTCTAACATTCTGCCTATATCTATCTATCTATCTATCTATCTATCTATCTATCTATCTATCTATATCTATCTATAATCTGCCTCCAAGTCCAAGTGATTCTCTTGCCTTGGCCTCCCAAGTAGCTGGGATTACAGGTGCCCGCCACCACACCCGGCTAATTTTTGTATTTTTAGTAGAGACAGGGTTTCACCCTATTGGCCAGGCTGGTCTCCAAACTCCTGACCTCAGGTCATCTACCTGCCTTGGCCTTGGAAAGTGCTGGGATTACAGGTCTGAGCCACAGCACCTAGCTACTGTTATATATTATACTGCTTTGTAATCAACCTATTCTAGTCAGTTAGTATTTTTTAAAATTGTGAATAAATAGATTTTTTTATCTCCCGTTTCCTCCGGTGAATCCAGATGCTGTCTCAGGAATCCTCCCAGACTTCTTCCAGCCAACACTTCCTAACACTCCCACCTGCCCTCTACCTGTTCCAAGAGCTAGGATGGACCCACCCAGGCTACAGAGTTATCTTGCAGAAGTTTTTTAAAAATAAATATCTGCATCATGAAACACTTCTAAACTGTAGAGCATTGGTGCATTCTATGATTTCCTTGGGAAACCAATTTCCCCACATACCATCTATGCATGCAAAACAGTTATGTGGCCTAAAGCCACAGTCACTGGCCAAGACTTACCTTTTACATTGTGGTAGTTTGTCACTAGGGGTAAACAGAGAGCAGTGCTAGAGAATCAGCTGCTATCTGGGAGGCCTGTCTTAGACAGTTTTTGAGAAAGAATATAGCACACAGTTCACTGTTATATGAGGATCACACTTTTAACATTGTGGAACCAGTTACTAGATGTTACGGGTTGAATTGTGTCCCCTCACACTTCAAATTCTTGTCTTCATTACATAGTATTCTGTTTGTATGGATATTTCAGAATAAATGATTCTGCTCAACTTAGTAAATAATTTTTTCAATATAAGTGTTAATTCTTGGCTTCATTCTGTTGGCCATCTTGTTTCATACGACAACAGAATAGTTAACAGTTTATAATTTGGAGTCATACAGACCTGAGTTCAAACCTTTCCTCTGCCATTTACTAACTTTGTGAGCATGAAAAAAAATTATTTAACTTTTTAAGACATATTTTTGGTCACCTGTATACAAGTTATTTATTTATTTCACAAATATCTATTAAATGCCCATGACTTTACTAGATTTCTATGAAGATTAATAAAAGAATGAAAGTCAAATGATTAGTTGGTACTTAGCCCTTGATAAACATTTCCTATTATTGTTATTGCTTTCAACTCTCTATTTTAGAACAAAAACATAATTGAACATGAGACAATGTTGTGCTGTCAGTCTTTCTTCACTATGTGGTGTATTGCTGCTGAAAAGCAAACTGTAAATGTTTAAAATTTTTTCAAAGTTCTGACATTTATATTCAGAATGTAACTGTGTTTGAGGATAGGCCCTTTAGAGAAGTAATTAAAGCTACATGAGGTCAACCTTGCTGACATCCTGATCTGAGTCTTCGAACCTCCAGAACTTGGAGGAAATAAATTTCTGTTGTTTAAGCTGCAGTCTGTGGTGCTTTGTTTTTGCAGTCCTAGTAACATCCCAGGTAATTTTGGTGGGGCTGATCTCTGTGTCATGCTACCTTGTGGGCATTTAAAGAGGGAATTCCTGAAGTACTGGTGGGCAAAGGGCCATAGGATTCCCTCTCTTAGTCAGTAAATTTTGGAATGTGAGAGGTCATTTGGGGACTTGGGGGGAAGAGTGGGAGGGGAGTAGGGATAAAAGACAGCAAATATGGTGCAGTGTATGGTGCAGCAAATACTGTTCAGGTGATGGGTGCACCAGGCTCTCACAAATCTCCACTAAAGAACTTGCTCATATAACCAAATATCACCTGTACCCCAACAAGTTATGGAAAAATAAAATAAAATAATTAAAATTAAAATTAAAGGATTTAATTGCAGAGGGCACCACAGTGAGCAAATTCATTATAAAAGGTGGGCCAGTATTATTAAAAAAAAATTCTATGTTTTCCCCAGCTCTTTAGGCAAATGTTTTGTTTGCATTGGAAATACAACTTCATTCCTTATTGCCAAGTGAATATTGATAGTATTCATCTGGAAAAGAAGGATCAGAGCCCCCTCTGTGAAGGTGCGCACGCAGCATGTCAGTCAGGAGACCAGCAGGAAAAAGGCAGCATGAGACCATAAGGCAGATGAACCTGGAGTTCCAGCTCACAGAACACAGAGTCCCAAGATAAAAACACAAAGCCCAATTGCATAATCCTGCCCTTCCGTTTTGGTTAATGTAGAAAGCTCTGCATGGCTGTTGTGTGTTAATTTCAGGAAAGTGGCCTTGAGAGACACAATAGAAGATTTTTTGGGGATTAAATCATTTCATGCATTTTTAAGGATTCAATTTAAATATTTGCCCTGAAAGGATTTTTAAAGGACATGGAAGAGTTCATGCACAATTTTCCTGCATGGTGTCCACATTTATTCTTAGTTGATATTGCTGTAATACCAATATGTTTTCTGACCAATATGAATGTCAGAACTGAAATTATTTTAAACAGTAATAGTTTGCTTTTCAGCAGCAATGCACCACATAGTGAAGAATGATTGACAGCACAAAATTGTCTCATATTCCGTTATTTTTTGTTCTGAAATAAAGATAGTTGAAAACAATAACAGTAACAGGAAATGTTTATCAAGGGCTGAGTACCAACTTGACTTTTATTCTTTTATAAATCTTCATAGAAATCTAGTAAAGTCATAGGCATTTAATAGGTATTTGTGAAATAAATAAATGAACTGTATACAGGTGACCAAAAATATGTCTTAAAAAGTTAAATAATATTTTTCTAGTTCACAAAGTTAGTAAATAGCAGAGGAAAGATTTGAACCCAGGTCTGTATGACTCCAAAGTATAAACTGTCAACTACTCTGCTGTGCCATGAAATAAGATGATCAATAGAACGAAGCTAAGAACTAACACTTATACCAAAACGATTATTTACTAATTTGAGCAGAATCATTTATTTGAAGAGATCCATACAAACAGAAAACTTACCATGTAATGAACTGTGTTTTTCATTCAGAAATCTCAAAGATTTTCTGTCAACATAATTTTGGATTGATGTTGCATGGTGGCCTTATTGCTTCACATAAGAGGTGAAAATTTAAGCATTATAAATTATTATTTTAAACCTAATATAGGCTATTGGACTGAATCGATATATTTAACTCTTTTACCTCCACAAAGCTCTTTAGAGAGTAAAAAAGCATGCATAATAAAATATTTATAAAAGGACTAGCACTGGTGAACTGAGATAAAGGTGGGAGATGACCAACAGTACACCTTAGATTTTCATAAATTGCTAGAATATGCAAGGCAATGAAATTATATGGATTCCTAAGCCTGACTGGGGCGCAGAACATACACAGAAAAGAAGTGGCAAACAAGTTGTAAATCTTCCTAAGGATAAAATATCAGGAAGCTTCTGGGCTCTGATTATGCAGGTACAGAGCCAAGATCTGGGGTGGAGCATTTGATTGAAACAGTGTCTGTTGAAGAGTAGCATGAATAAGGCTTCCCTCTTTCACCATATCATCCAGGTGCAGTGTAGTTGCCTTCTGGAGGAAGTCAGGAAAATATTTTCCAAGAAATTAAACATCCACTTGGGATGGTTTAAGGCTCCGAGAGTGAGGACTGGTATTACAAATCTGATCTCTACTAAAATTTTCACTCTCCCCACTCACACATACAAAATAAACACTACTAGCTAACTTGACAAGCCTAGATGCAGAGATCTGGCAATCAGCCACATCATTCAGGAGAGGAGCTTGCTAATGAAAGAAAAATGCAAGTTAATCCAGAAAGTCCATGAAATCTATTCATGTCTATCTGCTTTGATCTTCACTCAAAAATAAATTAACAACCAAACTTACCAAATATTTAGGGTAGTTGAGCAACATAAAGAGAAGTTCTAATGTTAAAACATACAGTGATTAATTCTAGAATAATCAAATTTAATTTAGAAATAAGAAATAAGTTTAAAAATTATTTTTAGTGTCCTTAGAGAGCTTGAGAGGATATATTGCATCCATGAAAACAAAAGTAATATTCCCTAAGTATCTATTAAATGTGCCATGCCATGTTGAGGATTATATAGACTATTTCATTTAACTTTACAACAATTATTACCTTCGGTTACAGATGGGACAACTGATACATAGAGAAATTAAATGATTTGCCCAAATTTGTGCCTAATTAGCTATATACACGACAAAAGAAAAAAGTATTTTGAATATTTCAACAAAATTAGCTAATGAAAAATGTAACAAAAACTAAGATAAAGAGGAGTCAGAGAATTATGACCTCTGCTTCATTTTTTATGGCTTAAACTAAATTTTTTTTCTTCAATTTTTAGAGAATTGTCAGAAGAAGAAGAGAAGGAATAGGAGAAAGAGAAAAATGAAGTGAAGGAGGAGGAGAGGGAGTGAAAGGGAGAGACACGAAGAGAAGAGCTAGAAACTTTACACGACACCTCCTCAAGCCTAAAATATTTACTTTCTCATTCTTAACGAAAAAAATTGCTGATACTTGATATAGAAGATCAATGCAGGAGGGATGTTATCCAGCTAATAGAGATTATGATAATAGGAAACAGAAAAATAGAGATGAGGAATAATCAATAAAATCATAAAAGACAAATTTCCATAACTTGAAAGGATTCACTGAAGAACTAGCAGGAAGAATAAACAATACACACACACACCCCACACACATGTATACACCCCTTACAATTAAATGTACTGTAATAAACTATTTGAATGTCAAGGATAAGAGAACATGCCAAAAATTTCTACAAAGAAAAAAAGAGAGAGAGAGAGCTCACTAAAACAAACAAACAAAAAATAATATTGGCATCAGAATTCTCATTTGCATCGCTTGCTGCTAGATGTTTTGAGGTCAGCACTGTAACACCATTATATAAAACACTTGCCACATAGTAAGTCTAAAATAAATAATTGTCGAATCAATTAAATAAAAACTATCAGGCTCAGCAAGAAATGAGTGACAGGTAGTGATACACCTGTTCTGAGTCTCAGGTGCCTGAATGCCTGCTGAATCTATGTTGATCCTGTGTGGTGACTGCCTGCTTAGAACAAAGGGATTGGGTTATGACTTTTCCTTTTTTTCCACTGTTCCTTGTTTTCACTTGTAAGGTTTTTCTTTTTCTTTTTAAATGAATACTTTCAAGAAATCTTCTAATTATAGGCACCTTTGATCGGATTTATTTTATCAGTGAGATGTGGACAAATGAAGAGTAAAACATGGTAAGATTTAGACAATTGTTTTTAAATTTAATTTTATTAAACAGTGATTCTGAGTGATTAAATAAGATTAAATTTAAATAGCCATTGAATTCATTGAATTCAATATATTCACCTGAAAGCTCTGTAGTTGTTCATTTATTTCTTTTATTTTTTTAATAATTAATTTTTGGGGTACATAGTGGGTGAATATATTTATTGAGTGTATGAGATATTTTGATACAGGCAAAAATACATAATGATCACTTCAAGGTAAATGGGGTATGCATCATCTCAAGCATTTATCATTTCTTTGTGTTATAAACATTTCAATAATAATCTTTTAGTTACTTTAAAATGTGCAATAAATTATTGACTGTAGTCACTCTGTTGTGTTATCAAAACACGATCTTATTCATTCTAACTATATTTTTCTATGATTAACCATCTCTATTTCCCCACCACCCACTACCCTTCTCAGTCTCTGATAACCATCATTCTACTGTATCTTCATGAATTCAATTGTTTTAATTTTTAGATCCCACAAATGAGTGAGAACATGTGAAGTTTCCCCTTCTGTGCCTGACTTATCTGTGCCTGACTTATTTCCTTTAACACCCCCAGTTCAATCCATGCTGTTGCAAATGACAGGATCTCATTCTTTTTTATGTCTGATAGTACCCCATTATGTATATGTACCACATTTTCTTTATCTATTAGTCTATTGATGGATGCTTAGGTTGATTCCAAACCTTGGCTATTGTGAATAGTGCTACAATAAACATGAGGGTGCAGATATCACTTCAACATACTGATTTCATTTTCTTTTATAAAAACCCAGTAATGGAATTGCTGGATCATATGGTAGCTCTATGTTTAGTTTTTTGAGGAAGCTCCAAACTGTTTTCTTTAGTGATTGTACTAATTTACATTCTTACCAATAGTGAATGAGGGTTCCCTTTTCCTCACATCCTCGACAGTGTTCACTATTGCCTGTCTTTTAGATAGAAGCCATTTTTACTGGGTAAAGTGATATCACATTGTAGTTTTGATTTGCATTTCTCTGATGATCAGTGGTGTAGAGCACCTTTTTATACACCTGTTTGCCATTTGTTTATCTTCTTTTGAGAAATGTCTATTCAAATATTTTGGCCATTTTTAAATTGGATTATTGTATTTCTTCCTAATGAGTTGTTTGACCTCCTCATGTATTCTGGTTATTTATCCTTCATCAGATGAATACTTTGCAAATATTTTCTCCCATTCTAAGGGTTGTCTCTTCACTTTGTTGATTGTTTCCTTTGCTGTGTGCAGAAGCTTTTTTAACTTGATTTGTTACCATTTGTCCATTTTTGCTTTGTTTGCCTGTGCCTGGCAGGTATATTACTCAAGAAATCTTTGCCTATACCAATGCCCTGGAGAGTTTCCCGATGTTTTCTTGTGGTAGTTGCATAGACTGAAGTTTTAGATTTAGGTCTTGACTCAATTTTGATTTGATTTTTGTATTTAGCAAGAGATAGAGGTCTAGTTTCACTCATCTACCCAATTTTCCCAGGACCATTTGTTGAAAAGAGTGTCATTTCCTTATTGTATGTTCTTGGTACATTTGTTGAAAATGAATTTACTGTAGGTGTGTGGTTTTGTCTCTGGGTGCTATTCTGTTTCATTGTTCTAAGTGTTTTTATGCCAGTACCATTAAAAATTATTTTTCAAGTTACTATAGCTCTGTAGCATATTTTGAAGTCAGGTAATGTGATTCCTCCAGTTTTGTTATACTTGCTCAGGATGGCTTAGGCTATTCTGGATCTTTTGTTGTTCCATATATATTTTAGGATCACTTTTTCTATTTCTGTGAAGAATGTCATTGCTTTTGGATAGGGATTGCATTGAATCTGTAGATTCCTTTAGATAGTATGAACATTTTGACAATATTGATTCTTCCAATCCATGAACATAAAATATCTTTCCATTTTTTATGTCCTCTTCTATTTCTTTTATAAATATTTTAAAGTTTTCATTGTAGAGCTCTTTTACTTCTTTGGTTCAGCTTATTCCTAGGTATCTAACATTATTTGTACCTAATATAAATTGGATTACTTTCCGGATTTTATTTCAGATTGTTTGCTTTTGGAATATAGAAATACTACTGACTTGTATGTTGATTTTGTATCCTGCAACTTTACTGAATTTTTTTTTCAGTTCTAATAATTTTTTTTGGTGGAGTGTTTAGGTTTTTCCAAGTAAAAGCTCACATCATCTTCAAATACCGGTAATTTGACTTCTTCCTTACCAACTTGGATGCCCATTATTTCTTTCTCTTGTCTGATTGCTGTGGGTAGGAGTTCCAGCACTGTTTTATAATGATGAAAATGGACAGCCTTGTTGTGTTCCTGATCTTAGAAGAAAGACCTTTAGTTTTCCCCTATTTAGTATGATACTAGCTCTTTATCCGTCATATATGGCTTTCATTGTGTTGGGGTATGTTTCTTAAACACCCAGATTTTTTTTAGGGTTTTTATCTTGAAGGGATATTGAATATTATCAAGTGCATTTTCTGTATCAAATGAAATAATCATGTTTTTATCCTTCATTCTGTTGATATGATACATCACATTGATTGATTTACATATGAGGAAACATCCTTGCACCCCAGAGGTAAATCCCACTTGATCAAGCTGAATGAACTTTTTAAATGTGTTACTGAATTTGGTTTGTTAATATGTTTTGCATCAATATTTATTAGGGTCATTGGCCTGTAGTTTTATTTTTACTATGTGTCTTGGTGTGGTTTTGTTATCAGTGTAATACTTGCTTCATAGAATGAATTTGGAATTATTCCCTCCTACTCTATTTTTCAGAATAATTTAAC
The DNA here is from genome assembly GCF_009828535.3 of Hylobates moloch. Lineage (NCBI taxonomy): Eukaryota > Metazoa > Chordata > Mammalia > Primates > Hylobatidae > Hylobates > Hylobates moloch. The sequence goes on along the minus strand of NW_026652286.1, from coordinate 77,942,949 downwards.
TAGGATTGGTATTATTTCTTCTTTAAATGTTTGGTAAAATTCAGCAATGAAGCGATTGGATACCTGACTTTTCTTTGCCAGTAGACTTTTTGTTACTTTTTCAAGCTCTTTATTTGTTATTGTTCTTTTCAGATTTTGGATTTCTTTATGGTTCCTTCTTGGCAGGTTTTATGTGTTTAGAAATTTATCCACTTCCAGGTTTTCCGGTTTATTGACATATGGATGCTCTTACTAACCACTAGTGATCCTTTGAATTTCTGTGGTATCGGTTGTAATATCTCCTTTTTTATTTCTTTTGACTGAAGAGTTTAGTCCATTTACATTCAATGTTGTTAGGAAGAAGTCAAGACTTACTTTTGCCATTTTGTTATTAGTTTTCTGGTTGTTTTGTAATCTTTTCTTCCTTCCCTCTTTCCTGTCTTCTTTTTTGTGAAGGTAGTTTTTCTGGTGATACGTTTTAATTTCTTTCTTTTTCATTTTTTGTGTATCTGTTGTAGGTTTATTTATTTCAGTCTTCTCTCTTTTTCTATAGTCTTGTTACAACTTTCTTGGTTTTGTTTATCTTTTCAAAAAACCAACTTCTGATATTTTAATTTCTTTGTTTCAATTTTATTTACTTCTGTTCTGATCTCCTTCTGCTTATTTTGTGTTTGATTTTCTCTTGCATTTCTAATTCTTTCAGATGCATTATTAGGTTATTTATTTGAAGTTTTTCTACTTATTAGGTGCTTATTGTTATAAACTTTCCTCTTAGTACTGCTTTCACTGTATTCCATAGGATTTGGTATGTTGTGTTTCTATAGTCATTTGTTTCAAAAATTTTTAAACTTTATTCTTAATTGCTTCATTGACTCACGTGTCAATTGGTAGCATATTGTTTAATTTCCCTGTGTTTGTACAGTTTCAAAAGTTTCTCTTCTTATTGATTTCTAATTTTCTTTCCTTTCAGTTAGAAAAAATACTTGATATAATTTCATTTTTAAAAATTTCTTGAGACCTTTTTGTAGCTAACATACAGTCTACCCTTGATAATGACCCATGTTCTGATGAGAAGAATGTATATTCTACAGCTATGGGATGAAATGTTCTGTAAATATCTGATAGGTTCATTTGGTTTGTAGTACAGATTAAGTCTGATGTTTCTTTGCTGATTTTCTGTTTGGATGATGTCTAATGCTGAAAGTAAGGGGCTGAAGTCTCAAGCTATTAGTATATTAGGGTCTATCCCTCTCTTTAGCTCTAGTAATATTTGTTTTATATATCTGTGTGCTCTAGTTTTGAGTGCATATATACTTATAATTGTTATATCCTCTTGCTGAGTTGACCCCTTTATCATTATTTAATTACCTTCCTTGTTTCTTTTTATATACTTTTTGCCTTGAAAGCTATTTTGTCTGATATAAGTGTATCTACTTCTGCTAATTTTTAGTTTGCATTGGCATGAAGTATCTTTTTCCATTTCTTTATTCTCAATCTATGTGTGTCTTTATAGGTGAAGTGTGTTTATTATAGGTAACAGATCATTAGGTCTTGTTTTTTATTCATTCAGACATTCTATATCTTTTGTTTGGAGTGTTTAGTCCATTTATATTCAATGTTATAATGGATAAGTAAAGACTTACTTTTGCCATTTTGCCATTTTGTTATCAGTTTTTTGGTTGTTTTGTAATCTTTTCTTCCTTCTTTCCTTTCTTCCTGTCCTCCTTTTTGTGAAGGTAGTTTTCTCTGGTGGTATGTTTTAATTTCTTTCTTTTACATTTTTTTGTGTATCCATTATAAGTTTTTTGATTTGAGGTTACCATGGGGCTTGCCTGTAACATCTTATAACCAATTATTTTAAACTGATGATAACACTGATTGCAAAATCAAACAAATTAACAAATAAGGAAAGAGAGAACTAATAAAATCTCTATACTTTGCATCTTTCACTTCTAAACTTTTTGTTGTTTCTATTTATATCTCCTTATATGCCTATGTCTTTAAAAATTGTTGTAGTTATTATTTTTGAAAGGTTCATCTTTTAGTATTTCTACTCAAGATATGAGTAGCTTTCACACCACAATTTCAATGTTATAATAGTCTATGTTTATCTTTGTACTTACTATTACTAGTGAGTTTTATACCTTTAGATTATTTCTTATTGCTTGTTAACATCCTTTTCTTTCAGATTGAAGAACTCCCTTCAGAATTTCATTAAGGACAGGTTTGTTGTTGTTGAAATCCCTCAACTTTTGTTTGTCTGGTAAAATTTTTATTTCTCCTTCATGTTTGAAGGATATTTTCACTGGATATACTATTCTAGGATAAAAACTTATTTCCCTCAACAAGTTAAATATGTCATGTCACTCTCTCTTAGCCTGTAAATTTTCCACTGAGAAGTCTGGTGCAAGACATATTGGAGCTCCTTTGTAGGTTATTTCTTTTCTCTTGCTTCTTTTATCCTTGACACTTGGGAGTTTAATTGTTAAATGCCTTGAGGAAATCTTTGGGTTAAATCTGCTTTGTGTTCTATAACCCTCCTGTACTTGAATATTGATATCTTTCTCTAGGTTTGGAACATTTTCTGTTGTATTCCCTCTGAATAAACTTTCCCCAGATCTCTCTCATGCCCTCCTCTTTATGGCCAATAATGTGTAAATTTGCCCTTTTGAGACTATTTTCTAGATCTTGTAGGCTGCTTCATTTTTTTGTATATAATTTTTCTTTTTTTAAGTTTCCTTTGGCAGTTGATTTTCAAATAGCCTGCCTTCATGTTCACTACTTTTTTTTCCTATGCTTGATCAGTTCTGCTGTTGAGAAACTGTGATTCATTCTTCATTGTGTCAGTTGGATTTCTGTGACTCTTGTAGGCTCATAGGGGTACTATCTTGTTGATCTTGGGTAAGATCTGGGACAATTTCTTAGATTACTAAGCAGAGACTTTTGTTCCTTTCTTTTACTTTCCCCCAAATAAACAGGATGTCCCTCTTCATGGAGAGCTGCCTGGAGCTGAGAGGGGTGTGACGGACTTGAAGCCTGCACAGCACCGGGTCTTACCCAAGGCTCAAGGTGACCGCTGCCTGGTTTCTGCTGGTGTTTATTCAAAGCCCAAGGGCTCTCCAGTCAGCAGGTGGTGAATCTAGTCAGACTTGTATCCTACGCTTCAGGGCAATGAGCTTCCCCTTAGCCTAAGGTTAGTCTATGATTGCCCTCTGGGAGTCAGGGCTGAAGTCAGAAAACTCTGGAATGTATTTGGTGCTCTCTTCTACTGTGGCCGAGTTGTTACCCAAGCTGCGAACCAACGTTATTTCCACTCTTCCCTCTCCTTTCCTCGTGCAAAGGAAGTCTTCTCTTGTGGTCACCACTGCTCCAGACCTGTGGCAATTACTGCTTGGCTATTGCCAATGTTCACTCAAGGCCCAAGGACTCTTCAGCCAGCTGGGTTGAATGTTGCCAGGCCTGGCTCTCTCCCTTCAGGACAACAGGCTTCTCTCTGGCCCCAGGCAGGTCCAGAAATGCTGTTCAAAAGCTAATGTCTAGAACTGGGGACTCCAGGAGGCTACTTGGTGCTTTACCCCTCTGTGGTCGAGCTGGTACCTAAGGTACAAGACAAAGTCACCTTTACTCTTTCGTCTCCTTTTAAAAGCAGGAGTATCTTCTCATGTCCACCGGAGCTGGGAATGGAGTGGGTAACATTTAAAGCCAGCACAACCCTGGGTCTCACCCAAGGCCCACAGTGAAAACTTCCTGGGTACCATTAATTCTTATTCATGGCCCAAGGTCTCTTAGTTAGTAGGTGATGAATCTTGCCACGACTGGGTTATTCCATTCAAGGCAGCATATTCCATTCTGGCCCATTGTGTGTCTAGAAATGTCAACTGGGAGCTGGGGCCTGGAACAAGGGCCCCAGGACTCTGCCTGGTGCCCTATGAATTGGTATCCTACTTGCAAAACAAAGTTCTCTTTTTTCCCCTCTCCTTCTGAGCTGTGAGCTGTGCTGTCTGGGGTAAGGGGCATGGGAGACACAAGAACTCCCTAGGCTTCTCCAGCTGGTACCTCACTAGGTCATGTGCACTCAAAATCCACTGGTTCAAGCCCAGCACGACAAAAATCTTGCTCAGGAATTGCAGTTGTTGTGGCATAGACTCTGCCTTTCAAGTTTATTTATGACCCTAGAACACCTTACCCTGCAGTGGTGGTGCTAACCAGAACTCAGGTTCTGACCATGGGGTTGGGTGACTCCCTTCTGGCTGGGGCTAGTCTAAATTCTACCTCTGGGGGCGCTGGCTGAATTCTCTCTCATGTTGCTTTCCATTTGACAGGGCAGCACTGAGTTCCAACACAAAGTTCCACAATCACTCTGCTCTATCTATCCTGCATACACACAAATTCTCTTTCTGTACCACATGGCCGCCTCCAGGGGTATAGGGGACAGGTTGTGTCATCCATTCAAGACTATCTTTCCTACACTCTCTTCAGTGCTTCTTTCTTTGCTATGATGTTAAAACCAGATACTATGATTGCTCACTTCATGTTTGGTTCTTATCAATGTTCTTTCTTGTGTAGAGAGTTGTTCAATTTGGTGTTCCTGCAGGGTGGATGATCACTGGAGGCTAGTAGTTGGCCGTCTTGCTTTGCCTCCTCCTGTTTATTTACTTCTGGAAAGAACTCCTCCATCATATCTCTTTCACCTCATACATAATAAGATAGTTTTAGGATTACAATAAATTATTATATAAATATTCAGTAGGCTCTAAAAAATACAGATGGAGTCTCACTATGTTACTCAAGCTTGTCTTGAACTCCTGGCCTCAAGCAATTCTATTGTCTTAGCTGCCTGAGTAACTAGAATTACAAGCATGAGCCACTGTGCCAGGCAATTTTTCATTATTGCTTAAAATTCTTTATTGTATTCTTTGATCTAAAGTATAATTTTGAACACACACAAAATATATTAATTTGAAGATACTTCCAGGTGAATTTGATATAATTTTAAATGACTTTTAGAAGTATTACAATAAAAAAGTTAATTTACATAATATGGTTACTTCTCACACAATTCCACTTTTCAGCCTTATAGATGAGACATAGCTTACCCAAGCTCACACAGGTAGTAAGGGGTAGCTGAGATCCAAACTACCTTGAGTGATGCATAGCATAAGCTATAGTCATTCAACATTCAAGCACCAGATGTTACCCTGAGGTATATAAACAATATTCCTTTAAAAAAATTGGGAAAGAAATAAGGGAGCAACATAATATATGTTATTGGAGAGTATGATCACTTTTGGACTTTGAGATTTGCAACTTTCAGTAAAAGCTGAATAGCTCTGTGATGGGGCTGGGGCTTTCAGTAAACAGTAGATCAGAAGAAAAAGGGAAAAGTTAGTGCATTTTATTATTTAAAATATGTATAGAACCAAACTGTACTAGTAAAGGGACAATTTCAGAAACATGGCAAGTCAGCAGTCAGCAGTGAAACTTAGATTAGAAATGGAAAGTTCATACTTGGGCCTTACCTGTGATTTATTTGCAAACCAAGACTCAGGAAGTGGGATTGATATTTGAAGCATTTCTCTTCCTCCTTTATAACACTATTTACAAAGCTGCAATGGCAAAATGTTCTTCAAAACCTAGTGAAATGTGAAGTTTGGCCAGTTTGCTTTTTATGGGCTAAGGATTTTACTTTGGTCTGTATGTCATTGTGCTTTATTCATGAATCCATTTTTATAAGCTAAGCGCTATTTTCATATCTTGTTAATATTTTAGTCCTTTGAACTAAAATATCCTTTGTTAAAATTTCAAACGTAAATAGACTATATTTATTCCATGATTACAACATTCTGGATTAAGTTTTACAATAAATAAATCCTTTCTTGAAGTGTCTGACAGTGGTAGAGGCTAGATGAATTTGTTTTTGCAGGCATAATGCTTCGTCAATATAGGCCTACTGTTTCCATGGACTTTAAGAAATAGTGTCTATTTAAATACCTATGATATTGTGGAACAATTGCCAATATTTTAGAAATAGGGAGATTCCAAACAGTGTAGTGTGTCTACAATACATTTAATGAAAACCATTCAATAGCTCTCCCCACTACATGGAAGTTCAATTGTAACTTAGATACTAATTTTGATCATTATAAATGTATTCACAGCTTTTACCAGTATCAGTCCTTCCAAATAATTTGTTAACATAATTAGCATACAGCTTTTGAAACTATTCATTTGCTTTGAGTTTCATCACAGTCCTAAAGAGCAAACTAACCATTAACTGCTAATATCGGCTAAATCTTTAGTGACTTAGATGCAGGGTATAAATGATGCTTGAAATTAGTATTATTAATTAGGAAAGAGAAAACTTGTGTTTTTATTCTTTGGTTGAAAGGTAGTATTGGCTTATCTGGAGTTTAACTGACAACATTGTAATTTTAAATTTTGTATTAATAAGCTATTTTATGTGTGTAAAAATAAAATTCCCTTTTTATTGTTATCAAAATTGCTAGAAGCTTAAAATCCAGAAATAAGGCATAGTTCACTAGCAATGAATTTTCATACAGACAAAAAACAACAAAGCAATATATCATAAAACCTTTTTGCTTTATCAGTGCATGCGTGTTCTTATAAAATAAATACATTCGGATTTTGCATAATTTGTTTTTTCATTTTCTACAAGATATTCTCTGATTTTCATAATTTACTTATATTTATGCTGGTAGGAAGTGTGCTTCCTGCAATTTTGTGGGAATTTGCATTACTCAAATTTCAGGCATGGTTATTTACTTTATTAGCTTTTCTGAGAATATATTCCTTAAAGATAGATTTTAAGATATCCAAATCTTCTAAATCATATTATTAAGACCTATCATTTATTGAAATTATACACAGTAGAATGCTTAAGCATATTTTTCACATATAAAAATAATTATATTTTTGCCTGAGTTCTTAGGCATTGATCTCCTTAATCCTTTTTCCCTCCTATTTTCATACAATAAAATAATTATTTGAAAATGTTTTAATAACTGTTCTGACATATATCTTAACCTGTTTTATATTAAAATAACCTATTCAAGGACAGAATACAGATACAGATATTCATCATGCATCCACATTTATCTAAATACTTGTTGGCTGACTAAATGAACAAATTAATTCCTGACTGGCCTGATTTATTATATTCAGGTTTAAAGTTAGTATATTTCACCTTTTGAAATTTTAATAACAAATTTATTAATTATAAAAAAATTCAGAAGAGATTGGATATTCATGGGAAAAATGAATGTATACTGAGTGAAAATATTTATATTTATTGAAAACTGTGCACCCATCTTAAAGTTACCATATTGATTTGATTTTTCCTAAAATGTTTATTGAGATTTGTATAAGAGAGAGAATGTTAGTACCATGCAGTCAGTTTCTCTTGCCAGAACCTGAGATGCATCTTAGCACCCTGTATTTATTTTATTACATAAACTCAGCTTTCATTTCTAGAGAACAGGTTTAACAATTCCATCCTCTAAGTATTTAAACATTTCTAATATTTATTGACCTCCACATGCCCTAGCCCTAGTTTAAATTTCATTATTTCTCACTCAGAATATTAAAAGTCTCTGTACTGTTCTCTCTTTCTTTGGTCTTATCTTTCAATAAACCTGAATTCCATGTCAGCATGACTTTTCAAAATATATCTAACCTTTATTCACTTGCTTGAAATTCTTCATTCACACTCTAATACCCACAGAATGATATCTTACTTCCTTAGCATTATATGCAAGACCTTTATATACTTGCTCAGCCTTATCTTCCAGTATTCTCTGCTTTCAGTAAATAATTTGTAGTTACTTGAACCCACTGTGTAATTTAATGTATCTATTCACTTTTTCCCAGTATCTAGGATTGTTTATCTCTTAATATCTACCTGGAAACTTGTTACTCATGGTTTAAAATTCAGTGTAAGTAAGGTGTAACTTCTGGAATGGTAAAGGGGTACCTTAGCAAATTCTTCTCCAAAAGCAACAATATAAAGCCCCCAATTCCCCATACCAATCATTTCAGAACTCTGAAACTTAACCAAAGGCATAAAACAAATTGAAAAGCATTTATGGGAAAGTAACTACTGAATCTTGGTAAGAACAATGGGATGCATGTTACTTTAATGTGCACCTCAACAACTCTATCAGGGGTCATCTGCTCAGAAGTCCCATGGAGAGTATCTACACCCAGTGAGTAGCAGTTGGTGGCAAATAATTGGAGAAAGTTGATGTCTCAGTTGATTCAGTCTCTGATGCTGGGGCAAGCAAGAGACCAGGCAAAAACTTAATAGAGGGATTTAGGGAATGAGATAGTCACAGAGGAATTTGAAAAGTTTCTGGTAATCTGGAAGGCTAAGTTCACATGCACGGCTGCACACACTATCAAGTCTGCAGGTATACTCAGGGAAGAATGGAGAGGCTCCCAGTTAGTTACTTATACCTGCTGGACCATGAGACACTTTACAAAAAAAAAAAAAGAAAATCCAAGTAGTCGTGTGAATTGCCTAAATTTTGAATGTGTGTCACAACCCACACAGATTTCCTCAGCCAATGGTGGAAGCCTTACTGGCTCATGATGTTTAAAGAAAAGTTTTGCCCATTCTCTGGGTGGTCATTAAGCTCTGCTTAAGAAATTGAATTTTAAAATATTGATAATTAATAAATTAAAAAATGTAAGTAGCAACTTCAGTGTTTACACACTGAAGGACAGTTTCTAAAGAAGTAGTCCAGGCCAGCTACTAAAAAGCAAACAAGCAAACAAAAGAAACAATGAGTCTGAGTTGGGGAGGATATCTAGAATCCAGAATTACTACAATAATTGAGTTAAGATAGCCAGTTGGCAGGGCACGGTGGCTAATGCCCGTAATCCCAGAACTTTGGGAGGCCGAGGTGGGTGGATCATCTGAGGTCAAAAGTTCAAGACCAGCCTGGCCAATATGGTGAAACCCCGCCTCTACCAAAAATACAAAAAATTAGCCAGGCGTGGTGGTGGCACCTGTAATCCTAGCTACTCAGGAGGCTGGGGCAGGAAAATCCCTTGAACCTGGGAGGCAGAGGTTGTAGTGAGCCAAGATCTTACTGTACTCTGTCCTGGGCAAGAGAGAGAGACTCCATCTCAAAAACAAACAAACAAACAAACAAACAAACAAACAAAAACAACAAAATCTTCACCTAAAATTACGAGACAGAGAAAAATCAAACTGTTGCCTACTTAAAGAGATAAAAAGCAATCAATAGAAGCAGAAGCTGTCCCTGACTGTAAGTAAGCTATTATATTCAAAAGCAAAAGGAAATATGTTTAAAGAATTAAATGTACTTATAAAACCAATGACTCAACAAATAGAGAATATTTATAAAAAGTTATCAATCATAAAATAAATATCACGTTAAAAAGAAAAGTTACTGAAAATATTTTAGAAAGTTCTAGAAGTGCTCAACTGCAGATTTGAGTGGGAAGAAGATTCAGTGAATGTGAAGACAGGTCATTCAATATTATGCCAACTGAAGAACGTACTAAATGATGAATAAAGAAAAATGAACAGATCCTGAGAGGCCTGTGGAACACCATTAAATATATTGGTATATGCATAAGAAAAATCTCAGAAAAAGAGAAGAGAAAGAAAGGGACAGAAAAAAATATTTGATGAATTAATGACCAAAAGATTCACAAATTTGACAAAATTTTTAACATTCATGAATATGAGGCTCAACCTAATCCAAGTAGGTTAAACTCAAAGAAGTTCACAGCTAGACAAATCACATTCAAGTTATCAAAAGCTAAACACAAAGGTAAAATTTTGAATAAAGCAAGAGAAGTATGACCCATCGTGTACAAGGGAACCTCAGTAAGATTCACAGCTGAATTCTCAGCAGGAAAAATGGAGTGACATAAGGCGATGGAATACCATATTCAAAATTATGGAAAATCACTGCCAGCCAACTAAAATAAAAGATATTCCTAGATAAAGACTGAGCAAGTTAGTTTCTGACAGAATTGGCTTACAAGATATACTAACAGGAGTTCCTCTCAATAATAAGAAGTAGCTCAAAAAGACATGAAGAAATAAAGTATAGATAAAGGTAACTCGATAAATATGAAAAATATTATCTAAATATATATAGTCTACTCTTAACAGATTTAAAAGACAGATTCACATGTAATATTTATAGCATTACATTGTTGGGTTTATAACATATAAAAATGTATTTGAATCACAATAGTAACAGAAAAGAGAGGCAGAGAAGTGAGTGTATCGGAGCCAAGTGTCTATATACAATCAAAATTATGCTAGTATTAATCATAAGTAGATTGCTTTAAGATGTATTTTGTAATTTCCAGAACAACCCTAAGAAATGCTAAGAAAAATACTAAAAAGATAACTCAAAAAGGAGAGTAAAATAACAAAGCAATTAACATATACACTAAAAAATATCTATGTTACAGAAAAGAAGATCATAAAGAACAAAGGAACAAAGAAGATATGACATATAGAAAACCAATAGAAGAGTGGAAATAGAAATCTAGCCATCTTACTAATTATATTACATATAAAATGATTAACCATTGCAAAGAAAATGCAGAGATTGACAAACTTGATTAAAAAGAAACTGAATCCAATATATGTTTTCTATGAGACACATGTTAGAATCAAACAAATAAGTTAAAGAACAAATACAATAATACAAAGCAAAAACGACTAATTAAGAAACAAATATATTAACATTAAAAGAATGAAAAGAATATGTCATGTAAATGGTAACCACAACATTGGCATGGAGTATTTTTTCCATCCCTTTATTTTCCATCTGTTTCTTCATAAGTGAAGTGTGTTTTTGTAGGCAACTGATGATTTTTTTTAATCCATTCAGCCATTCTGTATCTTTTGATTGGAGAGTTTAGTCCATCTACATTAAATGTTATTATTAGTGAGTATAAGAACTTAACTTTTGCTATTTTGTTATTTGTTTTCTCATTATTTTGTGGGCTTCCTTCCTTATTTCCTGTCTTATTTTTGTGAAGGTAGTTTTCTCTGGTGGTATGTTTTAATTTGTTTCTTTTTATTTTATTTTATGGTTTTTTTTGCATGTGTATCCATTGTAGGGTTTTTGATTTGAGTTTTCTAGGAGACTTACAACATGAGTTATAACATTTTATAACCCATTGTTAAAAAAAAATAAACTGATGATAACATTGATTGGAAAAATCAAACAAATTAATGAATGAAGAAAGAGACAACTAATAAAACTATACGCTTTAACTTCATCTTCCCACTTTTAAACTCTTTGTTTTTCTATTTATATCTTCTTATACTGCCTGTCTTAAAAAGTTGTTATTATTTTTAAGAGATTCATCTTTTAGTCTTTCTACTCAAGATCTGAGTAGTTTTCACACCACAGTCACAGTGTTATAATAATCTGTTTTTCTGTAGAGTTACTATTACCAGTGTCTTTTGTATTTTCAGATGATTTGTTTATGCTAATTAATGTTCATTTTCTTCTCACTGAAGTACTCCCTTTAGCATTTCTTGTAGGACAGGCCTGGTGTTGATGAAATGCCTCAACTTTCATTTTTCAGGAAAAGTCTATTTCTCCTCCATGCTTATGGGATATTTTCACCAGATATACTATTCCAGGGTAAAAGTTTATTTTTTCTTCATCACTTAGCGCATGTATACATATGTAACAAACCTGCACGTTGTGCACATGTACCCTAGAACTTAAAGTGTAATAATAAAAAAATTCAATCATTTTGGGGGTACAAGTAGTTTTGGTTACATGGATAAGTTCTTCAGTGGTGATTTCTGAGATTTTAGTGCATCCATCACCTGAGCAGTGTACACTGTATCCAATATGTAATCTTTTAGCCCTCATCTTTACCCAACCTTCCCCCTGAAGTCCCCATAGTTCATCATATTCTTCTTATGCCTCTATGTCCTCAGAGCTTCGCTTTCATTTATAAGTGAGAATAGATAACATTCGGTTTTCCTTCACTTTAAATATGTTATGCCACTTTCTCCTAGCTTGTAAGGTTTCCACTGAAGGGTCTGCAATCGGAGGTATTGGAGTTGCATTGTATGTTATTTCATTTTTTTTTTCTTGCTGCTTTTAGCTTCCTTTCTTTATCTTTGACCTTTGGGAGTTTGATTAATAAATTCCTTGAGGTAGTCTTCCTTGGGTTAAATCTGCTTCCTTTTCTATAGCATTCTTGTATCTGGATATTGACATTTCCTCTAGGTTTGGGAAGCTGTCTGTTATTTTATTCTTTTGAATAAACTTTCTCTACCTTCTCTTTAAGGCTAATAATTCTTAGATTTCCCTTTTTGAGGTATTTTCTAGATCCTGTTCCTGTGCTTCATTGTTTTTTATTCCTTTCTTCTTTTTTCTCCTCTGATTGTGTATTTTCAAATAGCTTGTCTTCAGGCTTTCTAATTCTTTCTTCTGCCTGATCAATTTTGCTATTAAGAGCCCCTAATGCAATCTTCAGTATGCTATTTGCATTTTTCAACTCCAGCATTTCTGCTGGATTCTTTTTAATTATTTCAATCTCTTTGTTAAATTTATCTGACGGAATTCTGAATTCCTTCTCTCAATTACTTGAAACTTTTCGAGTTTCCTGAAAGGTCACATAGTTCTGTTTCTCCAGGATTGATCCCCAGTGTCTTATTTAGTTTATTTGGTGAGGTCATGTTTTCCTAGTTTATGCTGATTCTTGCCAATGTTCTTCAGTGTCTGGGCATTGAAGAGTTAGATATTTATTGCAGAGTTCTCAGTCTCAACTGGTTTGTATCTGTCCTTCTTGGGAAGGTTTTCCAGATATTTGAAAGGACTTGGGTACTATGACCTAAATTGTATCTGCTTTAGAGGGGACCCCTAGCCCAGCAATGCTGTGGTTCTTTCAGACTCATAGAAGTACTGCCTTGATGGTCTTGGACAGGATCTGGGAGAATTCTCTGGAGTACCAGGCAAAGACTCTTGTTCTTTTTCCTTACTTTATCCCAGACAAACATAGTCTATCTCTCTGTTGTGAACAACCTGGAACTAGTTGGGGATAACATGAGCACCCCTCTGGCCTCAACCACTAAGACTGCTGGGTCAGATCTGAAGCCGGTACAGCACTGAGTCTTGCCCAAGGCCTGCCCTAGCCTCTGGCTATGGCTTATGCTCACTCAGGGCCCTGGGCTGTACAATCAGCAGGTGGTGAAGCCAGCCAAGCCAGTGTCCTTCTGTTCAGGGTAGCAAGTACCCCAGGGCCCAGCCATGTCCAGATATGCCTTCCAGGAACCAAGGACTAGAAAAACTCACCACAGACACCTCCTTTGGACTCTTGTCCTGCAGCAGAGCTTGCATTCAAACCACAACATGCAGTCTTTCCTATTCTTTCTCCCCCTTTCCAAAGGCAGAGGAGGCTCACCCGATGACCACTGCCACTACAGGCCCACGGGGAGTACTACCAGACTACTGCTGATGTTCTCTTAATGCCCAAGGGCTCTGTCACCTTGTGGTGAATGCTGCCTGGACTGAGACTTACCCTTTAGGGCAGTGGGCTCCAGTTTGGTATAGGGCAGGTCCAGAAATGTCATCAAAGAGCCAAATCCTGGAATTGGGGACCCCAAGAGTCTGCTTGTTGCTCTGTCCCACTGTGGCAGGGCTGGGACCTAAGGTGGCAAGACAAAGTTCCCTTTATTTTTTCATTTTTTCTCAAGTGGAGGGAGTCTTTTCCTGTAGCCACCACAGCTAGGAGTGTGCTGAGTCTCACTTGAAGATAGCAAGCCTCAGAGTCTCACCCAAGGCCGTTGACATATTACCTGGGTATCACTGCTGGTTATTCAGGGCCCAAGGGCTCTTCAGATAGCATGTAATGAATCCTTCCAGGAATGGCACCTTCTCCTCAAGGCAACGGGTTCCTTTCTGGAGTGTGGTATGTCTAGAAATGTCATCCAGGAGCAAGGGCCTGCATAGGGGGTCTCATGATTCTGACCAGTGCCCTATTGTACTGTGGCTGAGCTGCTATCCAAGATTTAAGACAAAATCCTTCTCACTCTTCCCTATCTTCTCAAGTAGCGAGAAGGTATCTCTTTTGGAGTTGTGAGCTGTGCAGCCTGGAATGAGGGGAGGGGTGATGCCAGCACTTAATTAGCAAACCCTGTTGTCTCAGTAGGTTGCACATCCCCACTGGTGCACTGTATCTGGGCCCATGTCAACACTAGAACTCACCTAGAAGTTGCCATCTTTGTGGCCTAGACTTCCTTTCAAGTTTATTTATAGCTGCAATGCTCCTTAGCTGGCACTGGGGAGGCTTGCAGGAACTGAAATTCAGACTCCTGGGATCAGTGATTTTCCTTGGTCTAAAGCTGGTTTAAATGCTTCTTCTGTGGGTGGATGTCTGCTGAGTTTGTTTCGGTTTGTTTTCTGTTATAATAGAGCATCACTGAGTTTAATGGCTCAAAATTGCTGTAATCTCCCTCTCCCAGTATCACAGAAATGCTCTCCACATCATGCCACTGCTGCCAGGGAGTGGGGGAGGGATAGCATCAGGGAGTCAAGACTGTTTTTCCTACCTCTTCAGTGCTTCTTTCAGTGATAGGAAGTTAAAACCAGGTACTGTGATTGCTCATCTGACTTTTGTTCTTTGTAAAGGTGCTTTTTTTGTGTTTGGATAGTGGTTAAATTGGTGTCTTTGTGGTGGGAACAATTGGTAAAGCCTTCTATTCCACCATCTTCCTCCACCCCAAGTCTATACGTTCATCTATTTTGAAGAATCACTGAATTTGCTTATTAGTTATTCTGACAGTTTCTTGGTAGCATTGTTAGTGATTTTTATATATGAGATCATGTTATCTGCAAACAGAAACAATTTATTTCTTCCTTTCCAATCTTGATGTCTTTTATTTCTTTCTAATGCCGAATTTTTCTGACTAGGACTTTAAGTACTATGCTTGAAGTTGCAAGATTGAGAATCCATGTTGTGTTCCAGAGCCTATAGAAAAATCTTTCTACTTTTCATTATTGAATGCAATAATAGCAGTGGGTTTGTCATATAAGACCTTCATTGTGTTGAGATAAACTTCTTCTGTACCTAATTTGTTGAGAGTTTTTGTCATGAAAGAATGTTGAAATTTGTTCAATGTTTTTTGGCACCTATTGATATTACTGTGCAATTTTTGTGCTTCATTCTGTTAATGTGGTTTATCACATTTATAAATTTGCATTTGTTAAACTATGCTTGCATGCCTGGGATAAATCCCACTCAATCATGTTGAATAATCTATTTAATGGGCTGTTGGATTCCATTTAAGTTTTATTTTTGTGGTATCCTTCTCTGTCCTAGATGTCACAGTAAAGCCAATCTTGTAAAATGAGTTTATCAGTATTTCAAAAGGGCCTGAGAAGTATTAATATTAGTTATTCTATAAAAGTTTGGTAAAATTTTGCAGTTAAGCCATCAGGTCCTGGGCTCTCCTTTGAGGGAACAATTTTTATTATTGATTCACTCTCTTTACTTGTTATTGACCTGTTTAGCTTTCTGTTTCTTTTTGGTTCAAACATGACAGATAGTATGTGTCTAGAAATATATCCATTTCCTCTAGGTTATTAAATTTGTTGGTATATAACTCTTCATAATAGTATCTTTTGATAATTTACATTATTGGGGTACTAGCTGTCATGTATTCTCTTTATTTCTGATTATATTTATTTGAGTTTTTTGTCTGTATTTCTAAGTTAGTGTAGCTAAAGGTTTGTCAGTTTTATATTTTAAAAAAAACAACTGGGTTATATTAATCTTTTGTATTGATTTTCTAGTCTTCATTTCACCTATTTTTGCTGTAATCTTTATTTTGTCTTTCTTCTCCTGACTTTAAGCTTAGATTTTTCTTCATTTACTGGTTCTCTGAGTTGTTAAGTTGTGCATTTGGAAACTTTCTTCTTTTTTGTTGTAGACATTTATTGCTATAAACTTCCCTCTTAAAACTGCTTTCAGGCCGGGCGGGGTGGCTCACGCTTGTAATCCCAGCACTTTGGGAGGCCGAGGTGGGTGGATCACGAGGTCAGGAGATCGAGACCACGGTGAAACCCAGTCTCTACTAAAAATACAAAAAAATTAGCCGGGCGTGGTGGCAGGCGCCTGTAGTCCCCAGCTACTCGGAGAGGCTGAGGCAGGAGAATGGCGTGAACCCGGGAGGCGGAGCTTGCAGTGAGCCGAGATTGCGCCACTGCACTCCAGCCTGGGCGACAGAGCGAGACTCCGTCTCAAAAAAAAAAAAAAAAATGAATGGGGCTAAGTGTTTTCTAACATAATAGCTTTAATATATAGGATAAAAAAAGAGAAATTATACCAAGAATCAGGAAAATCATAACTTAAGTGAGAAAAGACAGTCAATTGATACTGACATAA
This sequence comes from Hylobates moloch, assembly GCF_009828535.3. Taxonomy (NCBI): domain Eukaryota; kingdom Metazoa; phylum Chordata; class Mammalia; order Primates; family Hylobatidae; genus Hylobates; species Hylobates moloch. The sequence goes on along the minus strand of NW_026652286.1, from coordinate 77,926,545 downwards.
AGATATTGAAATATTGTGAAAAATATTTTCAAGTAACTGCCATAAAAATAGTCCAATAAGTAGTTAAAAATTACTATAATATAAAAAATAGAGGATCTCAGCAAACAAAATAGAAACTAAAATAAAGAACAATGGAAATTATAAAATTGAAAGATACAACAATAGAAATTAATAAAAACTTGCTGAATGGGCTCAATAATTAGGTGACAGAGGGGAGAATAAGCAAATTTAAGGATTGATCAAATAGGTGTACCTAATTTGAACCAAAATGTAAATGAACAGATTTTTAGACACTTGTGAGACAATAACAAAAGAGGCAATATTCATATCATTTTAGTCAAAAAAGATGATAAAAAGCTTGAGACTAAAGAATATTTTAATGAACAATCTTTGAAAACTTCCCATAATTGGCAAAATACATAAAACCATAGATTCAAGAAGAAGTTAAAACCCTAATAGGATAATTTTCCCCAAAAAATATTAACCTCTGGACACATCATAATTAAACTTCTGGAAACCAAAGTCAAAGAAAAAAAGTCTTGAAAGTTGCCAGGGAGAAATAATGCATTAGCTCTAGGGGAACACCAATTCAAATGACAGCAGATCTCTGATCTGAAATCATGGAGGCCAGAAGGAAGTGGCACAATGTTTTCCAATTGCGGAAAAAAGAATTGCCCATCATAACTTCTATGTGGAGTAAATGAAATAAAGGGGAAATAGGCACATATATTAATATTTTCTGTGATTAAAAATGATTTAAATGTACCACATAAAAGAGAGGATTGGAAGATAAAATACAAATAACAAAATTATATGCTTCTAATAAACTTGATTCAAATTCAATGGCATAGATAGTTCAAAAGTAAATGAATTGAAAATATACCATAACAAAATTAATTTAAAAAATATCAGTAGTGTGTATATTAATATCAGATAAAATAGACTTCTAAACAAAGAAAATTACTAGAAACCAAGGAATATTACATAACAATGAAAGACTCAGTCCACTCAGAAAACAAAGTAATCCTAAACATGTATAAAGCAAACAGACAATCATCAAGGATATAGATGATCTGAATAACACAATCAATCAACAGGATCTAACTGACCTAAATAAACACTCAAACAACACTCAACCAATGATAGCAGAATACACTTTTTTTCAAGTGCTCGTGAAACATTTACTCAGATAGACCATATCCTCAGCCATAAAAAAAGCTTTGAAAAAAAGATTTTTTAAGTTGACCTAACTCAGCATATTCTGTCACCATAATGGAATGAAATGAGAATAGCATAAAGACAAATGAAAATCTCAACACATGTAGAAATTAAACAATACACTTCCAAATAATTCTTGCATCAAATAATTTTTAAAAATACATAGAACTAAATGAAATATATGACCACATATCAAAATATTTGGATTCCAACTAAACAGTGCTAAGAGGCATCTATTTATTGCTTACAAATTACTAGCTTACATTAGGAAAAAAAAAAGACCTCAAATTAACCATCTATGTTCCTACTTCATAGAATAGTAAAGAAGATCAAAGTAAACCTGGAAAAATTACAAGGAAGGAAAAAATAAAGATAAAAAAAAAGTCAATAAGATTGAAAACAGAAAAACCACAGACAACATCCATAAAACAAAAGGCTGGTTCTTCAAAAAATTCAATAAAATGGATAGACCTCTGGCAAGACTGCAAAAAATAAAGATAAATAACACAAATTATTATCCCTTCAGTTACACAGGTTTATCACTATAAATTCCAGTACAATTAAAAGAGGCTAATAAGGGAATGTTATGAACGAATTTAAGCTTATAAATTCAACAACTTAGGATAAATGAACCGATTCCTTAAAATTACAAATGCCCAAAATTGAACCAAGATAAAATAGATTATAGATATTCCTATAGAAGTTAAAGGAATTAAATATATAGTCAGAAAGCTTCCCTCACATAAAAAACAAAAACAAAAATAAAACAAACAGAACTAAAAATCTTTAGGGTCAGATTATTTCACTAAATATTTCTACCAATTTTTGAAGAATTAATGCTGTTATTGCACAAACTCTTCCACAAAATAAAAGAGAAACAAAATATTGAGGCCAGTATAGTTGTCCCTAGGGGATTGGTTCTTGGACCCTGATATAAAAATTTGCAGATGTCCAAGACCTTTGTATAAAATGGTGTAGTATGTGCATATAATCTATGCACATCCTCTCACATCCTTTCAGTAATTTTTAGATTACTGAAATAGCTAATACAATGTACATGCTACATAAATAGTTGTTATACTGTATTTTTAAGTTTGTCTTATGTTTTATTGTTGTACTGTTATTTTTTATTCTTTTTTGGACATTTTTGATCTGTGGTTGGTTGACTCCACAGATGTGAAACCTGCAGATATGGAAGGTCCACTGTATATAGATGTACACATAAAATTTCTTGTTAAGGTTATTCATTGGCATTTTAATCTGTTTGTTTCCAATGTGAATCAGATCTTTTCTCATAATCCTCCAATTTATTATTGGTGTACAAGAAAGCTCTGATGTGGGTTTTTATTTACATCTAGACCTTCTCCTTTCAATTGTAACAAAATTTCAGTTGATTATCTTTGGCTTTATATGGAGAAATTTGTCTGCAAATAAGGAAGATTTTGTCTCTGTCCATATTTTATCATATTAGCAATAAAGTTCAGTATTTAAGGAATAGAATCTGTATCTACATTGATTTGCCATGTCTTTTTTTTTAACTTTCTTGTTCTAATATTTTGTTTTGTTATTTTTTAACTTTTTATTTTGGAATAATTAGACTTGCAGAAAAAATTGCAAATATTATACAGAGAATTCCCTTATGCCCTTCATCCAGCTTTCTCTAATTGTATGTAACATTTTATATAACCACAGTGCCAATATCAAAACCAGGAAATAAACAGTAATGCAATACTATTAACTAAAGACTCCAGTCAAATGTTGCTAGCCAATGTGCTCAATTTTTAGTTTTCTGAGTTGAGGTGCTAATAGATGAACTTTGAGACTGAAGGAAATAACATGCATAACAATTCAGATATATTGCCAAATTGCATCACCAAAAGCTTGAACCAATTTGAACCAACCCTGCAAGAAGATTCCCATCACAATGAGTTCACAGAGTTCATGGTCATCTCTTATTTTACTGCTGTTTATTTGTAGTTTATTGGTTACTAATGAACACAAACCTTGCTTTATCCTCCAAAGTTGTTTATTGCCTAATCATATAAAGAATTTTTTCTGGTCAATTGTTCACAGTTGTTGTACATACACTATTGATATCTTTATGTGAACATGTAGTCACACATTTCTGTTGGAAATGTATTTTTAAGTCTATTGTCTGTATTTTCAATTTTTTAATTATAAAAAATTTCAAAAAATATGAATTGTGTTGATATGTTTAGGCTTTGTGTTCCCACCCAAATCTCATCTTGAATTGTAATCCCCATAATCCCCATAATCCCCACATGTCAAGGGAGAGACCAGGTAGAAGTAATTAAATCATAGGAGTGGTTTCCTCCATGCTGTTCTCTTGATAGTGACTGAGTTCTCATGAGATCTGATGGTTTTATAAAGGGTTCCTCCTCCTTCACTCAGCACTTCCTGCCACCTGTGAAGAAAGTGCCTTGCTTCCACTTCGCCTTCTGCCATGATTGTAAGCTTCCTGAGGCCTCCTGAGCCTTGTTGAATTGTGTCAATTAAACATCTTTCCTTTATAAATTACCCAGTCTCAGGCTGTTCTTTATAGCAGCATGAAGACAGACTAATACGTATATAAATATAATTTTTGAGCTAGAGTATTTAAAAAAATAGATGTCTCCAACCAAGAGAGTTTATTCCCTATCAGTAACTCTATTTCTAGTTTTATGTAAAGATTTACGACTTCGGCTGACATGTCTTTTGTACTTTATGCCAAAAGAATATGTCCTTCTTTTTTTATCCTATATTTTCTTAGGTTAGGCTTGGTAGACATAAGCTAGTCTATTTCTCATTTCCAGTAGATAAATTTTTTCCAAGGATTGATCTAAAGTGGGGAAGATTCAGATTCACCACATTCAGATTCTTTAGTTTGCATAATTTCTTGGAAACCACAAATCTTTAATTGCATTGCCATCTCTCAAAGTTTCTAATATGTACACATAATAACAGTTTTTTTCTTCTTCTTTGATATATTATGGAGTAATAGTTTTCTAGCATGTGAGGAGATTTTTCCCTTTGGAGAGATGAAACATTTTTGCAAGACGTGCCAACTGGTTTAAGATGTTCTTCTGTTAGGAAAATAAAAGGCAAGGCTGAATAAGTGGGGAAAAAGTGGAGGTCCTCTGTCACATCTGTCTATAGTGTGTCTATGTACAAGCTTCGTCTGATTTAAGCCTCCTCTGTATGGTAGATTCTTCTTGGTCATTAGGTTGGTTGCTTCCTATCTATGGACTTGAAAACATGAATTTTGGCTGATACTCAGCCAGCACTCCCTAGTACAGTCATACAGATATAGCCTGTCTAGCTCCTGACCATCATCATTTTGAATTATCAGAACCTAAAATACATTTGTTATTAAAAGTTTTCTGAGGAATGCTTCCTGAAACCATCTGTAATCTTTACTCTTCACATTCAGTATTATTTGTACAGGTTTCTGGCTTTCTCCCAAAGCAAATGTTGGTAGGAAAAAATCAAGAGTTCGTTATGCAGATCCTCAACCCACAAATTAAATGACCTTTTAAACATCAATTTATACTTTGGCTTCTACTAGCTGAATACTTTTTGCTGTTGTGTTAGCTTGTTCTTGCATTGCTGTAAAGAAATATCTGAAATATCTTAAACTGCATAATTTATAAAGAAAAAGTTTAATTATCTCATAGTTCAGCAATCTATACAGGAAGCATGGCATCAGAATCCTCTCAGCTTCTGGTGAGGCATTAGGAAGCTTTTACTCATGGCAGAGGGGGAGCAGGCATCTCACATGGCAGGAACAAAAGCATAAGGGGAAGGGCAGGTACACGTTTTTACACAACCAGATCCTATGTAAACTCAGAGCAAGAGCTCATTTATCATCAAGGCGATAGCTCAAGCAAGTCAAGAGGGATCCACTGCCATGATCCAAATCCCTCCCACCAGGCCCCACCTCCAACATTGGGGATTACATTTCAGGACGAGATTTGGGTGGAGACAAATAATATCAGTCCAAACTATATCAGTCCTAGCTAGAGATATCATTAAAACAATTTGAGAAATGACTTTTTAATTATTTCGGTAGATAGCATTGTTACATATACTATTTTATATATATGTGTGTGTGTGTGTGTGTGTGTATGTGTATATATATGTTTTTCCCCCAATGATAACACTTTGCAAAATTATAATCCAATACCATGGCCTATATTTTGACAATCCAAACTGTATCAGTCCTAGCTAGAGATACCACTCAAACAATTTGAGAAATGGCTTTTTAATTAAGTAGTTAGCATTGTTACATATACTATTTTATATATATATGTGTGTGTGTGTGTGTGTGTGTATATGCTTTTCCCTCAATGAAAACACTTTGCAAAATTATAATCCAATAACATGGCCTATATTTTGACATTGATATAATCTGCTAATTTTATTCAGATTTTCCTAATTTTACTTGTACTCATTTGTGTATGTATTTGTGTGTTTAGTTCTGTGTAAATTTTAATCACATGTGAGTTCTTGTATCTTCTACACAGTTAAGATACTGACAGTTCCATCACCATAAGGACCTTTTGTGTTGCCCTTTTATACACATATCATCTCCTTCTGTCTGCCCCCTCACCCTAATCCCTGACATCTGGCAACCACTAATCTGTTCTTCACTCCTAAAATTTTGTCATTTCAAACCTGTAATATAAATGCTGTCATACGGTATATAACCTTTGGAAACTGGGTGTTTTCAATTAGCCCAATTCTCTGGAGACACTTCCAAGTCTTTGTGGGTATCAATAGTTCATTCTTTCTTATTTCTGAGTACTATCCCATAGCTTATATATATCACTCTTTGTTCAGTCATTCATGTTGAAGTACATCTGGGCTGTGCCTAGCTTTTGACTAATAAAAAAACTGCTATGTAAATTTATGTACAGGTTTTTGTGTGACCATATGGTTTCATTTCTTTGGAATAAACTCCTGAGAGTGCAATTGTTGGGTAGCACAGCAATTTGAATGTTTAGTTTTCATAAAACTAAAACTGTTTTATAGTTTTATAGAAACTAAAACTGTTTTTCCTGGTAGTTCCATTATTTTACATTCCCATCAGCAATGTAAAATGTTTAATTGAGCCAAATTAATTTTTAATTGTTCCCAAATTTATCTTTGTATTTTAGAAAATATTTTTCTTTCTATTGTTCTTATCACTTTTATTACTGTTAAAATTTTATGTTTTTTTCAGGATCCAATAGTAGAAAAAACTAGAACAAGATTTTTTCTGAAGGCAGCTGAATGAGAAATGATTAGTAGAAAAGACCGGAGATTTACAAAGTGGCAGGTGCTGGAGGCTGCCTGGACTCACTTCCAGGGGTTTCCTTCACTAGATGGTGGCCTCTACATGAATTGCAATTGTCCACCACATGGACGATTCAAATCCTGTCTCAAAACAAAACAAAAAACAAAACAAAACTATACATTACTTCATGTCATGGTTGTTTTCAAAGGTTCAAAAGAGAAAATATTAAATATGTGAATGCCAAAGGTATATTAAAAAAGAAGACAGGAAAGGACAAAGGAGCTGAAATCAACTGAACTAGAATTCTGGAGTCTTAGGTTCTAGTTACCCCCTGCCACTGACTGCTGTGTGAACGCACTTAGCTCACTGTTTTGTCTCTCAGACAACTCTATACTCTTCCACAGAGGCTTACATTTTTTCCCTGGCAATTAAAATGAATTGAGTGATTTTGTCATTTACATTAACATTATAGAAAATACATCAAATAAGAAACTAAAAATTTTTTAGGCTTTCATTGGGTTTATAAAATTAATTTTCCCTCTGTGAGAGTTTGTTGTAACATGTTCCACAACCTACAAATAGGAGTAGATTATACAATGCTATTGAGATTCTAGGAGGCCAATAGATTTTGGGGTATGGAGAGGATGGGGGAAGTATAGATTATCAACAAATTACTGCTAAATACTCTGGTAACCTATGAAAATCTAATCTTACCTGTGTCCTAAAAAATGAAAAATTAATTAACAGCAAGGATATATACACTGCTTTCAGCATTCATAATTCTGGTGATTGAAAATTAATTAAAATCAATTAATAGAAATTAATAGAAATAGAATATTGTATAACCTTAAAAATAAAATTAATGTGGTTAGTGAAACCCAAGTGATTTTATGTATTAAACATGTCAGTGTTGTGAAATATGTGGTAGGAATTTAATTTATGCAAGTTCATTAAATTGCATTTGGTTGCTACATCAAACATTCAAAAAACAGTGAGAGTATATGATGATTCATTGTATAAAAATGAACATTGATTGCATTTACAAAACAATTAGAGTTATTTTATCATTCTGGAAAATTATTTTCAATGAGCCAGTGGGATTTTCATTTTCAATATGAAAGAAAAATAAGCACACAAAACTTTCCTTGGAATTCTAACCTCAGACACTTGCTCCAGATTATCGTTTTTCTTGCCAACAACTGGTTATTGACCTCTGAGGCATACACAAGGAAAACTCGGAAATCACATTTAGGTCAACTAATCTATTTTTTTTTAAACTGCAAAATCAGGAGCCTTAATCACATTAGTGATGCCTGACCATTCTGTTTCAATTCCAGGGCTGTCTAGTGAAACTAATGAACTGTCTTGGTGGCTTCAAAGCAGAGCCAGGGTCTCACAGGCCAGTTGTGAATTATGAGCACATTTCCTTTCATTGCCCCTAAATCTTTTTCAGTTTTATATTCACAGTAGCTTAAAACACCTAAATTCACATTGATGACTGTGCAGCAGTGCTCTGGATGTTTGGGATGAATAGTGGAGTTAAGTATATCTCCTATTTTTAAAAAATACATTTTCAGTACAGCCCAACCTTAATTACAGTAAATCAGATCTTATCCAGTGACAAGGTTGATAAATGTCAGTGCCTATTTTTCCAGTATGTGTCATAATAACTCTGCACACTGCATCGTACAATAATGTTGGGAGAGGAATGGACCTACAGTTAAATACAATAACATCAGGTTTGAAAGGTAATATTAGTTTTGACATGAAACCAATGCATGACTGGAGCTGAATAACTGAAGTCAGCACCAAAGAATAGGTGTGGAGAAGTTGATTTGGCCATTATGTGCATGGAGTTTATAGGTAAGATTTTGATTACAAATGGAATTCCTCAGGGAGATGGCACAAAAAGAAATTAGTTTTAACATAGAAATTCGAGAAATGTCTAAAAGGATGCAAAAGAAGGAGAAACAATTAAGTTGAAGGCCACTGGAACTTATATCCTATACTGAAAGAAAGGTATTGGACAGAGATGCAAATGTAAATGAAGGAGGCAGAAGTAGTGAGGGTTTTTCATCAGGCAGTCATTTAAATGTGAGACAGAAATAAGATGCATAATCCAGGAGGAGGCAAGTACTAAATTAAATGAAAGCAGGTGAGGAAAGAGAAGTGGCTGGAAGGCAGTTCTAAAGGTTTAAAATAAACCTGAGGGAAGTGCTGCAGAGAGTGGTAGCCAGCTTATGTTTAACACTGCTCACTGAGTGAAGAAGGGGCAGATGGAATGAAAATAAGCTGTAATGACAAACGTGCATCAACAATGTGACTACACAGTAGAATTAGCCATGACTCATTTTTCTCTAAGGTGGATGTTGATTAGCTGAGGGATCTCTGCCTCAGTTTTTTGTTTTGTTTTGTTTTGAGACAGAGTCTCACTCTGTCACCCAGGCTGGAGTGCAATGGTGCATGTGATCTTCGTCAATGCAACCTGTGCCTCCCGAGTTCAAGCAGTTCTCTTGCCTCAGCCTCCTGAGTAGCTGGGATTACAGGTGACTGTCACCATTCACGGCTAATTTTTGCATTTTTAGTAGGGATGGGAGTTCACCATATTGGCTAGGCTGGTCTCGAACTCCTGACTTCAAGTGATCCTTGGCCTCCCAAAGTGCTGAGATTACAGGCATGAACCACCACACACTCGGCTTGCCTCAACAATTTTTAATTTGTTTTTCTCCACACCCCTCTTCCCTACAACCTAGTTTTTGGCTGGAAGAGCTGTTCTAATAAAAATCTACTTGGTCTATTAAATCAATTTTTCCCTAGCTCTAGCATTTTTGGATGCTTTTTGCTAACTTGTCTTTAATAAATCCTTGATAGTGGGGTTATAGCTGTCACAGGGGTTCCTGGTGTGACCATTAACTATTCTGATGTGGATTTAACCTGTGCAATCTCAGGAAGGAGAGGACTGGGCCACAATAACGCATAGATGGTTTAAAACTTGTAGCTCAAATGGAACCCCAGACGTAAGATTTCCCTAAAAATACAATTAATAGCAATGATCATTACTTAATACATCAATAATAATAGTAACAGTAAAAGCTCCTAATTTGTGTTGAATATTTGTTGTATGCCAAGGATTCTAATATGTGCTTTGCTATCTTTATCCATTTTAATCTTCCCACCAACCTTATGATTTAGATATTTTTTCTCCAACTCACAGTTGAGCACTCTGGAGTGGAGAGATTAAGAAACATCCCCAAGGTCACTCTCAGTAATTAAAACAATTGTGATGCTTATCAGATCTGCCTAGTGCCACAGCCCAGGTTTGTAATGTGATAATATGGATTCATTTCACTGGATTAAGAATTGGATTAAGGATTGTCTCTTATATAAAAATACTGTAAGGTGTGGGATAATAATAAAATTCCATAACTCTGTATAAGTGAATGCCTCATTTATTTTCAATTCAGAAGCCATGGGCTCAATAGAGTGGGAAACACAGGGCATTTATGAAGGGTCAATTTGCACCAATGTTTAGTGAGAAAGTAGAAAGGAGACAGGGTCATGAAAGCAAGTTTTCTCCATCACATTTTTGTTTAACTACGTTCTTGATGGGAGGTTTTTAAAAATATATTTATTTTTTAAATTGCTGTATAATAGTTGTACACATTTTTGGGGTACGTATGATACTTTGATACAGGTATACAACATGTAATAATCAAATCAGAGGCTCAGTGCAGCCTCTGGTAACCACCATTCAACTCTCTACCTTCATGAGACCCACTTTATTAGCTCCTATATTATGAGTGAAAACATGAGATATTTGTCTTTCTGTGCTTAACATAATGACCTCCTGTTCCATCTATGTTGCCAAAAATGACATTTCGTTCTTTTTTTCTTATCTGAATACTATTCCATTGTGCATATATACCACATTTTCTGTATTCATTCATGAACTGATGGACATTTAGGTTGATTCCATATTTTGGATATTGTGAATAGTGCTGCAATAAACATGTGAGTACAGATCTCTTTGATACAGTGATTTTTTTTTGTTTGAATGTATATCCAGCAGTGGGATTGCTGGATAACATGGTAGTTCTATTTTTAGTTATTTTATTTATTTTTTTTTTTGCAGAATCTCCATCCTTTTTTCCATAGTGGCTATACTAATTTACATTCCCACCAACAGTGTATTAACATTCTCCTGTCTCAGCATCCTTACAGCCATTTGTTATTTTCTGTCTTTTCGACAATAACCATTTTAACTGGGGTGAGATTATATCTCATAGTGGTTTTGATTTGCATTTCCCTGATGATTAGTGATGTTAAACTTTTTTTTCATATATCTGCTGGCCATTTGTATATCTTCTTATGAGAAATGTTTATTCAGGTCTTTTGCTTATTTTTAAGTTGTATTATTTCATTTTTTTGCTTCTGAACTTTTTGAGTTTTCTATATATTCTGTTATTAAATCCCTTGCCAGATGAATTGTTTAAAAATATTTTCTCCCATTTTGTAGATTGTCTCTTCAATTTGTTGATTCTTTTGCTGTGCAGAAGATTGGATTTTTGTTTTTGTTTTTGTTGTTTGTTTGGTTGTTTTTAACTTGATGTGATCCCATTTGTCAATTTTTGCTTTGGTTGCCCGTGCTTTTGAGGTCTTACTCAATAAGTTTTTGACCAGACACGTTCAGACCACTGTCCTGAAGTATTTTACCAATGCTTTGTTCTAGTAGTTTCATAGTTTCACGTCTTTGATCTAAGTCTTTAGTCCATTTTGATTTTATTTTTGTGTATGGTGAAAGATAGGAGTCTAATTTCATTCTTCTGTGTATTAGCATTCAGTTTCCCCAGAATCTTTTATTGAAGTGACTGCCTTTTCCCCAATATATGCTCTTGGCACCTTTGCTGAAAATGAGTTAATTGTAAATGTATGGAATTTTTCTGGGTTATCTATTGTGTTTCATGGTCTGTGTGTTTGTTTTTAATGACAATACTATGCTGTTTTAGTTACTGTAACTTTGTAGTATAATTTGAAGATTTTAAGTGAGGTAGTATGATGCCTCTCTGACTGGACTTTTTTTTTTTTTTTTTTTTTGTTGTTGTTGTTGTTGTTGAGAGGGAATCTCACTCTCTCTCCCAGGCTGGAGTGCAGTAGTATGATCTCAGCTCATTGCAATCTCTGCCTCCTAGGTTCAAGCAATTCTCCTACCTCAGCTTCCTGAGTAGCTGGGATTAAAAGCACGTGCCACCACACTCAGCTAATTTTTGTATTTTTAGTAGAGATGGGATTTCACCATGTTGGCCAGGCTAGTCTCGAACTCCTGACCTCAGGTGATCTGTCTCCCCTTAGCCTCCCACAGTGCTGGGATTACAGGCATGAACCACCGCGCCCAGCCTCTGACTGGAGTTTTTTAAGATTAATTTATTTCTATGAGATAATAACAGCTATGCTGTTTCATGAGGGAATTTAAAACTTTCCACTAAAGCCTCAATCCTGTGATCTCTTAATAATATAATAAAAGTTACATTAATCATAATTTATTTGTTTAATATATCCTTAATAGTAGCAAGTATTATAGTAGTCCTATTTTGTGTTGAACATTCATTATATGTCAGTGAACATTCATTATATGTCAGAAATTCTCATTTGTGTTTTTATTGTTTTATTCATTCTAATCCTCACACCCATCCTGTAATAAAAACTGACAAATATTTCAGGAAACATGAGTACCTAATACATTAGTGCAACAAGGAATGGTATTAGTGCCATCTCTGAATTAAGTTGGGGTCTATTAGAGACTAAAAAAATAAGGAGTAATGAGTGGCAATAAGGACCTTAACTAAAAATAAGAATTGGCTCAAGACCATATGTTACACCTAGATAAATATAAAGCCTTGTCCAGATGTGAGACATCAATGGGCTTTTATGTTTCTAAATAGACTTGTACAATTTCAAGTTAAGATAACCACATAGAAATATTTCAGGTTAAATACTAAAGGCACTAGAACCTGGGACTGAAACAGCTGTACAAAGGTTGTCTTGAAGGGGAGAAAGAGTCAAGACTTTGCAGATCTGTGAATGAGGGGACTTTAAAAGCTGTTAAGTTTGAAAAGATTAATGAGCCCCTAACATAATCTGTGATGCCATTGATGAACATATCTATGTCATGTTTCCTTTTCAAGGGGACCAACAACCTAATGGTGCTCAAGACCCCAAAAGGAATTAATTTAAGTATAAAATGGCAGACTTTACTATGGAGTCCAGTAACTGTTCTCAATCTGTACAGAGAGGAAAGATTTCCTGAAGGAAGCATGATGACTTCACTGACCTTTGATATATGAGAGAGCTAACTTGTGAAGAAAACTAGGATTTCATTTATGGCAATATGGCAGACTAGATATTGTTCATCCAAATGAAACAACTACAATGTTTGATAAGGTATTTAAAACATCCTTTTAAATGCATTGCTGATCTGACATGAAAGCAAGAATCCTGCAGGGTTTATAAGCAGGATGGAAGATAATACTGCCAGAAGTGCATACTAAAGCCATTGTTTCCAGTCCTTTTCAGTAAGGGGTTTCTGCCCCACTCTGGAGTGCAGGCCTAGTGCAATGACATATAAATCTCTAGATCTAGAATATTTTAAGTGTGTGTGATATATATATATATATATATATAAAATAAATTTAATAGAACATTAAAACAATGCATGGAGTAAGCAGCAGAGTTTAATAGAGAGCTTGAAGACAGGAAAATAAATTTTAAAAATTATTTAGGTTGCAAAGATGTGAAGATATAAAAGAGTATTTAAAAGTCAGAGAAGAGAGAGTTAAAAGTTGCAACACATGTCTTTTCAGAGTTTCAGGATGATTTAAGAGTGAGAATGGGGAGATGGAATATTTGAGGTGAAACAGCAATCAGAAACCTAGGATGCCCCCTAAATCTTAATGACTAATAAAAGAGAATCTAGCTTAGACATCAACATTGATACTGTATTGCACAAAGTAAAAAAGAGATCGTTATTTATTTATTTGTTTACTTACTTACTTAGAGACATAGTCTCGCTCCGTCACCAGGCTGGAGTGCAGTGGCCCAATCTCGGCTCACTGCAACCTCCACTTCCTGGGTTCAAGCAATTCTCCTGCCTCAGCCCTCCCAGTAGCTGAGACTACAGGCGTGCGCCACCAAGCCCAGCTAATTTTTGTGTTTTTAGTAGAGACGGGGTTTCACCACGTTGGCTAGGATAGTCTCGATCTCTTGACCTCATGATCTGCCCGCCTCGGCCTCCCAACGTGCTGGGATTACAGGCGTGAGCCACTGTGCCCTGCTGAGATAGTTATCTTAGAAGTAGCCAGAGAGAAAACAGAAATCACCTCCAATCTCGTCACATTAGTTTCCTAATTGCTCCTTAATAATACCAGTAGTAACTGGAAGAGTGAAATATCTTAGAAATTCCTAGAGAAAATAATTATAGTTAATAATACTGTGCTGTATACTTAAAATTTGCTAGCAGAATAGATCCTAAATGTACTAATTACACACACACACACACACACACACACACACACAGAGGTAATTGTGTGAGTGATGGATATGTTAATTAGCTTGGTTGTGGCAATCATTTCACAATGTATATACATATCAAAACATTATGTTGTATATTTTAAATATATGCAATATCTGTTTGTCAACTATACCTAAATAAAGTTGGAAAAAGAGAGTTCAATATCCAGAAAAGTTATCTTTTAAGAATTAGGGAACAAGCAGATACAGAATGACATTCTAAGGTAGGAATTAGTCTCAGAGAGATTTGTGGTCAATACCAGAATGAAGGTTGGATAAAGATACTGGCAAATACATGGGTAACTTTGAAACAACATTGTGTAGAACAATAATAATTCCTACATTTGTAAGGAGGAAAAGAATAAAAACAAAATGCTGAACTAGAAAAGCTTATGCATTGATAGAAGAGTGATCATAGTTAATGCATTTTATGACTCTTGCTTCATTGGAGAGGACAGTAAAATATATTGACTGTTCTTCGAATTTAAGTTAAGAATGCATTTTAAATAGGAATTCAGCCATGTTGGAGGATTATTGACATTTTCTTAAAAGGTTAAATATACATCTACACTATAACCCAATAACTTTATTACTAGATATTTATCTAAAAGAAATAAAAATCTTGGATTTAAAAGAAAGAGCATTTAACCTATTTATAGAAGTTTTATTCATAATAGCCCCAAACTGGAAATAATCCTGATGGCCATGAATAGGAAAATGTCTTTTAATAAAACAAAAACAAAAATCAAGCACTAAATTACATTCCTGCAATGGAATACTACCCATGAATTTAAGTAACAAATAACTGATATACACAACATGAGTGAATTTCGAAAACATTATGTTGAGTGAAAGAAGACCAATATAAAAGAGAATATACTGTAGACTTGACCTGTATAAAGCTCTTTTACAGATAAAACTAACTTGTTCTGATAGCAATCAGATGAGAGATGTTTCATTAAATGGTGATCGACTGAAAAGGGCACAAGAGATCTTTCTGGAAATGTTCTATTTATTTATGGATTATAGATTATGCAGGTATATTTTCAAAATAATCAAATTATACACTTAAAATCTGTGCTATTCAATGTATGTAAATATGCCTCAATAAAATGATACATAAAGCGTGTCATTTATCAACAAGTAGAGGGAAAAAGAATGAGAAAATAAAATTACAAATGCAATACTTGCCAAAGAAGGCAAGAAAGTAAGAAAAGAAAGAGAATCAAATTGGAAAAAGGGGACAAGTGGAAAGCACAAAATAAGAAGAAAGGCATAAATTCACACTTAATGTACATACAGTCTCTAATAAAAAAGACAGATTTTCTCTTTTCACATATTGAGAAAATGTAGTCATATGGTATTTTCATATATATGTGAATATATAAAGAAAGAGAAGGATTGAAAGTCAAAGGGTAGGAAAAATATATTAGGTAAAATGCAGCTTAAAGAAAGATGATATGAATGGATTAATATCAGAAAGATGGACAATAAGGCAAAAAGCACTACCATAAATAAAATGGAGTTATGTAAAATGATAAAAAGCTAAACTGAGCAAATATACATATAAAAATTCTGAACTGTATTCTACTAATTACAATTACATAGCCTCCATACATATAAAACAAGGAAAAATGTTCATATGCTATGAATATAAATATAGTATTAAACCCAGCAATTGGAAAATAGCCATGGTACACTAATCTAGATCAAAATTGTTCACATTCTGATGTAAAAATTACCCTAAAATATTTCAAAAATTTGAATAATGCAAACTTCATTCTCCACATAAAGTGCAATTAAGTTAAAATCCACAGTTAGATATAAGGATAAGGATATATGACATATATGCCTATATGTGTGCATATAATTGCATATATATGCATGCAAATAATTACACATTAAATACAATTAAGTTAAATCCAGTTATAAGCAACTAAAAAGTTACAAAATATCTAGAAGTTACCAAAAGATACTTTTTCAACAACTCATGGCATTTGAAGAAAAATTGAAAATGGAAATTAGATAACATTTGTAAGTCAGCTGTAATGCTGTATTTTTATGTGGTATATTTCCAAGGAATATGAACCTCCTCCTGACCCACTGAAGATTTTGGCGTATGGCAGTTCATGTGGATCAATCTAGCAGCAGAGTGCAGACTGTGGTTAAGGTTGTTTTGAGAGAACACAATTAGAAATAAAATATGATTAAGGCCTGAGAATAGTAAAACAGAAATGGAGAAAAATTCAGAAAATTTTACAGAATACAATGAATACCAAATACATCATGCGATCATTTGGTGCTCAGATGAAGAGTATCATGAAAAGAAGCCCAGGACTGCTGTGAGGTTTTTAACTTTGATGTTTGCAGGATGGGATGGTGGTATCTTTTATGGTGCTGTGAAATACAGGAGATAGGACAGGTTTGAGGACAGATGATAGGTTGAGCTTTGAAAGTGTTGATTTTGAGATGACTGCAAATAAATCCACATTGTGAAATGTCTGAGAAGCTCAAATGTCAATGTGATGAAGAGGAAGAGTCATAAGAAGTAGATGTCGTATCAGATGACCCAGAGAGAACACGAGATGAAGTTTCCTGATACCAACACACTGGGTTTGGCTACACTGAGACCACTGGTCACCCTCTTGGAAACAAGTTCAGCAAGGCAGGTGGGGTTTAGAACCTGTCTGTTTTGCACTGAAATGTAAAAGAGAAATGAGAAACCAGAGACGCTGATTATAGTCCTTTCTTTAAAGAAGTTTGACTAGATGGGAAGAAAAAAAGGAGAGAACTGGAGCTTTGATTAACAACATGAATTCCTTTTAAGAAAGGGACAGAACTGAGCATATATATGGTCTGGGAGAAAGGAGTCAATACAGAGGAAGATATTAAAGATGAAAGAGAGAAGAGGATTTTTACCGGAAAAAGATTCTAGAAGACGGCAGATGAAATCAAAGGCATTAATGAAGGAGTTGGCCTCAAATAGGATAGGTTTTCTCAACCTCTGTGGCTAGAAACAGGAAGTGATTAAGGATGTGGAGTTAAATAATTTTTTCTGGGGGGAGCTGAAAGTTGAATGAGCTTCATACATAAATGCTGTTTTTTTTTTTAAAATATGGGTGGGGATCTTTCCTTACGATTCTTTTTTAAGTAGTCTGCTGCCTCAACTTTTAAGGTTTAGTAGGGGAATCAGGGAAAATGTGAAACATATTAACCTCACTCAAAGCTTTTCAATTGCCTTATCGTCCTCAAAATAATTTACCTATCTGTTTATATTGCGGCTGGTGATGTACCTCATTACACTCCAGGAAATGTGTGTTAATTTGCTCTAGGCACATGTTGTAACATTTTACATTAAAAGTAGTTTTTGTTAGAAGAAAATCTTTCTCTTTGAACAGTGGTATTGAGGAAGAGAGGCAAAATATATTTTCCTTGCACATACTATGGACAAAATGAAAATCACTCTTTGTTCTAGTAACAGATACCTCTTTTAATTGGTATCTTTGTTGCTAGCTTTGGATGCTTGTTTTCACTAATATAGGGATTTAGAAGGATAGGAGGCTTTTTGTCACTTCAATCTGTAGTTCACTCAGAATTTCTATGAAACTTTAAATTGCTCGGGGTTAGCTCTTAGTGTACATAAGTACAGCAATGTATACATCTTTGTGGGGGGAATTGGGGGTTGGTTTCAAGTAATTGTGTCAACATTTCCAAAAGATGAGTTGTCAACAGAAGTCGAATATTCTCCTTTACTCATTTGTCTCCGGAAATGATAAACACCTTCTCCAAGTTTAATTTTAAAATGAATACATCCCAGCACCTCCTGCTGCACTAAGTTTCAGAATTCTTTTTAATCAATTAGGTAATTGTATTTAAAGAAATTTTATCAGGCATTTATATTAAGAAGCCAAATGGAAACTCAGTGTACAATCCATAAACACACAACCATGAACATCATCTTAAACATACACAGGGTATTTTGTTAGTCAGAAGCAGCAGAAGGTGAGCACGAGGAAGTTAGATGTAGCTGAGTTATAGAAGATGCACAGTTTGTTTTTAAGTGTGTCAGGCAAATCGCTTTATGTTGCCAGTGGTGTGTAGGCCACCTTATATACTTGATCTAATTTAATCTTTGGAATAATTTGATGAGGTAGGAACTATTCTGATTCTGCATATAAGGATACAGAGACTCAGAATTTAAACAACTTGCCAAAATTCTCATGTCAAAGCAAGAATTTGAGATAAACATAATATGCGTCATATGCCTTAAATTTATACACTTATTTCCCCACCCACACTTGCTTCTGAATCTTAGCCATAATGAGAATTGTGCATTTTCAGAGTGAAGTAAATTACATGAAAAGTAGAGGGAACGGATGGAGCAGGATCTTTATCTGTGTGAGGGAATAGTGTGGACTCTGGAAAGGATTTAAAAGGGATAGTCAGAATCAGCTTTTTGTAACTATGTTGTCCATGACTTTAGACTCTACCTCCTTAACAAAGGCCAGCCTGGCCCACTGGGGTAATTTCAGAAGTTCAGAATGATGAGGATTTCAAAGGTTTAGGATGATGCATATAGTTTCTACCTCATGTAATTTCATCAGCGATCTTCATCATCTTAAACTTCTGAAATTTAGGATTTCAGAAAGCTTAGTGCTCAGAATTTACCTCAGCCAATATGCATCTTTAGTAAGTAGTATTCAGAGAGTATTAGAAAAATCACAAATTGGTGCTTTCTGCTTGGGGCTACAGGAAATTGTAGTGGAAAAGGCCTATTTCCTACCAATAGAACCAATTCATGCATCTGTAGATCATCTTCTAGGCTAATAGCAGAATTTGTGATAAATAATAGGCAATTTAGGTTGTTTTGGAGCTTTTGCTCTTTATAACAAATATTTAGGGAATGGAGTAAAATATTTATTTAAATATTAAACACTGTGTGATTCAATTCCTTTGCTATCTCCCCTGATAGATTACCAATAGCGCAAGTGTCTGTGACATGAACATATGAGGGAGAATTTAAGTACAACATCGTCAGTCTGGTAGGATGGCTCTTTTACTACAGCACTTTCTGGGGCAGAGGTGGGAGAATTACTTGAGCCTAGAACTTCCAGGTCAGCCTGGGCAACATACCAAGACCTGGACTCTACTAAAAAACAAACAAACAAACAAACAAATACCCCCAAACCAAAACCAAACAAAACATTTAGCAGGGCGTGATAGTGTGTGTCTGTAGTCCCAGCTACTGTGGGGGTGAGAGGATTGCTTGAGCCTAGAGTTTGTGGTTGTAGTGAGCTGTGAGCATTCCAGTCACTGCACTCCAGCCTGGGCAAAAGAGACCTCGTCTAAAAAAAAAAAAGTACAACACTGTTATGATTTATTTTTAACTGCTTAGCAGTTCCTAAAACCCACGTCTCAGAGGCCTCCCCATCCCTTGGATGTATATACTGTATTTTTAGCAGCTTTCATGACATAAGCATAATACAGTTCAATGTTTCTAAAGTGCATTTGTCGTCAGACTTGCTTACCCCGTAGTACTTATTATCTTTCCCATTAACCTGATATGATATCACTAAGTCTAGCAAAGTCATAGTCAAATAAATATATTGACCTAAAAATGAATTTTTATAGAATATGCCATTTAAAATTGTCAGTGCAGAGATGCTTCTTTTAAAAAGATTTTTATAGGAATTAATATTAAATTACAGGATATATACATTTTGGAAGTAATTAACTACATGAGTTAAGTTTCATGCAAGAGATATTAGCATACATTTAGCTTTAATGTTTAGTATGTTTGGAATATTTATTATGTTCTACAAACTCATGAACAAGTTAAGCATGTAGCAACTGGTTAATGAGCACTTACTGAGTTTTTGGTGATGGGCTAACAATGTCACAGCGTTATCTCATTTTATCTTTATAACAATCCTAGGAGATTGTGCTATGTTATCCTCATGTTACAAATGATGAAACTTGTATTTAGAAAGTTTTGAGTAACTCTCCGAAAGTCAAATAGTTAAAAAATGGAAGAAGTGGTGTCTGAATGCTATGTATTCAATGATATTATTTTAGTCAAAATGAAATCTGAGTGAATCATAGACCTAACACAAAAAAAATTTGCTTGTGACTTTGGGATAGGTGAATATTTTTTAAACACAAAAAGCATTATACATACAAGAAAAAATATTCTTAAATAAATAAAAAATATTTATTTAATAAAACTAAAAACTTATTCTCTGAAAGATACTGTTAAGGAAATAAAAAGATAAGCCACAGACTGGAAGAAGATATTTGTGAAACATAAATCTGAGAAAAGACTTATACACAGAATATATAAAGAACACTCACAACTCCATAAGGTAAACAAATGCTTTATGAATTCAGAAAATGACAAATGACTATGTTGAATTCAATTTTTTCCCTAAATATTAGAAACCAAAATTTAGAAATTAATTTATATGATATATAATATATAAAAATGAATGATTAAAAATAAAATAACCTGAGTAACTAGATCTAAATGTAGCAAAAGATGTGCATGATCATTATGGAGATATTCATAAAAATTATTGAAAATCATCTAATAAAATCAAAATAAATAGATACATCAGATTCATGGATAGAAATACTTTGTATCTTTTTTTTAGCTATTTCCTACAGGAAGGAAGAAACATCTTATATCCTGAATACTGACTCTTCTTGTATTTGTTACACATTCAGGCAATTCCAAGCAAATCCCAAATCCCATTAAAGATATGTTCACATATGCATGTGTGTGTGTTTATGTGTGTGTGTTTGTGTGATTTGACCAGCTGGTCTAAACTGTACATGGAAGAGAAAAGGATTAAGATTGGTTAAGAAAATTTTGAAAAAAAGAAGTTGAGAGAATCTTCTATCAAATAAAGATTATGTTTAAAGGTACAATAATTAAGAATATGGATTGACAAATAGAAATAAAGCATTGGAGAGAGCCCATACATACATAAAGCTTGATAGATACATGATGGTGGTATCATAGGGATTATTGGAAAGAGAAAAGTTTTTTTTTTTTTTTTTTTGAGATGGGGTCTCGCTTTGTCACCCAGGCTGGAGTGTAGTGGTGCCACCTCGGCTCACTGCAAGCTCCGCCTCCGGGGTTCATGCCATTCTCCTGCCTCAGCCTCCCAGTAGCTGGGACTAACAGGCGCCCGCCACCACGCCCGGGTAATTTTTTTGTATTTTTATTAGAGACAGGGTTTCACCACGTTAAGCCAGGATGGTCTTGATCTCCTGAACTTGTGATCTGCCCACCTCGGCCTTCCAAAGTGCTGGGATTACAGGCGTGAGCCACCACTCCTGGCCCGGAAAGAGAAAAGATATTTTAAAGAAATCATGTTGGAAGAATTGGCTATCCATGTGGAATAGATGATTTTAATTCCTTTGTTATACCACAGGCAATTATCAAATCCAGGTGAAATAAAAATGGAGTGCCCACTCTTCACTTTGCTCAGGTCAATCCCATTTACAGCTGTTACCCTAAGTAATTATTTTAGCACTCCCTTGTGCTATGGAAGGTGCCAAGATTTAGATGGTAAGTTATGTATTAAAAAACTAAATATGTCAAAACATACCTGTAAAGATGCAAAAGGAAAATCCAGAGAAATATTTATATTATAGGGGTTGGCAAGGATTTCATAAATGATAACCCAAAAACCCACACCATTTACATTGCAAAAATGATTGGCACATTGCTATTTAGGATTTCTAGACAACATAGTTATAATTTATTTTTCCAGTTAGAGTAATTTAGGAGCTAGGAATAAAGATAATACTCAGAGAAGCAGCAATAAGAAAGGACAATTTCAACTTAGGAAAACTAGAGAAGATAGAAAATAAGAATTGCGGGAGCTCAATTCAAGCCGTTGAGAAGTCCTCATTCTTTCTAATTTTCTTTCTTTTTTCCTCCAAAAGCTAAAGGTTTTTTTTCCAGTTTTGCTGATGTATAATTAGTATAGAAAATTGCACATAATAATGTATACAATTGTATACATATATGTGTTCAAATATATGTATATAGTCATGTCACCATCTCTACAATTCAGCTAATAAACATATTTAGCACCTCCAAAAGTTTTCCTGTGTTCTTTTGTTGTTCTTTTATGGTAAGAACACAACATAAAATCCACCCTCTTAAATGTTTAACTACACAATACCTTATCACTAACTGTAAGCACTATGTTGTACAACAGATTTCTGGACCTTACTTATTTCATATAAGTTCATCTTGTGTTCTCTCTGGGGCATCTGATACAATAGGTTAGAATAATTTAATATTGTTAAAATGTACATAATACCCATAGTGAACCATAGAATCAATGTAAATTCCTTTTGAATTTCTAAGCATGGGTGAGATGACTAAAGCATGTGGAACATTGGAAGATGAGAACTTCCTAAAAAAGTTTTTGTTTTGCTTGTCCCAATCTCTAGAGCCTCCTTGCGATAGTTTGCTGAGAATGATGTCCCTAGCTTCATCCATGTCCCTACAAAGACATGAACTCATCATTTTTTATGGCTGCATAGTAGTCCGTGGTGTATATGTGCCACATTTTCTTAATCCAGTCTATTGTTGTTGGACATTTGGGTTGGTTCCAAGTCTTTGTTATTGTTAATAGTGCCGCAATAAACATACGTGTGCATGTGTCTTTATAGCAGCATGATTTATAATCCTTTGGGTATATACCCAGTAATGGGATTGCTGAGTCAAATGGTATTTCTAGTTCTAGATCCCTGAGGAATCGCCACACTGACTTCCACAATGGTTGAACTAGTTTACAGTCCCACCAACAGTGTAAAAGTGTTCCTATTTCCCCACATCCTCTCCAGCACCTGTTGTTTCCTGACTTTTTAGTAATCGCCATTCTAACTTGTGTGAGATGATATCTCATTGCGGTTTTGATTTGCATTTTCTCTGATGTCCAGTGATAATGAGCATTTTTTCATGTGTCTTTTGGCTGCATAAATGTCTTCTTTTGAGAAGTGTCTGTTCATATCCTTTGCCCACTTTTTGATGGAGTTGTTTTTTTCTTGTAAATTTGTTTGAGTTCATTGTAGATTCCAGATATTAGCCCTTTGTCAGATGAGTAGATTGCAAAAATTTTCTCCCATTCTGTAGGTTGCCTGTTCACTCTGATGGTAGTTTCTTTTGCTGTGCAGAAGCTCTTCAGTTTAATTAGATCCCATTTGTCAATGTTGGCTTTTGTTGCTATTGCTTTTGGTGTTTTAGACATGAAGTCCTTGCCCATGCCTATGTCCTGAATGGTATTGCCTAGGTTTTCTTCTAGGGTTTTTATGGTTTTAGGTCTACCATTTAAGTCTTTAATCCATCTTGAATTAATTTTTGTATAAGGTGTAAGGAAGGGATCCAGTTTCAGCTTTCTACATATGGCTAGCCAGTTTTCCCAGCACCATTTATTAAATAGGGAATCCTTTCCCCATTTCTTGTTTTTGTCAGGTTTGTCAAAGATCAGATGGTTGTAGATATGCAGCATTATTTCTGAGGGCTCTGTTCTGTTCCATTGGTCTATATCTCTCTTTTGGTACCAGTACCATCCTGCTTTGGTTACTGTAGCCTTGTAGTATAGTTTGAAGTCAGGTAGCGTGATGCCTCCAGCTTTGTTCTTTTGGCTTAGGATTGACTTGGCGATGCGGGCTCTTTTTTGGTTCCATATGAACTTTAAAGCAGTTTTTTCCAATTCTGTGAAGAAAGTCATTGGTAGCTTGATGGGGATGGCATTGAATCTATAAACTACCTTTGGCAGTATGGTCATTTTCATGATATTGATTCTTCCTACCCATGAGCATGGAATGTTCTTCCATTTGTTTCTATCTTCTTTTATTTCATTGAGCAGTGGTTTGTAGTTCTCCTTGAAGAGGTCCTTCACATCCCTTGTAAGTTGGATTCCTAGGTATTTTATTCTCTTTGAAGCAATTGCGAATGGGAGTTCACTCATGATTTGGCTCTCTGTTTAGAGTAGAAAGAACATGCACCTAAAATATAAGACTCTGGAAAATATGTGAAATTTACTTGAAAATATAAGATGATGTGTAAACAACTTTTAATACATCATTTTCTCAAAGTAAAACTCTATCAATTATTTTTTGCTGGAGTTTGTGGCTTGGCACGTGCTTTTGGATAACTTGTGTTTATTTTCTTACCTCCTTTACCACAACCCCACCTGTTTGTTCAACAAAAGATTTGGGGAAAATCAATTCTCAATTTTATTTTGAATCTGACACAAATGTACAGTAAAGGGTTTAGAAACATACATTCAACTAAGTCAGGAAAACAGATTTTATGTTGATAATTTCAAATTTAAACATAAAATGCAATTTCTTATAGCATGAAATAGATGCCAGTGTTGCTTCTTATATTTGATTTAAAAATAAGAACACAATTATTTTATTGTAATGCAAACTTTGATTAAATGATACAATTGACCTTAGAGATTATCTTCTTGCTCCTAGAATCTTTAACTTCTAGTTTCCACATGATTGCATTTTTATATACCTAGCCCTAAGCAGTGTTTATTACATGGTTCAAATCTGTCATTGTTGTTTAACTCTATGCTATAAAAATCCTTAACTAAAGGACTTTTCATATCCTCAGTGGGTGTGGTATTCATGCTTTTTTTTCTTGTTGAAATTGAAATATGAACCAGTAGAAAACATGAAGTTTTTTAAAAATTAGTTTTATTGTCCTCTATTGTATTATAATTTACCATCGCAAAACGAAATTACCCAGAATGTAGTCTTCTAACAAATTGGCAGAAGGCAACATTGGTCCCCATGGTATGTAACTTACAGATCTATTCTCAAAATAAATTCTTTAAAAATAAATTACAGAACCTAGTTAAGAGTGTTACAGTGCATGGGAAGTAGCTATTAATGCTTAAAACATAAAAAGCTAAAATACTACCTTTTCTAAGCTTTTAGCAAAAACGACCATATAAAAGCCAAGGCATTTCAGTAGGGAAACTGCATTTACTTGGTGTTCCTCCTTACTTTTGAACTCATCTAGTTGTAAAAAGAAAAATTAGTATAAAATAGACAGCAACCAGAACTTCTGAATTTGCATTAATGAGGACATTTGAACTCTTAAAAAGTAACATGCACTATAAAGTGTTAGACTGAGTTTTTAATGCTTACTTGAAGAACATTATGATTACAGTAACACTAGCAGTGTAAGTATCTATTACCTCAAATTTAATAATATAGAAATGTGGGTTTGCAAGTAAATATTAGAAATTTCCAATCTTAGAAACAATTTCTTTATATACCTATATTTATATTCTCATAACTAATTTAAATCAATATACATTTTGAATTTCTTTTTAAAATCTGACATGGTAAGGTTATAAGTCTAAAATAACATTTTAAATATTCCACATTGTTTAGAGCACATTTTCAATTTACTTTTAAGAATCTTGAACAGATTCTCCTTGACTTACTAAGGAGTTACATCCCAATTAACCCACCATAAGTCAAAAACATTGTAAGTCATTAATAAAGCCACTTTTAAATTGAAAAGCTCATAAGTCAAGCCATAGTAAGTCAGTACCTTCTGTACTTTTATATATCTCTTTTATATTCTGCAGTATTTAGAATTCTGGTACTATATTATTTTTGTTTACGTATGGTACAGTCCTGGGCTCAGAATGGTTACTATCCATGTCTGTATCTTATCTATGTGTACAAGTAAGGTTTATAATTGGATGAGATACTCATGCCTTTCACTGAAGAGTAGAACTGATTTCATTACTCCATTCACTAGTAGTTATGATTTTTCTGCTGAGGATACTATAATCTCTACAGTATACTGTAAACTGTAATATTGATGGATTGCAAGACCAAAATGGATAATGTGTGTCACAAGGTCTCCAGTCTGTGCAGCAACATGGTGTTTGCTGAAGGAATTCTTAAGCACTCCTCACCACCTCGGTGACAAGAAAGCTACTTCAATCCTTTGCTCTGAAATTGTTTTTAGTATCACCCCTCCTTCTCTCCTTGTGATAAGAATAATATGCATTTGGACTGTGGATTTAATATATGCCAAGCATCATGTGAGGTGATTTCCATACATTTTTCTCAATCCTCACAATATTGTAAGGTAGGTATTATTATTAAGGAAGTGAAGCTCAGAGACGTTAAGATGCTTGCATAAACCCAAATAGTTCATGTAAAGAAACAGATTTTGAAAAAAAGTATTCTACAGTCTATAGTCTGAACCATAGACTTTGTTACACATTGGTCTTGCAGGTGTGTTGTTGATAAGGAAAGTTTAGGTCCATACACTGGCATAAACCATTGATTCTATCATTCATTTGCTCATGCATAGAGATCCTATAGAAAATCTGGTCCAAATTCTGACACACTAAGCTGGAGAAAAATTTGATCACATTTTCCATCATGTTTAATACCCAATTCAAGGTCTCTTGACATCTGTAATTCTCCTTAACTTTCTCTTTCCAGTCCCATTTAGTATGTATTGAATAAAAAGTGGGCATTATTTCCCTTGGGGTTAGTCATCAACTTACTTTTGAAGAGGTTAATTTCACATTTAGTCCGCCTTACTGACCTCCCAATTTAGTCCGAATTTTGAAATGGGCATACAATTTATTCCCTAGCTTTTGAAGCTAATGTATAAAGAGAATTATTAAAATTTGAGTACAAGAACAAGTGCATCATAGATTGAAATTTGCTCTTCACCTACATCTCTGGGCTCTAGATATATTTTGATTTTATTGAACATTTGTTTGACCATGGGTTTGATTTCAATAAAAGGCTGATTTATAGTATTCCTGTTTTTTAATCTTTTCGTTCCATTTAAAGGACTTGGTCAAGCATAAAATATCTAGAAGTCAGGCATCTGTCTACTTCAATGGTAAAGCAGTATCCTTTGTAAGAAGAAAATATTTTCTTCAACTTCAATTTTTTGTTCCTTGAAAAAATTAAGATCATACAATATCAATTTGTTCTACGAAAATTGAGAAAAAACAATTTCATAGATATGTTCAACTTCAGAAAAATAATTATTTGGAAAAGTTTATCTAATAATTGGTATTAGTAACTCCCATCACTGAACCTACACACGTTTTATATTTTACTTTTTCATTTTTATTTATTTCATATAGTCACATATTTCATAAACTTGCATGGGTCAGATCAAATGACTTACTTTTTCCTATTGCCCTGTACATTTACTTGTGAAAGGCTCTGACTGTGATACTGTCTATTTAATAAATTGAAATCCAATATTAGCAAAGCCAAGAATTTATCTTTGTTAATCAGTCTGTCTGACGGGCATGAAGGGGGGCTCTTGCCGTCTGTTTCTGGAAGGAAACATTTAAATACTTATAGTAGTTATTTTAACCTCATCTTGGTGTTATAGGGGCTTGATTCTAACCTTGCTTTAAACGGATACAAGTTTTTAGAGAATTAAGCCTAAGAATTCAAAGGGAAAGTATGACTGTCTCAACATTGATCCATTCTCATTCAGATGACTTATAGGAGAACGCTAAAGAGAAGCCATTTAGTCTCAAGTGTGCAATTTTATGGTACTTCAAGGATGCAACAGTCCATAGTTCTTGGCAAAAAAACCTTAAATCTCAAGAGAGATAAAATATTGACTTGCGAAAAGCTGAGCAGTGTATATACTAAAACCAAATTTTATATTCTGTATCTAGAAAAAAAGTTGACAAATCCTGTAACACACGGCCCAACAGATTTTGAATGTTTAGATGTTGCATTTTATAAAATAGGTTATATAAATAAATCATATGAAATAACCATATGTTGACAACAACAACAACAATTTGCTTTCAGCACATCCTGGTAACGGTTTATAATGACTGAATTAATAAAAATCCAACTAACTCATTCTTTCAGCCTTCGAAATCTGTGCTTGCTGATAACTGATTGAAGTGCTACATCATTCATCCAACTAAGTGATTATAATAATCAAATTAATTGTTTCTAAACTATCAAAGTCTAGTTATTTAGATCACTTTACCACTATAATTTCCAGAGTCATTTCTAATTAATAGCCACATATAGCTGCTTAGTTTTTTATATCTGGTAAACATTTGCATATTTGGGAGTAAAAATAACAAATTACACCTTAACTTTGAATTTTTACTTCAATGCATAGATTTTATAATTGTTTCTGAATGTCAGATGGTTAAGAAACAATTATCTTGACAATGGTGTTTATTTCATATGTGCAGAAAAAAAGTTTTTTTTCAGATTATGCAACGAGTACTTTTTCTCATTATTAGTATTATTATTAGTTACTTAGGATTGGTTCTCCTTACTCATTTAGAAAGATTAAAAGACAAAACAAAACATG
The DNA here is from genome assembly GCF_009828535.3 of Hylobates moloch. NCBI lineage: Eukaryota > Metazoa > Chordata > Mammalia > Primates > Hylobatidae > Hylobates > Hylobates moloch. The sequence goes on along the minus strand of NW_026652286.1, from coordinate 77,898,103 downwards.
AGAACAAAAATGAGACAAGCTTCCTGATAATTAAATGATGACCAATAATCTTTTAAGTACTTAAATATTTAGTAATTGCACAAAATATATCTAAGCACTGATGGCACAAAACCTGACTCCCTGTTGTGAGATGTGAGCTTTTCCAGTTGTGAAGAGAGACCATAATATAGTCATAGATTCTCTAAAGAGAAAAATATAGGCAAGAAGTATACACAGGGTTTGGAAGATGAATAGACTTAATTTGTTCATTTGGTTAGCATTATAGGTGAAAATTGTACCTTAGCCATCTGATATTAGGTGTATCACAATGGCCAAGACAGTCAATACCTCAATCTCCTTATAGTTTAATGTCCATCTACAGTAAAACAAAGAATGACAACACACATCATTTTAGAAGAAAAAATGAAGTATCATAGAAGTCTCAGAGAAGAAGGCAGACAGTTTTTCAGGAAGGTAAAGGAATGAATTATTCTAAGACTATCTGGTGTGAATATGAATGAATTGAAATTTACAGATAGATAACATTCTTCATTTTTAAAGAAAAGTATTATTTCCCAAGTATTATTCTAGTTGTTTCCACTGTCTTCCAAGAATTTACAGCATGAATGGCTGCTGTTTTTTGTGTGAGAGCTGTCCTTTTCTTAAGAACCAGAAGCCTCCATCAATAGAGGCTGCTGTTTTAATTGTTTCTCTTTTTCCCCCACAGGGAAAGAGTTGGTTTTTACTGATGACATTGTAATTTGTTACATAAAGCAAAATTCCTTGAGAGAGTGTCTATACTCCTTTTCCTCTCCTCACGTTTATTCTTGAACCTATTTGAATCAGGCTTTCATCTCCATCCCCCTACAGAAGTCAGTATTGTCAAGGTAACAACGTGCACATTGCTTATTACAATAGTCAACTTCCAATCCTCAAGGTATTTGATCAGCAAGCCCTTCATCACTTTTTCTTTCTCCAATGACTTATTTTACTTGATATTCAGGGCACCATTCTCTGTTTTCCTCTACACTATTGACCATTTCGTTATGGACTCTTCTCCTAATTTAGCCAGAGCTGTAAAATCTGGAGTGCCTGGGCATTGGACTTCTACTCTTTCCTATGATTACTTTCTTGGTGATTTACCCAGACAGGGCTTTAACTAGTTTCTTTGTGCTGGTGATGCCCAAATCTATATACTTTATCTTTGTAATAGATTGAAATTATGGTTTCCCTCTTTCCTAGATGATAATTATATCCCCCAACTCTAAAAAACAAAATTCAGACCTGACCATGCAACTTACTCTGGACAATGAAATGGTAATGGAGATTATTTTGTCCATCTCCAGGAGAAGCTTCATGACCAGCGTGAGACCCATGATGTTTTTTCCTTGTGCTATGAGTCTGGCAAAGTGTTAAACACATCTGCTCTGTCATTCTGGGTCTCATAGTCAAAGCAACTTGGAGTACAGCCTCAGCAGCCCCAGGGTGGCTATGTAATATGAGTGAATATTTAAAAATGTGTTTGCCATAAGCCACTGAGGTTTGGGAGTCCCTTGTTTTTGCTGCATATGAAGTGTTTTGACTGGTGCAAACCTCTCTTTTCCCAGATCTCACGTACTAACTCTTTAGTAAACACCTGCACACTGTTGTTTTATATGGTCCAAATAAACTCCTCATGATTTTCCTCTAAGTTTTTTCTTCCTGCAGTCTTCTTTATCTCACTAAATGGCAATTCCATTCCTTCTGTTGTTTGGGACTTGATTTGTATTTTCTCTCACAGTTGCAAATCAATCTATTTGCAGATCCTGTGAACTTCAAGATATACTATTTTACATCTATAAATATATGATTGTTTTTAAAATTATGTTTTAAATTTGTACTATTTATTCATTTTTTGTTGTAGAGGTTACATTTCATGTTGTCCAGTCTGATCTCAAACTCCTGGGCTCAAGCTGTCCTCCTGCCTCAGCCTCCCAAAGTGCTGGGATTAAAGGTGTGAGCCCCTGTGTTTGGCTATATGACTGTTTTTTTGTTGTTGCTGCTGCTTTGTTTTTACAATTTCCCCTCTAATACAAGTCATCATCTTCTCTAAACTGAAAAAATCCTAACTGATCATTCTGGCTCTCTTTTGCCTCTTTGCCTCTCCTTTATATTCCATTCATTCTTCCTGCAGCCTGAGTGATCACATTATTCCTGTGCTCAGAAGTCCTCAGAGTCATTAGAGATTTTTGCCATTGCCTAGAGAACATTTATAATCTACTCTCTGACCTACCTCCACCCATTCTCTCCCTCTCCCTACTCTATTTCAGCCATGTAAGCCCCCTGTGGTTCTTCCTCAGGGTCTTTGCAATGCTGTTCCCTATGTCTGGAATGCTTTTTCCCTAATACCAAGAGGGCTCACTCTTTCAGCGACTTTAGGTCTTTTCCTGAGATATCACTGGATTTATGGGCCCACCCTTGTCTACTGTATAGAAATAGCAAGTCTGACCTGTGCACACTCCTCTTCTAATCACCTTCATCTTAATTTTTCTCCAAAGTGCTTAACACCATGTGACAAATCATACATATACTTGTTTTATCTATCTTCTCCCACTTGACTACAACCAGGATTTAACTGTGTTTTGCCCACAACCGAACCTCTTGTGCCCAGCTCAGAGTCTGGCATATAGATGTGCTCAGTAATACATATCAATCAATGATGGGCAGGGATACAGAGAGCTGTAAGGTCCTGGCTGTTCCACTTACTGCCTTTGGGGCCTTGGACAACTTATTAACTTCTATGCCTTACTTTTTATACTCTGGAAAGTGAGAATAATTGAACCTATCTCAGACGATTTATATGAACCATTTTAAAGGAAAAAATATAGATATAGCACTTAGAACATGACTGGTACAAAGTAAGTGGTAATACATATTACCAAAAAAGGAAGACAGGAACAAAATAGTAGACAAGCAGTGAGTGTAAGGTACACCACAAATTCGTAGTCTCTGATTTCAGCTGAGCTGTTGCAAACTGAATCAACCCGCATAATCCTTACCCTCTATGCCTCCATGTTCTTGTCTATAAATCAATAAAAATAATAGAATTTAAAGAATTGGAGATAATGTATATATAATGTCCAGCCCATGGTTTACCCATAGTAGGCACGAAAATAGTTACCATTATAATGACAAAGATTTTTTGAGTGATTAATTCGTATCAGAAAGTTAATTCTTTGGCAATCTTTTTTTTTCTTTTTTTTTTTGAGACGGAGTCTCGCTCTGTTGCCCAGGCTGGAGATAGCTATTGTTATTATTCATCTTTTCCAAATAAATTAAGTTGTGGACAGGTTTGGAAACTTGTACAAGAACATGTGCTAATAAGTGGTGGAGCGGGGATTTTCTGTCTATTTAATGACTTACTAATTAATAAGTATGAGTGTTCATCCTCACAGAATTTAAAATCAATCTGGCAGGGAGGTGGTTGATATAAAGAAAGTTGGGTAAATAGCGATGTGGGATTTAAATAACAATCCAAGCCAATGTTGAAAGCTTCTACATGGCAGATATGGAACTTTTATGCCATGGGTTGTGTTAACTGGGAATTCAGATCAAAGAAAGAGCAACAAGGGAATTTTTGAAGAAGAAAAATAACTCTGGTTATGTGTTGACATGCTAAGTAAGATTTAAACAGATTCACCTGTGGATTTACCAATCACATCTTGTGCTGTCATTTCTGAGTCTTCATCTCCTCCTTCCCCTCTCTGTGGAAAGATGGTCATCTCTGGCTTCTTTTGCTACTTCCAGAAGCATAGCTGTTCTTTAGGATTGGTTCTGTTATACATATATTCCAGATAAAAGGCTTGTGGACATTTTTCTGAATATATGTAATAAATCTGAAAAGAGAAGCTGTTTGTTTTATTTCTAGAGCTTATAAAATGTCCAATAACTCATCCAAAAGCTTAATTTCTCATAAGCAAGGAAAGAAGGAAAATAACATTGGGGTTATCTATTATGCTTTACATAATATCACCTAACCCTTGGAAAACCATTTAAGGTAAATAATAGATCTCTATTTTATAGATGACAGAATTGATGTTTAGAGAGATAAAGTAACTTGTTCAAAGTCATGCAGCTTTGGTGAAGGCTTGAATACAAGAGGATCTTCCTTCAAACAGGCACTTTTCCTGGCCTCTTCATTCTACTAAATATACCTGAAGGATGTTAAGGAGGTAAAATGAAAAGTAGAGCAAACATTTTCAGTTTTTAGCTCTGAATTTTTGGCTGACATTTTAATTCATCTGTTTAAAACTTATGTTAACTTAAAACCCTGAAGCTCCATTGGAAAAAGAAAGAAAAATTATTCTATACTTTAACTTTTGGAAAACATATAGGGAAAAATATTAACAACTAAAGAGAGATCTAAGACTAGTAAGATATAGATGTGTATATATATGATTATTTAAATATATATTTATATATCTGTATATGCTTATTTGAATATATATACTTCTATGTCTGTATCGATATGTTAATTCATATGATATCTATATCTATATGCACATCCATATTTATCATTTGATTCGTTAATGTGTTGATCTATCTCTATTAGATAAGATGATTCTCCCAATGTATCACCATGCTCTTCTTCCTATGTTGAAACAAATTACTATGTACTTGCCAATATATCTTTAAAAATAGAAGCTATAATCCGAATCTAATGCATTTCCTTCCCCATGAGCTAGAACCCTTTTTCCTGGGCAACAATAAATGTAAAAGAAGGCTTAATAAATGTTATCGGGGAGGCAGTGAGGGACATGCAGCTATATACAACCTGTATTAGCAGATGGCAAGTAGTATTGCTATCTTTCCTGATAAAACCAGCAAAATGTTTTGTAGGGAGGATGCCTGGGTTCTCTGAGTAAGGGGTTTGCCCAGGCATTTAAAAAAACATAGCAAAGAAAAGGAGATGCCAAAACTAGGACCAGAGAAGGGATCCAGAAGGCTCTCTTACGCGGGTAAAACTGTGAGGTTTGTATAATTTGCTACCTGGGAATTGTTAATAATAAAGTGATGTGCTATGTGGGTACTGTCATCCGGTTTTTCCTGCAGGTTTTCAGACAAAAGTTATCCCTAACTACAAAGACATATCACTGCCTCAGGCTGGTGCAAAAGACGCCATTGTCAGAATGCTCTGAGAAATCTGGACCTGCCTCTATCCTCACTGTCTGAATCCTTGTTTCAAAAGAGCAGCCTCATCACTGCCTGTCAGAAGTATGACTGGTTGGTTTGCCACTGCTGTTTCTTAACATGAGTTAGAAATCCCACTACATGCTGTTTTCAGCCTGTCTAAATGTTTATTTTCTGCTTTAGCTGCAAACCTTACACTTCTTTCTCCATTTTTTTTTCCATTGTGTTAAAATACTGAGCAAGTGCTCTGGTCTACACCAGGTCACACATTCTTTTTAAAGATTGTTCTTGGAGACCTTGTACTTGTTAGTCTTATGTAACACGCTGAGTTTTTTCAGAGAAATAAATCGAATGAAATTATCATTTAGTATAGCTTCATGCAGGTCCAAAGAGTGAGGAAAATCGCACTGTGAAAAATTAAAATTAAAATTAAAAAGGCACACCTTTTTCTTTTTCCTTTTTCTGTTCTACAATGTTATACAGAATGTGGCTTTGTCCAGGTCACTCCCCTACTCAATTACTTCAGTGGCCCCACATTGCCTACTGGAAAAAGGAGAAATACTGTGCTCTGTGTGCTGATGACAAGTTAGCGACTTTATACAATTTATTTAATCCTCAGAAACCTGCTACTCTACTTTCCCAGTAGTACATGTAGCTATAAATGGATAAACTGCAAGTCTGGCTTTCTATGCCCTTTGCAGCATTAAGGTTATATCCCTCTATGCCTTTATGGATTCCACCTCCTAGCCAAAGCCAACCACTCTAGTTTCTATGCTTTTCTCACCATTGAGATTTTGCTCATGTGGTTCCTCCCTGCACCCCCTCCCAAAAATGCCCTTCTGCTTGTATTTCACCTTCAGATCCTAATATTCTAGCACTCCCTTATTCTAAATGCAGCTTCCTGTTATCTCTCTGCTGGCTCCAAGCTGCTGCCCCAAGCACATTGTGATCTCTTCCTCCTCTGAATGGCCAATGGCCAAAATAAGGTATGTGAAATTCCTAAACACACTTTCTACCTGTGCCATCTTTTTCCATGTGCATATCATTCTACGAGACCCAAAGATCTTGTGTAAATAGGAACTTTGATTATATTTTATACCATATATTAGTAAATGATTTAATAGGCTAAATGATCTAACACCCAAGTTTTAGATAATGTGAATATTTAAAAGTCTGTTTTATTCTAAATTCTAAGTTCCAATGAAATTTTTATTTTTTTATTCTTTGAATATTTATTATATTAATTTTAATTTAGCTTATAATGTGGTAGAATTCAATAGCAAAGACATTGAATCAACCTAAATGCCCACCAACAGTTGATTGGATAAAGAAAATGTGGTACATATATACCATAAAATACTATGCAGCCGTAAAAAGACAAAGTATTTCCTTTGCGGAAACATGAATGCAGCTGAAAGCCATTATCCTATGTGAATTAACGCAGGAACAGAAAACCAAATACCGTGTGTTATCACTTTTAAGTAGGAGCTCAATATTGGGTGCTCATGAACATAAATATGAAAATAACAGATAATGAAGACTACTACAGGGGGAAAGGAGGGGAGAAAATGTTGGAAAAACTAATTGTTGGGTACAATGCTTAGTACCTAGGTGGTGGGTGGTGGGGTCATTTGTACTTCAAATCTCAGCATCAGACAATATACACAGCTGGCAAACTCGCACATGTACCCCCTGAATCTAAACTAAAAGTTGAAAAACGAAAAAAAGGAAACAAAAAGAAAGTGGTAGAATAGAAACTCAATGTTAAAAAAGAACAAAGGAAGAGATGAAGACAAACAGCAACAACAACAAAAAGAGACAGTTGAAGGTAAAATAGTGAGTTTTGAGTATGGAGTGACATTACAGAAAGTACAATTTCAGTAACCTGTGAATATAAGAAAAGTGGTGTGGTGGTGCCATTTTGTAAACAATGACAGTCCTTCAATATTAAATACTCACAGGAAAAGTAAACTAATTGCCATATAAATACAAATCACTGGTCTAAGTGAATATACATACATCTTCTCACACAGACGTGTTACGTCAAGATTAGTATCAACATTTTATAGGAGAGAAATTCAGGCTGAGAGACATTATTGCTTGCCTAATGTCACAGAGCATCTAGATGACAAATAAAAATGTGCTGTATCTGAATTGAAAGTTCATGAGATGGAGAGTAGCTTCACAGGATCCTGTGGAACCAGATGCCAGTTTGTGGAGCATGTCTGGTTTGCATCAGTGATCCCGGTGCACCAATTTGTATCACTGGCTGCTTTTTCTTGCGTTTTTGCCCCACAGACATAGTGCTTCCACATTACTTTGAATACCTCTGCAAGCTCCATTACATAAAATTCATACCCAGCTGCTGAGGAACACAAATACTGTTCTACCCAAGAAGGTTTGCATTTTGAAAGGAAAGAGATAGCTAGACCCATGGTAAATATAAACAATTTTTATTTGTCCATTAAAATAAAATGGTCCAAAAAAATAAAAATGATTGAATGAATATTAGCAATAGTCTAGAGATTTTATAAAATTGGGGGCATTCTTGGAAACTTTAATCTAGGAAAAACATATACATTTAGGCTGGGTGCGGTGGCTCACGCTTGTAATCCCAGCACTTTGGGAGGCCGAGGCGGGTGGATCACGAGGTCAGGAGATTGAGACCACGGTGAAACCCCGTTTCTACTAAAAAATACAAAAAAATTAGCCGGGCGTGGTGGCGGGTGCCTGTAGTCCCAGCTACTCGGAGAGGCTGAGGCAGGAGAATGGCGTGAACCCGGGTGGTGGAGGTTGCAGTGAGCCGAGATTGCGCCACTGCACTCCAGCCTGGGCCGCAGAGCGAGACTACGTCTCAAAAAAAAAAAAAAAAAAAAAAAAAACAACCAAAAAAACCCATATACATTTATTGTACAATAGAGAACACTCTTGAGAGTGTCCTTAGACACTCTTTTAGACAAATTAGAATGACGGTCACACTATTTAAAACACCTGCTGAGTAAACAGACAACCTAAAGAATAGGAGAAGATATTTACAAACTGTGCATCCAACAATGTTTGAATATCCAGAATCTAAAAGGAACTTAAACAATTCAACAAGCAAAAAAACCAAATAATCTCATTAAAAAGTGGACAAAATACACGAACAGACACTTCTCAAAAAAAGACATACAAAACAGCCAGCAAACACTTAAAAAAAGCTCAACATCAGTAATCATCAGGGGAATGCAAGTCAAAACCATAAAGTGATATATCAGAATAGTCAGAAGGGCTATTATTAAACATCAAAAATAACAGATGCTGGCAAGGCTGCAGAGAAAAGAGACACTTATACTTTGTTGGTCAGAATGTAAATTAGCTCAGCCACTGTGGAAAGCAGTTTGGAGAGTTCTAAACTTAAAACAGAACTACCGTTTGATTTGTCAATCTCATTACTGGGTATATACCAAGGGAAAGCAAATAGTTCTACCAAAAAAGACACATGAACTTGTATGTTCATCACAGCCCCATTTGTATTCACAACAGCAAAGATATGGATTCAACCTAGATGACCACCAACAGTGAATTGGGGAAAGAAAATGTGATATATATATACACCACGGAATGGTACACAGCCATAAAAAAGAATGAAATCATGTCCTTAGCTGCAACATAGATTCAACTGCAGGCCATTTTCCTAAGTAAATTAACACAGGAACAGAAAGCCAAATACAACATGTTCTCACTCATAAGTGGGAGCTAAATATTGGGTACTCATGGATGTAAAGATAAGAACAGACCCAGGGGACTACTAGAGGGAGGAGAATGTGAGGAGGGCAAGGGCTGAAAAACTACCTATTGAGTATTATGCTCATTCCCAGGATGACAAGATCATTTGCACACCAAACCTCAGTGTCACACAATGTAGCCATGTAACAAATCTGCACATGCACTTTCTGAATCTAAAATAAAGGTGGAAATAATAAAAATAAATAAGTAAATAAGATATTTGCTCAGCTATGTATGAGTGTCTTGTCTTTGATTTTAGAGTTTAAAGAAATAATATTTGGAAGATTGACAAATTGTTAAAGGTTTTAAGATGCTTCACTAAACACTCTTTAAATATAACCTATATACTTAATATGGTGAACCTGAAAGTGTGACGCTTAAATTCCAGAACATGAGACATTGTCTCAGTTTGCTCTAGGTCATGGAGTAAATTACTATAATCTTTAACACGTTCAGATTTTAAAAGGACCATGTGAAAGTCTTGTAATGAATTAACTTCCTTTTACCCAGCTGCTTATGTATGCAGTTTTGGGCAGCACAGTTCATGTTATGCAAGACAATAGTTTCTATTGTTGCTATCACTGTGGTTATCAGAGAGATAATTCTTTTTCTTTGTAAAAATGAAACACTTTAAAATTAATGTGAAGAATGGAGTAAGATAAACGCCAGGAAATATATCAGGTTAGAAAAATGATGAGATTTTATAAAATACCTAACATGTCAAGAAGAGTTGATTATAAAATTATTACATTAATGTGCTACCCACTATGATCTATGAAATTTTTAGCTTCCATCTGTCTATGCTAGAATGCTAGAATAACTTATTAAACATGCATATTTATTTTTCAGTCTTTTTTTTGCAGCTGCTATATTTTACATTATTGTTAGAAGGAGTGAAACATAACTAACAAATAAACAGGGTTAATTCCTTGGTTATTGGCACATAAGACATTTTTCTTGAAACATATTAGTGTGTTGAACCAATATTTGAGCATTTACTATTAAGAAATCATGCTTATAGATAGTGAGGACCAAAAAATACTTTATTTCATCAAATTTAAGATGTTATTTCTTTCAAGATGCTACATTTTTATATATGAGTCTGAAGGAAAAAGATGCTAGATGCCATTGATTGTAAGACACATCCTTCATGTTTTCCTTGAGAGTGATAACAAAGAAAAAATATATATATCATGATTTCAAGGATGTGGAATTGCAACACTCTGTGTTTTAAATTCAATAAAAAATTGTATGGTCTGGTTTACTAAGACAATGAATTCAGTGCACAGTTAAGAGAACAGAAAATCTACAGGAGAGGCATCTTTATAAATTTTTACCAGACGGAATGACAAAATGAAAATTGATGTCTCATTTGCATTGGGCCTAGAAAGCTAATTTAAGGAAACTGGATGTGGTTAATTCTTGGAACAATTAAATACTCTTGGAGAGTAGGTGGTCATAATTTGAAGAATTAATTCAATATGAAGGAATTCAATATGAAGAATACATTTATGATGAGAAATTCTGGAGTCAGGAAAATAAAGAGAACCCACAAAATTAAAGTAACAAGACCCTGGTCATAAGTAAAGGCAGAAAGATTAAATAGAAACTTTGCCATGAATAAATTATTCTAATAGATGCTGGTGAATGAAGAGGGAGTGAAATTAATAGAATCTAGTATATTAATACTTGACTTCAAAATCTGAAGTGTGAATGATGGACACAAGCTGGTATACTACTTGTGGAGATAATAAAGCTAAGAAATAAAGCTAAGAAGATGATTTTAGTGTTAGATGTTGTAGGTGGTTGTAGACGGTTAGATGTTGTAGACAGGACTACTCATTGACTACCAAGATTATATTGGAAATTTGTAGTTACAGCAAAAAGGAAAACTTATGGCTTATGTGACAAATTTAAGAATAATGATAGCAGAAACATAATGTCTTCTCTTCCTCCTCCTCTCACTAAAGAAAAGGTAAAACGCAGAATTTATTACACATTTTGGCCACATATGCAATGGCCCCTTGCAGTCACCCACTGTGTGTTTTTTCCTCATATATGACTTGACTATTTCTCTTTCTCTCTGCCCCCTTCCTCTCACTTTCCTTATTTCTTTCTCTCTCTCTTTCACTCACTCAACTTTGTTTAAGAAATTGACTGATAAACCATGATTGATGTCTGATCAGGTTGTTTATAATTTAATGCATAAGACAGATACACACATATACAATTCTACACAAGGAAAATGCGATCAGCAAAACACAAAATTTGTAAGCAAAATATTATTAGGGTTCAGAGACTGGGAAATTCTTCTGGCCAAAGAGAATTCCTTCTGCCAGATGAAGTCTATGCTGTAGGAGAATACGAGTTCTACCGTGAATCCTGGTTAGAATTATTCAGAAATAAGTATTGTTGATGTTTGCATAGTTTAAAAAAGTGAAGTGTAGAACAGTATAGAAAAGAATGAAAATTATTCATTTTCTCACAAAAGAGAAATAACCACAGTAAATAACAAGTCCTTCCTCTCATCTATATTGTTTTTTATAGATGGGCCATACTGTGTGCATGATGCATAACTTGATTTTACCACTTAATGTTACATCCTAAGCATTTACTCAACTCTTTAAAGAATATAGACAGCAATACTTATGAATTATATATACTGTCTTAGGTGGATACATTATATTTTACTTAATCTTTTATTATTACACGTTTTGATATTTCCAAGTTTCTTTATTATAAGTAATGCCCCAACGCTTGTCAGATTAGTTTCTTAGGATAGGTTGCTATCAGTGACATTACTGCATAAATGGTGTGAACAATTTGAAAACTTGTAAACTTGTAAACATAGGAAACTGGTAAACTGGTAACTTTTACATGGAAACATGGAAAACTTGTAAACTGGTAAACCTTTGAAAACTGGTAAACATGACCAAACAGCTTTCTCTATAGATTGTGAAAATGTACAATGCCATTTGAGTGTGAGAGTGTCTGTCTTAAATACTCTTATATTTGTTCAATGTTTTTACTTCCATTATGAATGTATAATGACTGGAATGAGAAAAAAATCATTTTTAACAACTACGTATTCCATTAATTTAAAACATTAAACACTTATAAAATAACTTGTTAGATAGACACAGTCTGTCTTTTAGATGCTCTGTTTAACGTAATTTGACCATGTGCTGAAGTTTATAACTATGCAATAGATTTATTGTATGATTTCATTATAGGTTAGAATAGTAATCCTCTGTCAGATTTCTTTGAAATGTATTTCAATTTATATTGTTTAAGATTAACAGATTATTCAGAAAATCGATTCTATAAACCCTTCAATTTTTGGTTTCTTTCATTGCTTACCATCAAATCCTTTCCATATTTTATAATTAATTACTAAGTATACAATTTATTTTAGTGTTGAAATAATGTATTAAAGTGTATTTTATTATTTAATCCTTCTGAGATTTACTTTATTAAAAAATAAAGTAGGCCGGGCGCGGTGGCGTGAACCCAGGAGGTGGAGCTTGCAGTGAGCCGAGATTGAGCCACTGCACTCCAGCCTGGGCGACAGAGTGAGACTCCGTCTCAAAAAAATATATATATAAAAAATAAAGCAGAATTTATCAAGTACCAATTTTTTAGATAACCTCTTTGTCTATTCACTTTGTGATTTTTCCTTTAAGATACATAAACCATTTACATACCTCCGGGTCTGCTTCTGGTCTCTCTATTCTATTCACTTGGTATTACTGTCTATCACTATGCCAAAACCAAACTCATTTAAACTATTTGAACATTAAGATTTATTTAGTTTCGGCTGGGCGTGGTGGCTCACACCTGTAATCCCAGAACTTTGGGAGGCCAAGGTGGGCAGATCACGATGCCAAGAGTTCAAGATCAGCCTGGCCAACATGGTGAAACCCTGTCTCTACTAAAAATACAAAAATTAGCTGGTCATGGTGGCGCAAATCTGTAATCCCAGCTACTTGGGAGGCTGAAGCAGGAGAATCTTTGAATCCAGGAGGTGGAGGTTGCAGTGAGCAGACATCGCACCATTGCACACCAGCCTGCGCAATGAACAATGAAGCAAGACTCCACCTCAATAAATAAATAAATAAAATTTGTTTTGTTTATCCATCCAAGCTCATTATGAAAGCATGTATTAGTTTAAATTTTTCTTTAAGTATCTCAGGGGGATTTTGGTTTCTTTAAAATCTTGCTCTGTTTATATTGGGATATTTTACATTTTTTAATGCTACTACAATTTAGTGCTTTTTTAAACTTTTTTTTTCCTCTTTGAAAGACTGATTTTATTTCCTTTCTGTATATACCCAGAAATGGAATTGCTGGATCATATGGTAGTTCTGTTTTTTTTTTGTTTTTTTTATACTTTAAGTTCCAGGGTACATGTGCACAACGTGCAGGTTCTCACTCATAGGTGGGAATTGAACAATGAGAACACTTGGACACAGGAAGGGGGACATCACACACCGGGGATTTTTAAACTTTATGTCATCTAAATAATTATTGATGATAAAAAGAAACATTTTTGGATGTTGTATAATTACCCTTTAATCCTTAAATTTAGGGAACTTTAATTAGTTCAGTTAATAATTTTAGTTTTAAAAATGTTTAAAGATTCTTTTCTTCTCAAATAATTATCTTTTCCTCTTCTCCTTTGATTTACCCTATGCTTTATTATATTGACCATTATTTCCTGGATAACGTTTTTAAAATGTTTTAAAAACGGTGGTAACAGGCAGCTTTTTTTTTTTTTTTTTCTGATCTTAGTGAGAAGGCAATTTTGTTTCACTGTTAAGTATGCTATTGACTGTCGGTTTAAAATAGTCTTTTGAGTTAATATGTATTTAATGCCTTTCTAAAGTCAATTCAACATATTTTATCTTCTGAATTACTTGATCTGCTATTCTATATTAATATATTTCATAGCATTAAAATAGAAATTCACTTCTAAGATAAATCCTATTTAGATGAGATAGGGCGCATTTAGGGTGATATGGTTATAGACAATAAACCCTATTTTGTAGTTCTAAGTTATTCTGTTAACTTAATCTCTGTAATTCCTTTGTGTATAACCTTGTCACTTATTTTTACCAAAGTAAAAATATTTATTTTGTGGTTATCTTTTCAGGTTTTGACTTTAAGACTATACCATATCCAGAACATAAATTATTGAGTTTTCTGCTACTCCTTTACTTTGCAAGCATTATTATTATTTCTTTTTCAATGCTAGTAAAGTTAAAAGTGTATAGGTCTGAAAGAAAGATCACTCCTAAAATATCTGAGCTTAAAGATTTTTGTTGAGAAAAACTATCTCATAGATTTTATGTTCTGTATTTTAATTACTTCAATAAAAATTTCTGGCCAACATATTATTAAACCACATTATAGAAAATTTAGAAACTTGAGAGAAATCAAATCACCTAAATTCAATTTATCAATATCTATCTATTTATCTACCGATCTACCTATATATCAATTTATACAAATTGACATTGTACTTTATATATAATTTTGATTTATTTTCTATTTTACATCATCTCGGCAGTATTGTTGATGTTTCAGCTTAAAATACATGGTAACAATTATTTTAACTCAGCTCTATATTTGAGATATTTCAATAATTCATATCTTAAAGTTTCATATCATTGCAACCCCATTATATATTTTAATTTTGATTTTAAAATGTCCTTAAGTTATTTTTTATTAATGATTTATTGATACTATGATTTTTCAGCCTTTGCATGAATAAAACTATATCAGAGTTTGAAGACAGATGATTTTTTTGTCTTTCCTCTACTTACATGCTTTTTTGTTGTTTATTTTTTGTACGCTATCAAATTATCACAATGTGCCTATAGCATGATACAATAAACAAACTACATGCTCAAATGTATTTTTTGGCTTAGATTCATTGCTTAAGTTTATGTTAGATACTGAATAATTTTTAAAGGAACACATTGGTATTTCTGGACTTCTTTTTTCTGTTTCTTTATAAAGAAATTCCAATTACTTAAGGCTATATAATAATAAATCATTCCTACAGTAATAAAAAACTTAGCGTAATGTTGCCTAGAGCTAACACTTTCTTACATTCTTGAGGAAAGGAAGAAATTGTCTGACATGTGTTGTTCTTTTCATTTCTAGGGATCTATTCCTTCTCTTAGTTTTTAGTCAACATTTCCTGTCTTTTGACAGGAAGTTTCTGAGGTTTCTTCATCACCTCAATTTCTGACAATAGAGTGTTCAATTTGATTTTTCAGATTTCAAAATTTCAAATTTATTTTGCTTGTTAGGATTTTGATACCTCAGCCCAGTCCAGGAATAACAGTTATTTGTTCAGCTCAACATGTTAAAGGAACACCACTAACTGTCCTGGTGCTGTTAATATCCCCCATTTTATATATAAAATGAAGAGCAGTATTATGTGCCCACTTCCTAGTCCTGTCTCAATTTCCTAATGGGCATTTATCTAATTGGTTCATCTAGAGCTAAATGCCTCTTTTGTCACTCCTCTCTCATTCCTCACAAGGTTTCTGATTATCAGCAGATCACTCCAAGGCTATCTGTGGTGTCCCTTCATTAAATGAGTTATAGCCTTTGCCTGAAAATCACAAGTCCCGCACACAATGTGAAGAAAATGTTCTATTTCTTGTTATGCCTTTTTTTTTTTTTTTTTGGCTGAAATTGCAGCCTTTCAATGGATTTAGAAAGGCAGGTTCTGAGGGTGGTAGGTTGAGGAGGAAAAACATCTGCCAATATTACTTGATGTTGTGCTGGGGTTTCTGATTGAGGCAGGCTTCTGTTCTTCAATCAAAGTATACAGAGTGGAAGAGGGGCTAATATTTCCGTAGCATAACTCCAAAGAAGAGTTTACTTTAAAATTCAATTTATCCATCTGTCTTGATTTTCTAGAAATCACTTCTGAAGTTTTACAAATATTTTCCTGTTTCCATTAGTGTTGATGACTATTATACTCTGTTGTCTTTTTTTGTCTCCACAAATATTTAAATAATAAGTTATGAGAAGCATATTATGAAAAGTTAGCTTGATGTCATCTTCACTTGGATTTCCACCTTCTGCAGAAGAAACAATATAGGCCGTCAGAAGTGTGAGAAAATGGGGGTATTTCTGGGAAAAAGCTAAGAGTTATACAGCTTTATATTGGATTGTAAAATGAAGATCCATTAACATTTTTCACCTAAAATTTGGCATTATGAAGCTGTATGTAATGAAAATTTGACCACGATTCATCCAACGAGTCAGGGATTTATGAGGTATCTTGCAATGGTTCAAGTGAGAGGGAATTCAGGGTACTGTTAGATTGAGACATTTATGACAGTATGTAGGACTTAGGAGGTCAAATTGTGCAATGGCTAGTTGTCAAAATTAGACTGCTTGTTCACTTTAGAGTAACTTACTATGAAGCCACTTACTAACCATATAATCTTGGGCATGCTTCTTAACTTCTCTGTGCCGCATTTACCTCAGAATTGGAGGTGCTTACTGGGTGTTCTTTATAGGATTGGCAATTGTGCCAATACTAAGAGCTCAATAAATTTAAGCCATTATTATTGCTCACATATTATTGCTTCCTCAAAAGTGAGCTTACTATAAGCAGTAACCACACAAGTGGAACAATCCCCTTGAATACTGAGATTTCTACCCCAAAAAAGTGTCATAAGGATGCATTTATATCTTTCCTGCTCAGCTAGCTAGAGTTGTTGAGAAATGGTCCTTAAATTGGTATTAGTATGTTCAGAACCTCGTTTAGTTATTTATAAATGTGGATATCACTTCCAAGTGTTGTTATCTGAATTCTGGTTTTTATTTGTGGTTAATAATATGGATATATTTACCCTCTCTTAAACTCTAATAAATAAATCTATGTCTGTTTTGTAAGTATTTGACTCCACTCGTGAACTTTGTTTTTCCTGCTTTTTGTGAACTTGAGAGCTTTGATTTCTCTGTTATGCTAATCAAACTGTTTTCACTTGCATATCTTTCATTTACTTATGAGGGTGAGAAGAATGAGATAATATTGGGTTAGTACTTCATTTGTTTAATTTTTTGTAATAGGCAATTGGAAAGTATGTAAATGAAGATGATTTTCTTATTAGAGGCAATTGGTAAGTTCTTCCTACTAAAATTAAGTGCCCTCTTGGAAACTTATAAAAACAACAAATATATAACCTTGGAACTTCTGTCAGTATTTCATTACTTGGAGAGAGATCAGTAAATGTTAGAGATTAGGACATATCTGCCTTGTGACATCAAAAATTTATTTTGCTTGTTAGGATTTTGATACCTCAGCCCAGTCCAGGAATAACAGTTATTTGTTCAGCTCAACATGTTAAAGGAACAGCTCTGACTTTTGCAATTTAAAATGAGAGAGTCTAATTTATTGCCACAGGAAATGTAGCTGCTTATGTGTAAGATACCTTTATGTCAAATGTCTCTAGAACAGAGTGCAAGTTTGAAAAGCACAATAATTCTTGGGGAAGAGAAGCTGAATTTTGTTTATAGTAAAAGTATTAATAGTAAAAAAAAAAAAAAAAAGACTAGCATTTAAGTACTCGTCATTTTGCAGGCATGGCCTAACTTATCCAATCTCCATGATGACATAAGTATTTTTATTTTTTTCACTTTACAAAAGAAGAGACTCTTAGACTTGCCCAGATTATGCAGACAGTAAATAGACTATTTGGACAAAGACATTTTGATTCAGAACTGGGGCATAGAGGCACTACACACAACTTCCTAATAATTCAAATGTGTAAACAGCTTTAATCACAAAAGTGACTCCTTGAAAATGATGGAATATGAAAAGATATCATCACTGCTGTGGAAGAAAGGCATTCATCCCTTTTGTAATTCTAACATGCCAAAGTAGGAGAAATCAGCCATCTTAATCAGAAGGCTCTGGGACAAAAATAAAAAATATTATTTAGTAGCAATATAATGTCAATTGGTTCTGAGAGGAGACTGTTAATAAACTATCTTATGAGCAAAAATGATGGCAATTGGTGGCAATTGTTTAACCAAATAAAAATAAACTTTACTAAGGCAGAATTTACACATAATGATATTTACCAAATTTAAATGTGGAACTTGATGAGTTTTAGAATATACGTATACATACTGAAAAATACATATAGCCAAATATCATACATAGAATATTTCTGCTACCTCAAAAATTTAGCTTATGTTCTTTTGCACTAGATCATCTCTTCTAACCTATCATCTCTGGCAACCATTGATATGCTATTTCTCTTTATAGTGTTTTCATTTTCTAGAATTTCTTATAAATGAAATTATATAGTATGTAGTTCTTTATGTCTGGCTTGTTTTACTTAGCATTATGCTTTGGACACTTACCTATGTTGTTGTGTGTATCACTTATTTCTTTTTATTGCTGAGTAGTATCTCATTATAAAAATATACCTCAATTTATTCATCTATTCAAAAATTGGTGGATATTTGAGTTTTTTCCCATTTTTGGCTATTGTTGACAAAGCTGCTTTGAACCTTTAAGTCCATTTGTGTGTGTGTGTGTTTGTGTGTGTGTGTGTGTGTGTGTGTGTGTGGGTATAGTGATACAGGACCTAGAACGAAATTATTTAGACAGATAGTGAGGACCACTCTCGAGGTTTCACTTTTAACAAAAAGCATCCCCCAAATCGCTTATTTTCTAACGAAGTGTAGCCTGAAAAATAGAGCTGCAAACATAGATGAGCAAGCCGGAAGCCAGCAAAGGTAAATAGTGGCAGCTGTGCTAATAAGAAAGGCTAGGCTACCTGGGAGCCAGGCCTATCCATCATGGAAGATCCATCTTCCCTTTTCTTTTTCACCACATGTGCAATAAGGGAATGGGCAACATGTCACCGACAGACCAGGTAGAGAATACATCTGCATAGTAAAAGATTAGGGTGGGGCAGCCAGCTTCTTCACACACTGTGTAAATGGCACACCTGGTCCAACCAATCTTTTGGGGCTTATGTAAGTCAGACACCACCTCCTCAAGCTAGTCTGTAAAACCCCTAGCATATCACCACAGAACCAGCAGAGCTGCTCCAGGGCCCCTCTCTCCCTGCAAGAGAGAGAACTTTTCTTTTTCTTTCACCTATTAAACCTCCACTCTTAACCTCACTCCTGTGTGTTCCTGTCCTTGATTTCCTTGGCATGTGGCAATGAACCTCAGGTATCATCCTAGAAGCATGACTCCGCTTCGAAAGGTCTCCGTTTGTATTGGATTAATGTCTAGGAATGAGATTTCTTGGTCACATGGAAAGTATATATTTAACTTTGTAAGAAACTGCCAAACCGTCTACCAAGAGGATGTACCATTTTATATTCTAATTAGCAATATATGAAAGTTTCTCTCACTTTCGATATTGACCAAATTTTAAATTTTAGCCATTTTAGATGTGTAGTGGTTTCTCATTGTGGCATTAATTTTATTTTCTTAATTAACAATAATGCTGAACATATTTTTGCGTTCTTACTCGCCATTCATATTTAATTAGCACATGTTTAGATCTAATTTACGTGCCATAAAACTACCTCTTGAAAGTATGCAATTCCCTGGGTTTGATAATATTTACAAAGTTGTACAATTATTACCATAATCTAATTTTAGAACATTTTTATTATCCCCAAAAGGCCAGGCCACCACTAATCCACTTTGTGTCTCTATAGATTCACCTATTCTGAACTTTTCATATAAATAGAATCATATAATATGTGATCTTTTCTGACTAGAGTCTTCTACTTAGCATAATGTTTTTACATTCATCTTGTTGTAATTATCATTACTTTACTCCTGAAGTATCTGTGCAAATCTTTTCCTCACTTGTTAAAACAGTTTTTTTAGTATTGAGTTATAAGTGCTTTTAAAATGTACTCTCAATCCAAGTCCTTTATCAGTTACACATTTTACAAATATTTTCTTCCAGTGTATGCTATGCTTTTTCATTATTTAGTGGTGTCTTTTGAAGAAGAAATGTTTTTAATTTTGGTGTAATACAACTTACCCATTTTTTATTTGTGGTTTGTGATTTTTATGTTGAATGTAAGAAAGCTAGCTTAACCCAAGGACTGAATATTTTCTCTTTTGTTTTCTACAAGAAGTTTAAAAGTTTTATTAATATATTAAATCTATTGTCTCCTATAAATTGATTTTTATATGATATAAGATATGGGTCAAGGTTTATATTCTTTTGTATATGGATATCTAATTGTAATAAATCATTTATTTTTAAAAAATCCTTTTCCCATTGAATTAGTTTGGTTCCTTCCTTGAAAATCAATTGACCAAATATGTTTGTTTCTATATCTGAACTCTGTATTATCTCCATTAATATGTACATCTACCCTTACACTGATACCGTATTCTCTTGATTACCAAACATTTATAGTATCTCTTGCAGTCAGATATGTATGCCCTTCAAATTTGTTCTGCTTTTTCAAAGTTATTTTTACTATTCTAATTCCTCTCATTTGCATATATATTTAAACAAGGGATTTTCAAGTTCTTCAAAAATTAAGCCTGTCAGGACTTTGATAGGGATTACATTGAATCTAGAGTTCTGTTTGGGAAGAGTTTCTGTCTTAACAATACCGTGTCTTCTGATTAATGAACATGTTATATATCTCTGTTTTAAAATTTTGTCTTTATTAGTTTTCAATGTTTTATTGTTTTCATTTATATATCTTACATACGTTGTTGAATTCATTCCTAAATATTTCATATTTTTACTTACTATTACAAGTAATATTTGTTTTCAATTTCAATTTTCATTTAATCATAATTCAGATACAGAAACACAATCAAATTTTGTATATTGACCTCATATGTTGTGACATTGCTCAATTTGTTTATTCATTCTAGTGACTTTTCTGTATGTTAGGATTTTCCTCATAAACAATCATGTCATCTGTGATTAAAACAGTTTACTTCCTCCTCTTTGATTTGTATGCTTTACTTGGCTTATTGCATTGACTAGGTCCTTTATTTCAACATAGAATAAAAGTGGTATGAGTAGAAATCTTATAATGTTTTTATTGTAAAGGGATAGTATTCTATTTTTCGCTACTAATTATGAAGCCAGCTGTAGGTTTTTATACATGTCTTTGATTAGGTTGAAATTTCCCTTCAATTTCTAGTTTGATGATAGTCTCTTTGCCGTTTAATTATGAAAAGGTGTGAGTCTTGCCAAATTTATTTTTGCATCTTTTGGGATGATTATATATATATATATGATTACACTTGGTAAGATCCTTATTCTTTGTATGTATTGCCGGATTCTATTTTCAAACATTTATTAAAGACATTGCATCTAAATTAACGAGGCATTTTGGTCTTTTGGTCTCTAATTTTTTTTTCCTTGTAAAGCCTGGATTTTGTATCAGGGTATGTCTGACCTTATTACAATAAGATTGGAAGACCATTTGCTGAAGAATTTGTGTGAAAGTACTGTGATTTCTTCCATAAGTGTTTGGTTGCATTCATCTCAGCCTAGAGTTTTCACTGGAGGGGAGATTTTAAACACCTACATTCAATTCATCTAACACACAAAAAACTGTTTAGTTTGTTTTTTTCTTATGTAAGCTTTAACAGTTTTTATCTTGCAGGTGATTTGTATATTTTATCTTCATTGTCAATTTATTGGCATAAATTGTTTATAATATTATTTATTAGTCTTTAGATGCTTGTAGGATTTGTGGTGATGCTTGTAGGATCTGTGATTCATGTCTCCTGCTTGTTCTGGTTACTATGACTACACTTTGTAATACAATTTCAATTATCTTTGCAAAGAACCAGCTTATGGTTGCATTGTTTTTCTCTATTATTTCTGTTTTTATTTTATTCTTTTGGATTTTATTACTAGAATTTATTTTTGTCTACTTACTTTGTGTTTAATTTCTTTTTCTGGTTTCTTAAGACAGAAGATAAAATCATTAATATGAGAACTTTCTTATTTTCTAATATGAGTGTTTACAATTATAATTTTTCCTCTAAGCACTTCTCAGCTCCATTCAACAA
This sequence comes from Hylobates moloch, assembly GCF_009828535.3. Classification (NCBI taxonomy): domain Eukaryota; kingdom Metazoa; phylum Chordata; class Mammalia; order Primates; family Hylobatidae; genus Hylobates; species Hylobates moloch. Next base: position 77,876,121 of record NW_026652286.1, on the reverse strand, counting down.
ATACTGACATATTTTATTTTGATTTTCATTTAATTCAGAATTTCTTAGTTTTGCTTGTAATTTCTTCTTCAATTTATGGATTATACTTATGGACTTTGGAATGTGTTGATTTGTTTTCAAATATCTGGGGACTTTCCAGATTTCACCTTATTTATGTCTGGTATACTTTCATTTGGTCAGAGAACATTATTTTGCATAAGTTCACTCCATTCCAGTTAATATTTGCTTTGCAGGTCAGAATGTGGCCTTAGTAAATGTTCCATGTTAACCTAAAAAGAAGGCATGTTTAATGTGGTTTTTGAGTGCACTGTTCTCTAAATATAAGTATGTGCAAGTTGGTTGACAGTATTGTTCAAGCCTTCGATATTCTTGGTGATTTTCTGGCTGCTTGTTTAATTACTGAAAGAGAAGTGCTAAAATCTCCAGTGATAATCATAGATATATCTATTTCTCCTCTCATAAAGTTTTACTTCATATATTTTGAAGCTCTGTTACTGGGTCCCTACACATTTAGGATTGTTATGCCCTCCTGATGAAACTTTTTATGAAATCTTTATGAAATTTCCTTCTTTGTCACTGGTAATATGTACTTTGTTCTATGATGTACTTTGTCTAATGTTAATAAAGCAACTCCAGCTTTCTTTCTATTTTTGTTTTTCATCGAATTTCTTTTTAAATCTTCTTACTTTTAACTTCTTTGTGTCTTCATATTTAAAGTGAATTTCTTACAGTCACCATATAATTAGTCCTTGCTTTTTAATCCAATCCAACAATTCATGCCTTTTTTAGTTGTCAGTGCCTAGATATAATTTTTGATAATGTGGGTTTTTAATCTACCTTAAAATTTGTTTCTGTTTGTCCCACCTGTTCTTTGTTTCTTTTTCCTCTTCTTTTCTTCATCTCCTACTTTGACTTAAGAGCTATACCTCTGTTTTATTGGGCTAGTAGTTGTTTCCACTCTTTCAATAAGTATCTTTAACTTCTCACAGCCTGCTTTCAAATAATATTATAATACTTCATATATAAAACAAGTACTTTACCAGAGTGTACTTAAATTTTCCTCACCATTTTGTAGATAGTGTGGTCATAACACTGTTTCTGCAAAAGTCAGAAACTCCAAAATATATTGCTATTATATTTGTGTTAAACAATTGATTACCAATTAAAGATATTTTAAATAACAATGTCTTTTATATCTGCCTATATATTTACCATTCTTAGCACTCCTCATTTCTTATGCAAAGGCAATTTTCCTTCTGGCATCATTTTCCTTCTGCCTGAAGAATTTTTTTTTTTTTTTTTTTTTAGTTCAGGATTGTTGATTTTTTTTTTAACTTTTGTTTACAAGAAACTCTATTTATTTTGTTTCCTTTTTGAAAGACAGTGACATTACCTTAAATTGTAAACAAATTTAGGGAAAGAGACGTCTTTAAAGCACAGTCATATGCCACATTCAGAATGTTTTGCTCAGTGACAGACTGCATACACTATAGTGACCCTGTAAGATTGTAGTGGAGCTGAAAAGTTCCTATCGCTTAGTGACTGTTGCAGCTACCATAATAATGCAACATGTTGCACATATGTTTGTGGTGATGCTGGTGTAAACAGTCCTACTTTGCTGCCAGTCTTATAAAAGTATACCATGTACAATTATGTAAAGTACATAATACTTGACAATGGTGACAAACTACTATGTTACTGGTTTGTATATTTATTATCCTATACTTTTTATCATTATGTTAGAGTGTGGTCCTCCTTATAAAAAACAGCCTCATGCAGGTTCTTCAGGAGGCATTCTAGAAGAAGGCATTATTATCATACAAGATGACAGTTCCATGTGTGTTATTGCCCTTGAAGACCTTCTGGGGGAACAAAATATGGAGGTAGAAGACAGTGATATTGATGATCTTGACCCAGTGTAGGTTTAGACTAATTTTATTTGTTTGTGTTTAAGTTTTTAACCAAAAGATTACAAAGTAAAAAAAAAAGTAGAAAAAAGTTTATACAATAAGAATATAAAAAATAAAATGCTTTAATATTTTTAATTGAAGAAATAAATTAAAAATAAATTTAATGTAGCCAAAGTATACAGTGTTTATAAAGCCTACAATAGTGTACAGTAATGTCCTAGGCCTTCACATTCTCTCACCACTCATTCACTGACTCAGCCAGAGCAACTTCCAGTTCTGCAAGCTCCATTTATGTTAAGTGCCCTATGCAGATATACCATTTTTTAAACTTTTATACCATATTTTTACCTACCTTTTCTATGTTTAGATATATAAATACCATTGCATTACAATTGTCTATAGTATTCAGTATAGTAGCGTGCTGTAGAGATTACAGCCTAGGAGCAATAAGCTATTCCATATAGCCTATGTGTGTAGTAGGCTACACCATCTAGACTCATGTAAGTACACTTTAAAATGTATGCACATAGACAAAATTTCTTAGAACGTATTCCTGTCATTAAGCTACACATAATGGTACTCCATTTTCTGATCTAGAAACTCAGTATATGTATTTATCTAACATTATATTTTTTGTAAACTTTAAAGACTATGTACCCCTAATTTTTGCTGTTAGGTTTATTCCTTTCTCTTTTTTATGTTTATGTCATTGCTGCATATGCATTTCTTATTTAAATTATCTTTTAAAGGGTTATTATTGGCTTTAAGAAAGCTAAATTTTTAATATTTAATTTTAATTTGGCTTTTTTTCAAAAATGTGAATGAGAATTTTACAAGTCTGATGTGGGTTGATAAGAGCAGTGGAATTGACTGTCTCCATTAAACAAACCTATCTATTGGTGGGACAGAAACTCCAATTTCCGATTGGTACAAACCTTAGATCTCTGAGCCGTGGCAAGCAATAACAGGAACTGGAAAGTCTCCCTACTTACTGGTAGGACTGCACTCCTTTTTAAGTTAAAATATGCATGTATTTCCCCTAATATTTCTGTATTCAATTCTGTGGACTTTTTTTTTTTAATAAAATATATCAGAATTTGCTAATTTCTTACCTGGAACACTTGCCTTACCAAATTGTAATCTTTGCTTCTTTTTCTCAGTCTTTATGAATATTTCATTGAAAATTCAATAAGGATAATTTGTGGATTCTTAATTAGATACCCTTTTGAAGAGAAAGTCTCAATGTACCATTGTTAGAGCATCATTGAACCAAAGAACAAAGTTTCAAAGAAAAAGAATCAGAACACTATTTTGAGGAAATCCACTCAAGAACAATAGTGTGTTGTAGTTCAAGTCAAGCATTTTTTAAGGTGTTATGCCTTTGCTTATGCAAAACACACATACATTATGATCTTGAGAAACTCTTAGCTTTACATTAGAATAATGTATTATTTTAGCCCTTCATACAGCATTTCTCTGAAAACTCATTCTAAGGAAATTTCCACTTTTTATTGTACTTCCTTGGTTTGCATTATTGCATTTTTTCTTGTCTAAATGTATCTTCCACACTAATTTGCTTATATTTATTATGTCTCCCTTCACTAGAATGTAAGCTCAAGAGAGCAGGACTTTGCGTGTCTTATTGACATATATAAAACAGTATGTGGCATGTAGTAGGTATGTAATAAATAATTTGGGATAAATATATAATAAAAGTGCTTAATATAAGTGTCATATGTTCCATTATGAAACAGAGGGAAGGCCGGGCCCAGTGGCTCATGCCCGTAATCCCATCACTTTGGGAGGCCGAGGCGGGCGGATCACGAGGTCAGGAGATCAAGACTATCCTAGTTAACACGGTGAAACCCTGTCTCTACTGAAAATACAAAAAATTAGCCAGGCGTGGTGGCAGGGGCCTGTAGTCCCAGTTACTTGGGAGGTTGAGGCAGGAGAATGGCGTGAACCCGGGAGGTGGAGGTTGCAGTGGGTCGAGATCGCGCCACTGCACTCCAGCCTAGGTGACAGAGAGACTCCATCTCACAAAACAAACAAACAAACAAACAAAAAAAAAACAGAAGGAAAACATTAGTTTTGCTAGGGATATTAGGGTGGAGGAAATACACTGAAAAAACTTTAAAGAAAATACAAATGAGCTGGACTTTGCAGAATAATAGCAAATTATACAGTGGAAAAGGATGGGAATGGTAATTGTCTTCGATCAGGTTCTCTGGAAGCACAGCTTAAGGCAAAGATTCAAGTACATAAAATTTATTAATGAAGAGCTCCCCAGGAAACAGTGTAAGACAGGGGAGCAGAATACAGAAGGGAAAGGAGCTCCTGAAGCATGGGGTCTCTAGTAAAGTCTAGCCTTGTCACATCCACTGAGATCTTCTGAGAATAAACTCTCCTGGCATCTCGGAATAGCCAAGACAATCATTTGGAGAAAGCCTCAGGTGTAAGCCATTAGTTTCAGGCCTAGCAGCAGCTGGGGATGGCTGCACCCCAGCCAGGTAAAGGGGATTTGGGTTTGTTCCAGATGTGTCTGCTATTATAATCCTTGTTGGAGGAACATGAGCAGAGGCATAGAGATACACAACTTTATGATGTGTTAGAAAGGAAGGAATAATCAAATATGATAACATTTGATTTTAAGTGACAGTCTTGGGTAAACAAAAATTGAAAATGTGCACTTTGCCTTAATCACAGTTTATTCGTTCTTCTCTAAAATATTACTATAATACACAGCCACTCAAATTCAGCAGCACATGCACTGAGTAGTTAACAAGCTAATTAATAAATAATAAATAAAAATTATTAAGAAATAATACATAATGTTTTAATAAAGCTGGTTTTTTATTCATACTACAGTCTTTTCTGGAGAAATCAATCATTTATTCAGAATACTAGGTGTTGTGTATAACCCAAGAGTTTCACTTCCCCAGCTCCCATTTTAATTGGATAATTTTCAATAGCTACTGCTCCAGAAGGCAGACCAGACATCTTTTGCGAATCAACAGACACGTCTCAAATCATAACAAATGCTAGTCTCTTCTGAGTTCAAATGGACCTCTTTAAAATTATAACTAAAATAATTCTATAAGTTGATTTTTTTAAATCTAAAATACCTCTCTATCCACAGATCGAAGGAGACTTGATTTGGGGATTCAACAATTACTTTGCACCAATAAAATCTAAAATACACACAAAGCTTGGGAAATTTTTTTAGGTTACTTGTTAGGATAAGTTGAGATAAAAGGTTAAGTCTTGTTACAAATTGAGAAGATATAAACAAACTTTTATTCTTTTATCTCCTTTTCTTTTTTATCAAGAGGAAATGAACATTTCTGAGCCAGGACTTCTGCCAAAAAAAAAAAAAGAAAATGCCTAAATTTATTCTGCAGATTTCAGAGAAAAAATAAACTGTTATTGTGCCATCACTAAAAAAAGATGCTATCTAGTTAGACTGAATGAAAGATGATGATTTCGCAGTCAAGAAACAGCAATCTCCTAAGACTTTTTTCATTTAAATTCTCTTTGCAAGATTGTTCTTATCTTTTGTAGGCCTAATGTCTAAACTGTTTTCATTTCAAAGGAATTTAATATTGAAGCACTGGGGTTGAAAAGATGTCAAGTCTTGACTAAATGTTCAAATCTAAACCTGTCTGGGCTTTTGGTTCTACATGAGTAGAACAGTGTATAATACCTACTCGGGTGGGCCAGCCACAAGCAGAAATTATCATATAAAAGGGATTTAAGTACCTGGATTTCTCTGTTTATCTCAGTCCCTCTCTTGTTTACTCATCTATTCTTCTTATTAAAAATTGTATTATTAACCTCTTCCAATTAGGTAAAACTTCTTACATATAGCTGACCTTAATGCATGAATATCAGTCAAGTGCAGCATAATAATTAAGCGCATAGACAGTAAAGACAGACTGCTCAAATTACAGCTCCATCACTTACTAGTTGTGTGACATTGGGCGAGATATTTATGGATTCTACACTCTCATTTATTGCTCTACAAAGTGGAATAAATAATAGAACCAGTCTCCTTCGTGTGTTCATATACACGCATATATGTGGGCGCATGTGTGTAAAAATTAAATGAATTAGTATTTGTCATGCAGCAAGAAAATTTCTGGCACTAGCATTGTGATTCATCTATCCCTAACTCTTTGAATTTCATAATTTCCATTTCATTCATAATTTCATGTATATCAGAAAGTAGGAAATCTTTAGGTCAGGCATGGTGGCTCACACCTGTAATCCCAAGCACTATGGGAGGTCAAAGCAGGCAGATTGAGCAGAAGAGTTGGAGACCAGCCTAGGCAACATGGCAAAGCTCCATCTCTGAAAAAAACTAAAATAATTAGCCAGGCTTTGTGATTCATGCCTATAGTCCTAGCTATTTGGAAGGATGAGGCAGGAGGGTCTTTTGAACCTGGGAGGCAAGGTTGCGGTGAGCTGAGATTCTGCCACTGCACTCCAGCTTGGGTGATAGAGCAAGACCCTGTCTCAAAAAATAAATAAATAAATAAATAAAAAGGCAAAGAAATAAAAAAGAAATCTTCAAATGTGTCAGACCCCAAGTAGGTGCTCAATACACATTTAAATTTAGTAATGTACAAACAATAAAAATCCTAAGCTTACCTAATCTTTGTCTGAGGAAGCTATGAGAATTGAGTAAGGTCACTTCTTCTGACTATAGAATTATCCATTCACAAATGGTTTCACATAAGATTCACTGATTTCACAATCGTGATTATCACAATATGAGAGTTATTGATTGGAAAGGCAATAAGTAGTAGCAGGCCCACAATTCATTCTTTCCCTTTCTATGGTAGAGGGTATGGTAATACTACAAGAGAAGGAAGGGAGGAAGGAAAGTAGGGAGGGAGGGAGGAAAGGAGAGATACGGTGGAAGGGAGAAAAAACTTTCACACTGACCGTCACGTCCAAGTGACATAGCCCTACACCTTATTATTTTTACCCTTTTATAGATCTTCAATTGGCCAGAGAAGCCCAGTTCACTGAATTTTGCTTTACCAATAGATCTGGCCCAGGGTCTCAGAAAACACTTGATATTTCTGTCCACTCTGCTTACACAGATAACACTAAAAAGCAAATTCCACATTTGTCTATTGAAATATGTCTTACTCTTTTGTGCTGCTGTAACAAAATACCTGAGACTGTGTAATATCTATAGAAAAAATTTTATTTCTCACAGTTCTGAAGGCTGGGAAGTCCAAGAGTAAGGCACTGGCAGGTTTAGTGTCGGGTAAGAGCTACACTCTCAACCGTGTTGCTGCATGCTTCAGAGGAGATAAATGCTGTGTTCTCACATGGTGGAGGTGGAAGAGCAAAAGGGAATGAACTCATTTCCTTAAGCCTTTTATAAAGGCCCCAATCCCTTCCATGAGGGCTTTGCTCCACCTTTATAAGTTAATCACCTCCTAAAGGCTCAACTTCTTAATACTGTCACATTGGTGATGAAGTTTCAACATATGGATTTTGGGAGACATTCAGACCACATCAGGTTATAAATTTTCATAGAGCCAAAACCATTTTACAGAGGAGGACTTAAAGCTCTGTTTAAAGCTAGATGCAAAGCAAAATCCCTATCTCCTGCTGCAACAATTATAGCTAAGTACAGGTAAGAGTGTTCCAAAAGATTAAGGAGACAGACATCTATCTCTCTGTTTTGATTTTCATTTTCTGTCTCATATAATATCTAAGCCCAGGCCTATCATTCTAGCCTGAGAAGACTGAGTGAGTTGAGTAGATCTCCAATAAACATTAAGAAAAGATTTTATTTCTTTCTTAAGCATGCATGTGAATAACACTGCCTGCATTCTTGTACATGTGCCCATATATGTTGACTGTTTTGTTGTGCTTTGAATTGACTCCTTTAACGATTGGAATGGTACAATCCAAAATTTTAGTCTGGACATTAAAGGAAGTATTTGCTGTCTTTTGTTTGAACGTTTATAGAGAAAATAAAAACACCACTGTATAGGAGTTCTATATTGGGCCTTATGACCAAATCACCAATTAATGTAAAGGTTTACTTGACTCTGTTTTCAATTATTTTCTATGCATATATATGTATGTGTGTGTGTATATATATATATATATATATATAAAATATATGTATGTGTACACATATAAACTATATATGTATGTATATATGTATGTGTGTATGTACTTGAATGTATGAATATGTGTGTGTAAATATGTATGTATGTGTGTATATATGTTAATATAGGTATATATTCTATGTGTATATATAGAATATACATAAAGAAATATGTGTATGTACGTGTATATACATATATATACACACATAATCACAAACAAACACAGATTTCTTCTTTGCCCAGCGGGTAGGATAGGAGGACTGGTTGGGTCAGAATTTAAATATTTTTGGATCTTTGCATAAAATCCCACTGTCATCTAATATTTTCTTCATGGCATTTCAGCCTAACCCTTACATCCAGCAAAAGTAACTTCATACAATTCCTTAAATATGGGCTTAAGTATGTTTTCTTGCCTCTTCTTGCACTGAAGTTAGTCCTATAGTTGAATTCATAACGTGTGTTCCCTTAAGCTCTCAATGTTGTGCAAATAAATCTTTACAGATGGCTATAGTAACAAATTCAAGGACAACAGGAAAACAGTGACAAATAAAACAAACAGGCTAGAGAGAACAGTAGAGAAAGGTTCACAAGATATGACATAACTACCAGTGACTTGTTTCCCCTGTGCTAAGAAAAAGAATGCAGCAAGAGAGCTGGGGGTTACCTCATCTCAAACCTTGCAAGTGTTTAACATTTTAATTCCCCTAACACCAAGAAACTTGAGAAACAGGGATGTCAAGTCTGACTTTCTACTGAATTATGATCAAACAGGGACATACGTTTGTTACATTAGTAGAAAAGAAATCTAAGTATGGATTTGGAATGATTAAAACCAGATCAAGAAGACAGCCCTCAAAGCATTTCACTTGTATTAATATAACAGTTTTCCTCATAAATCTCTTATGCCTCTATTTGGCTTCTGTAGACAGGCTAAGTCTCCTGGGTTTCATCTCAATGAAGGTTTAATTTGTCTCATTTCTGCCTTTGTGGGATAATTTTTGATGGTTTTCTAGATTCTCTCTAAAACATCTATTTTAGAATAATAGGTCATATTTTCATTTGACACTTAAAATGCCTATTTCTAAAGTAAACAGTGGGAAATTTTTAGTTCACTGTAATGTAAATTTGAGCTTAGAGAGCTCTGAGGGTTTATGTTAATTACCGAAGAAGAAAACATCAATAAATAACTAAGATTTCAACGCAAAGGAAATCTTCAAAATTTGTTGAGCAGGTATATACCAGAGATGAAGAATTTGAACATAAAATCAGAAAACAAAATGTTAATCTAGTCAATCTAAGAATGTTTCCACTGTGCAGAAGAAGCAAAAGGATAATTTTCATTGCCCTGCAGCTTGTATGTTTTTGTACTTAATAAGCAATGTGAGTAACAAAATAATACCACTTTATAAAGTGGAACAGAATTGATTTACATTTATCAGTACTCTCCTAGAAAGCGCTGGGATTTGAAGGTGAATTCCACTGGGTTAATGTGAAAACAATTTGCATTGGCATTAAAACACTCTTCAAGGGGCAAATACAACAAAATAAACATACTTCAGGCAAACATGAAAGATAACTGTATAACAGTGCCTATATTTCAATGATCTGAACAGAATTTAGATATTTTTAGATTGAATTCAAACAAAAACGTTTTCTAAAATAATTTAAAAGTTCCATGTTTGTCTTCATTAGCCTATTTATTTCACTTTCATTACTGTAATTATTTATTGCTGTCTTTAAGCATCAAATGTTTACAAGGATACCCTTAATGCATAGTGTTTTAGGTGCCCAAGTCCACATCTTCGTAAATAAAAGTAGCTAGGCTATCTACTCTCTATTTTATAGCTGTGAGTCACAACAGTAACATAAAAACAAAAGAAAACAAAAAATACAAAAATCAACAGTAATCTAATTTTTGCCAAAATATCTGGATAGTTGGCTTAGTTTGTCAGCTTGAAGTTCCCTTTTATCCTGGTATCAGAGTAAAAGACCAACTGTCTACATGCATGGTAGCCAGAATCTTTCTGAGATGGTCCAAATGTGGGCATACTTTAATTAATGATATGGTTTGGCTATGTCCCCACCCAAATCCCATCTTGCATTATAGCTCCCATAATTCCCACATGTTGTGGGAGGGACCCAGTGAGAGACAATTGAATCATGGGGGTGGTTTCTCCCATACTGTTCTCAGAGTAGTGAATAAGTCTCACGAGAGCTGATGGTTTTAGAAGGGGTTTCCTCTTTCACTTGTTTCTCATGCTTTCCTGACTGCTGCCATGTAAAATGTGACTTTGCTCCTTATTCACCTTTTGCCATAATTGCAAGGCCTCCCTAGTTGTGTGGAACTATGAGTCAATTAAACCTCTTTCCTTTATAAACTACCCAGTCTCAGGTATGTCTTTATCAGCAGTGCAAAAACGGACTCATATAGTAAATTGGTACCAGGAGTGGGGCACTGTTGTAAAGATACCCAAAAATATGGAAGTGACTTTGGAACTGTGTAACAGGCAGAGGTTGGAACAGTTTGGAGGGCTCCGAGAAACACAGGAAAATGTGGGAAAGTTTGCAACTTCCTAGAAACTTGTTAAATGTCTTTGACCAAACTGCTGATAGTGATATGGACAATGAAGTCCAGACTGAGATGGTCTCAGATGGAGATGAGTAACTTGTTGGAATCTGGAGCAAAGATGACTCTTGCTATGTTTTATTAAAGAGACTAGTGTCACTTTACCTCTGCCCTAGAGATTTGTGGAACTTTTAAACATTCTGGGGAGAAATTCAAGCTGGCTGCAGCTTTCAAAAGTAATGAGGGTCCAAATGTTAATCGCCAAGACAATAGGAAAAATGTCTCCAGGGCATGTCAGAGGTCTTCATGGCAGCCCCTCCAATTACAAGCCAGGAGGCCTAGGAGGAAAAAGTGGTTTCATGGGCTGGGCCCAGGGCCTTGCTACTTAGTGCAGTCTTGGGACTTGGTGCCCTACATCCCACTTGTGCCTAAAAGAGGCCAACATGGAGCTCAGGCCATTGCTTCAGAGGACGCAAGCCCCAAGCCTTGGTGGCTTACACATGGAGTTGGGCCTTCACTTGCACAGAAGTCAAGAATTAAGGTTTGGGAACTTCCGCCTAGATTTAGAGGATTTATGGAAATGCCTGGATGTCCAAGCAGAGATGTGCTGGAGGGACAGGACCTTCATGGAGAACCTCTGCTAGCATGGTGCAAAAGGGAAATGTGGGGTGCGAGACCCCACATAGAGTCCCCAATGAGGCACTACCTAGTGGATCTGTTAGAAAAAGGCCACCTTCCTCCACACACCAGAATGGTAAATCTACCAACACCTTGCACTGTGTGCCTGCAAGAGCCACAGACACAACACCAACCCATGAAAGCAGCCAGGAGGAGGGCTGTACCCTGCAAAGCCATAGGTGCGGAGCTGCCCAAGACTATGGGAACCCTCCTCTTGCATCAGAGTGACCTGGATGTGAGACATGGAATCAAAGGAGATCATTTCAAAGCTTTAAGGTTCGACTGTCCTGTTGGATTTTGGACTTGCATGGGGCCTTTAGCTCCTTTGTTTTAGCCAATTTCTCCCATTTAAAATGGGTGTGTTTATCCAATGCCTATACTTCCATTGTATCTAGGAAGTAACTAACGTGCTTTTGACTTCACAGACTCATAGGCAGAAGAGACTTGACTTGTCTCAGACGAGCCTTTGGACTGTGGATTTTTGAATTAATGCTGAAATGAGTTAAGACTTTGGGGGAGTGTTGGGAAGACATGATTGGTTTTGAAATGTGAGGCATGAGATTTGGGCTGGGCGGGGGGGTAATGATATGGTTTGGCTGTGTCCTTGTCTAAATCTCTTCTTGAACTGTAGCTCTCATAATTACCCTGTGTTGTGGGAGGCACCTGGTGGAAGATAATTGAATCATGGGGGCAGTTTTCCCCATACTGTTCTCATGGTAGTGAATAAGTCCCATGAGATCTGATGGTTTTATAAGGGGTTTCCCCTTTCACTTGGCTTTCATGCTGTCTTGCATGCCACCATGTGAGACATGACTTTGCTCCTCATTCCACTGTAATTGTGAGGCCTCTACAGCCATGTGGAACTGTGAGTTAATTAAACCTCTTTCCTTGTAACTTACCCAGTTTCAGGCGTGTCTTTATCAGCAGTGTGAAAACGAACTAATACAATTAATGATTGATTTTATAACACATGAAAATGCACCGTTTTATAAAGTCTTAAGTGTCTCTCCTTATTCTAATTGACCGAAGAGAAGAAAAACACCTGGGGCTTAGTCAAAGTCACATTGTCTGCATGATTTCTAGGACTTCATTGCCTCCTTCCTCATTTTTCTGTTGATTAATTTCAAATATACAGGGAAAGTGATCTGGACTGGAAATTCGGGAAGCTAGACCACCATTCTAGGAGTTGGTCTAGCTCCCTGAATTTTCAGACGAGATCACTTTCCCATATATTCCTTTGGCTTTTTTTTTTTTCAAGTGTAAAATCTAGATGGAGAATTGAAAATAGATGACATTGGCTGGGCACAGTGGCTCATGCTTGTAATCCCAGCACTTTGGGAGGCCGAGGCATGTGGATCACCTGAGGTCAGGAGTTCAAGAACAGCCAGACCAACATGGAGAAATCCCATCTCTACTAAAAATACAAAATTAGCTGGGTGTGGTGGTGCATGCCTCTAATCCCAGCTACTCAGGAGGCTGAGGCAGGAGAATAGCTTGAAACTGGGACGCAGAGGTGATGGTGAGCCGAGATCGTGCCATTGCACTCCAGCTTGGACATCAAGAGCAAAACTCTGTCTTAAAAAAAAAAAAAAAAAAGAAAGAAAATAGATGGCATTAAGTATTGGCATTTAATTTCAGGTATTTCTCTGCATGAAAATTCTTTAACTATTAACTTAGCTAATCCTATTTTGAGCACACCAAAGGCAATCATAATGGTACACACTGGTAAAGTCAGACTAGGAAAAATTAGGAAAGAGATGATGATAGGTTAGAAATTTAACTTTTATTTTAACATTTAATATATTTGCATGTATATAACTATGTAATTGACCTTATCATAATGGTAGATAGATTTGATTTTAAAATTATTTTATGCTGGGTATTTAGTGGACAGTAAGTTGATTTTTTGCCTTGTTCATTTAATGATAAAATTATTTTTTCTCCTTGTCTTACATATTTGAAAATTTTAGATAATCTGGCCAGGTGTGGGGGCTCACATCAGTAATCAAAGCACTTTGGGAGGCTGAGGCAGACAGATCACCTGAGGTCAGGAGTTTTGAGACCAGCCTGGCCAACATGATGAAACCCCGTCTCTACTAAAAATACAAAAATTAGCTGGGTGTGGTGGCGCGTGCCTGTAATCCCAGCTATTCGGGAGGCTGAGGCAGGAGAACCACTTGATCTCAGGAGGCAGAGGTTGCAGTGAGCCAAGATTGCACCAGTGCACTCCAGCCTGGGCAACAAGAGCAAAACTCCATCTCAAAAAAAAAAAAAAATTAGATAATCTATCCAGACTTTTGTGATACAGTTTGTAACACTGGCCCTGATGTGAAATTACTGGAGGCTCACTTCAACAACCTGCCTTTCTCAGTCCTCTCCTCATCCACCTCTCAATTCCAAATAGCTAACACTATGAAGCAATGCATATGTTTTTAATTTTTTTGATAGGAAAATCTTATATTTTACATATTAATATACAATCATTTTCAAATACTCCTTTTCAAGAAGACAATGGTTGAAAAAAATAAGGTTATATAAAACAAGATTGTTATGTTAAGACATAAAAGGGGATTATTTTTTTCCAAATTTTGATAAACTCAATCTTTAGGAGAATCACCAACAAGATCATATGGATGATAACAATGACAGTAAACCTAGTTTCTTATTAGTGGGCATTAGCTTGCAGAAAACAATATTAACTTTGTAAATGTATATTATTTGTAATACTATCTACAAACCATTATTTTTAGGAAGAGATGAAGTAGTTACACTATTTCACCCAAGATAAACGAATTCAGAAAAAAAATACATTTTATAGTACTATTCACAGAGAGTTTTATAAATGTTAAGATTCTAAAGAAGCCTTAAGCTTATTGAGCTAGTTTTCTCATTTTAACATGTGTGTGATTACGGTAAGCTGTATTGAAAGTCATCCTCTGAGTAAGGTTACTGAGGGAAAAGTGAGCGCCAAAACTTTATAAATAACTCTAAACTGACTTTTGTAGGTAGTTTTGTTTTCAAAAAGCATACACAAGGCATACTGCTGATTTATTCTTCAATTTTGTTGAGCCTTAAATCTGCATGGAGAGCATGATCAGTGTTGTGAATGTCTGTTGACAGACACTCATAAAGAAAGGAAAGTCGCTCAGCATGCTGTCTGAACTCTCAGACTGTATTAACATTGTCGTGTCATATTTCCTTCCTGGCATATCATAGAGATATTTAAATCTCTCCTTTTATGCTTCCATATATTCACACGACTTATTTCAAAGTTCCCCTGTGTGTCGGAATTTGTAATTGCACACAAAAATATGAGGGAGCTGTAAGTACATTTGAAATATCGTGTTAAGAATTATGTCTGATCCTGGTAAATTATCTGATATATGTATGTAAGGCTATTTAGAAATAAAAGATAATTATGTTTCATGTAATGTATTAAACTAATTATGGGATTTTTTTAAAATAAAGTGTTCCAAAATAAAATCAAATGTGCTGGATAATGACCATGCTTGGGCTTGCCCATTTTCCTGAAAGAAGCACATTTTAAAATAATATAATCTGATATAAAACCACTTTTCATTTTTGGAAGTTTTGAATGCACTTGACTTCTTTGAAACCATCAGATATATAGCATATTGGAAATATGGAAAATATAGATACAAATGCTCAATAATTTTTAAATAATAGGTTATTTCCTCCTCTTCTGAAATTTTTAATTTAAAAATTAAGTGACATGCTATTTAAATGATGTTTTATCATTTAAGCCTGAGGAGATTTTGATGTAATTATTTATATTATAATTCTTCAGGTTGTTCTGCAGTAAGCAAGTCTATGCAAACCTCTTCCTAAAGTCCAAGGAAACAGAGACCAAAGAAAGAGGCTGACAAATCCGATTTTTCAGAAAGTAACATTTAATAGAGACTTATGAACAGAAGCCACGTCTGTGTTTTGGGCAGCTGTAAGACAAGATGATGGATCCCAGTGCCATTATCCCCCAGACCCAGGTTTTATAAACCACAGGGAAGGAATGTGTAGGATAACTGAAGTCGACATCTCAAGGAAAAGCAAAAATGCTATGTGAATCTGCCCAAGGGCAGGATTTATTGTCAAGGTCGTTTTGACCTAAGGGTAGGATTTATGTTAAGTACACAAGAAACAGTGATAAAATAGAAATCTTAGAGGCATTTCTGGAACTGGAGTTAGTCAGAAGCCAACATGGCAGATTTGCTTCGAAGATGGAGTTGCCTTTAGCTGCCATATAAGCACATACTACTGAACTCTAAATGCTTAAAGGAAGAGACTATTTCCATTTTAGTATAGATTTAATAGCAACTAGTGGCGTCAGAACTTCACGAATATTGTTAACAAATCATTTCGGTAGCTCAGATAAGCATTATTACATTGTTGTTTATCTGTATATTTTTCACAGAAGTGCTTTTCAAATTCTTTTGAAAACTTAGTTTTACAGGGGGTTTGTAGTTTCAATAATTACACACACACACACACACACAAAGGAGTCAAATAATAAAGAATTTTTCATCTTGCTATGAAGATTTTAACTGCCATAGATTCCTGTTCTTGATTTTATTAATTCTATATTTTCATGTTTTTTAATAAATGTCTAGATTCATGTAATCATCACCCCAATGAAGAAACGGGACATTTTTATCTTATGAGAAAGTTCCCTTTGCAGTCAATCCTACTTCCTCCCTCCGCATGACAAAAGTGATTTGATTTCTATCTTTATAGATTAGTTTTATTTGTTCTGAAGTTTAAATAAATTGATCATACAGTGTATAGTCATTTGCATCTAGCTTCTTTTGCTCAACATAATGTCTCTGAAATTCAATCATATTGTTTTCTGTATCTGTAATTAGTTCATTTGCATTCCTGACTACTATTCCATTGTTTAAATTTACCACAATTTGTTTATCCACCCACTTGTTGATGGACAGTTTGTTTCCAATTCTTTACAAGGAATAAAGCTGCTATGAGCACTCTTGTATAAGTCTTTTTTTGGAAAGATGTTTTTATTTCTCTTGGGTGAATGCCCAGGAGTGAAATTGATGAGGTATATGGGAAGTGGATATTTAACTCTAAAATGGCTGTACACTATTTCATTTCCACTCATAATGTATTAGAGTTTCAGTTACTCTGTATCCTCACCAGCCATTGTAATGCTGATTCTTCTTAAATTTGAAGATTCTACTGGGGATGCAGCAGTATTTAATCTGGATTAGATTAGTTATTAATCTAAATCAATTTATTTGAATTTCTCTGATAACTAATGATATTGAATATCTTTTCCTGTGTTTATTGGCAATTTACTAATTGTCTTTTGTAAAGTTTCCTCAATTTTTTTTTATAGTAGGTTGCTTCATATTATTGGGGTTATGAGTTATTTTGACACTCACGTGTCAAGTCCTTTCCACGGATATGTATTGAAATTTTTTCTACCATTATGTGGCGTGCCTTTTCGTGTCCTTTAACGATATTTTTGAAAAGCAAACATTTAAATTTGCTGACATTATGTTTGATCTTTTACATTTTTTATTTCCTTTTTCATAAATGGATTTACCTTACAACAGTTTAATTCCATTTATCTAACCTCCTCCTTTGCTCTTTTATTATGAAAAGAAAGTTAATAGTTAATATATATTAAACACCTGACACTATTATTTTTTCTTAGTAATTTTTTATAAAGAAGTCACAAGAATAAACCACTATGTTTGATTAATTCTGAAGCTCTTTATCCTTTCTTTCAGATCCAAGGTTTTATTTGGTATCATTTTACTTCAGCCTGAAAAATATCTTTCAACACTTCTTGTAGTGCAGGTTTGCTAGTGACAATTACCTTCAATTTTCATTTATCTAACTATGTCTTTATTTCAACATCTTTTGGGGAGGACATTATAATTAGAAACTATATTTTGGTATTTGTAAAGTTTTATTTATATCTTTTAGAAGTTTTACAATTATATGTCTAAATAATGGTTTTGTTTGTTTATTTGTTTGTATTCACCCTACTTGGGCTTCACTGAGGGTCTTGAGTCTATAATTTGATAATTTAAACAAAATTTAGGACTATTTTATTCTTTATTTTTAAACTTTCTTTCTTTCTTTCTCTCTATCTTTCTTTCCTTCTTTCTTTCTCTTTCTTGGTTTTTGTTATATTTAAGTTAATCCATTTAATGTTTTCTCACAGATTCCTGAGGCTCTGTTATTCTTTAATGCTATTCTCTCTATTTTTCAGAAGGGGTAATTTCTATTTATATGTCTTTGATTCCACTGATATTTATTTTCTGACATCTTCAAGCTACGGTTATTGAAGCCCAAATTCAGATTTGTGAACCCATGTGCAGCTGATGCTGAACGCTGACAAACAGGTGTTTGGAGACAGAGTAAGGTTTATTTGATTTGGCCAAAGTGAGAAGGCAAGAGGGCAAGATCTCTCAAATCTGCCTTAACAATAAGAAGCAGCAGAGAGTTTCCATGTGACCAGGAGTTAGGGAGGGGAGGTTTCAGGGAATCAAAGGAAAAGGCTATATTTCGTCAGTCTCAGATAACACCTTGAGCAACCAGGTTTCTGGGGGTCAGCAGCTGGTTCAGAAAGTCCTTCAAGGCATTAATTCCTTCTGCAAAACCTTTGTGTGAACCCAAAGTTACCTCTTTCTGCTTGACAAACTATACATCAGCAGTTTATAATTACGTTATGGGAAAAAAGAATACTCGGCAAAAAGCTAGTGCAAGCAAGCAAGGACCTGATCCAAATTTTTATTATTTAAGTCACTAAAAGTGCTGGGGTGCTGAAATCTTGAGTGCCCTGGTAACACTACAGTTGAATTAATTTTGGAAAAATTCCATATTCATTTGGAGACTTTTTATAGTTTCTTTTTTTGTTTGCTGATATTTCATTTATTGATTATGATACATTTTTGCTATACTACCTTAAATATATATTTCTTTATTTCTTTGAACCTATTTATAGTAGTTGCTTTAAAGGTTTTGTTCATTAAACTTAACATTTATGTGATCTTCAAGTTAATTTTTATTGAGTGATTATTTTGTTGGTGTGGTTAGGTGCATGTTTAGCTATTTAAGAAACTACTACACTATTTTCCAAAATTGTTGTACCATTTACATTTTCATCAGTAGTGTTTGAAAGTTCCAGTTCTTCCACATCCTTTTTAGCACTCTGTTTATCGGTATTTTTAGTTTTAAACTTTCTAATAGTTGTATAGTGGTATCTCATTGTAGTCTTAATTTAAATTTCCCTAAAGACAAATGATATTGAACACTTCTTCATGTCCTTATTTGCCAGCCACATATCTTTTTTGGTGAAATGTCTGTTTAAATATTTTCTAATTTTTAAAATTGGGCTGCCTATTTTCCATTGAGTTTGAAAGGCTTTTATGTACTTCAGACTGAATTCTTTTATCAGATGTACTATTTGCAAACATTTTCTCTCAGTATGTGGCTTATCTTTTCATCTTCAGCTTTGTCTTTTGAAGAGCAGAGGTTATTAATTTGATGAAATCCCACTTAACAGTTTGTTCTATCATCTAGCATGCTTTTAGTGTCACATCTAAGGAATCTTTACAATCTTAAGACTACAATTGTTTTTCTCTATATTCTCATAGATGTTTCAAAGTTTTAGGTTTTGAATTTTGACCTGTGATCCACTTTGAATTATTTTTTATATGTGGTGAAAAGTATAAATGGAAGCTGTTTTGGTTTATTTTGCCTGTGGATATCCAATTGATGTAAGACAATTTGTTAAAAAGACCTCCAATTTTTGCCTCCTCATTGAACATGACCATCACACTATGCTTGGTCTCCATCTCACTGTGCTGTGTTTTGGAAACTGCTCTCAGGCAAAGTGCAGAGATGTTCACGGGCTTCACCTATTGAGTTTTTCTTCTTTCAGGTATTGCTGTCTTGCACTGATCATATTCCAGTGCTATAAAAAGAGTGACCTTGCATATTTATTTAGTTTTATGTCAAGGGAGAGAAAGAGAAAGAGAGATTAAAAACTGATACTTCTATTTCCAGGATCACTATATAACTGTCCAATCACTCAGGTGAGACCATCTTCTTAAAATGCCTAAACTTCCTAATTCCATACCTAAGAAATTTGGCAACATTTGAGTGTTGGAGTAATTTTGATGATTCATCAAGCAAATGTCTTTATTATTAACTTTAACTTTTATTTTTTTCATTTATACAGTCGTTGGTGCTTAACCTTCCACACACTGTAATTTAAGCCCTTTGGGAAGTGTAATATGTCTTCAGTGACACAATTTTGAACTATAGTTATGTAATTCCAAATCAGTATGATAGAAAAAAATCTTCCAATCACCCTTTTGTACAATCTTCTCTTGTTTCTTGAATGTTAAACACTAAATATTGTTTTTGTATATGCTAAGTAACTGTAAATTGTTAGGAGATGACTACTGAGCAAAATAATAGTAAAGAAATATACTCCCTAATTACATTAAGACAACATGACACTTCAGATTCCATAGAAGAACAGATGAAATGGAAGTGATGTTTATAGTGAGGAGAAAAACACAATGTGAGTTGAGGGTGAAAGTGGGGCTGGGAATCATCTACTTTGGAGTAGCCAGGGTAACTGAATTGGAAGTAGAAGCTGTAAGAAGAGGGAAAAAAGGTATAATTTAAGTAACTTAGAAGGAAGATTTTGACTTGCAATAGGAGATTACTAATGAAAACAGTATATTTTTAAGATCAATCCTACTTTAGACCAAGTAAAAATAACTCTGTAAAAAGAAATTTTTACTAAACTTGACACCTATAGGTAATATAGACCACGAGTAATTTTTAAAAATTACTCTTTAAGACTGTCTGTGTTTAATTTCCTTATTTTATATATATATATAAAAGCATATATATATATATATATATATATATATATATATATAAAAGCAGAAAGAATTTTGTTAAGAACATAACTTTGGGATAAAACAGATGTGGATTCAAATCCTAATTCCAGCACTTATAAGAGGTGTCACCTTAGTAAAATTACCTTTTAACTTCAGTGTCCTCTGTTAAAGTGGGTTGTGGTACTATATAGAGTTTTGGTAAGATAAAATTAGATAATTTACATGTTTTTGGTACAGTGTCGACATATAAAAATACCAGTTGTTCACTGATTATTATTTATTATTATTAATGTTGCTATCATTTTCATCATCAATCAAGAAATCCCTCCTGAAAATTGGTTATTTCTGTGATCATTTAACTGCACAAAGATATAAAGATACAGAGGTAAAATTGCTCCCAGGCAGGAGACTCAAGAAAAAGCCTAAACCCTTGGAAGAAGGAAAAATGGGGAAGTAGACTGAGGAGGTAAGAAAACTATGGTACTGACAGTAAGCATGGAATCTAGACCATCGTACAGGATCAGAGCTATATATGATTATTGCTGCCTTATTCACCTTTACAAAAGCCATCTATGTTTTACTTAGTTTTCAGATAGGTAAATTCCCACACTTTCTCTTGGATATGCCTATTTGGACAGAAAGATTACAGAATGTGTTATGTTTGAAAAGACAGTGAAAGAAGAATACCTCATATTGCAAGTGTCAATAGCATTTACAAAAACCATAACAGAAAGGTAGTTAATGAATTTCTGAAATTAAAATCAAATTGAAGGCTGAATAAAAAATGCAGCACTTTTGGAAGCAATTTGGTACTCTACACAATGAGCCTTAAACTCTCCATGCTGTGTGACTCAGAAAGAATACTTCTAGGAAGCCATTCTACAAATGTAATCCAATATGCAGGGGAATCTACTTGCGTTAGTTTTAAAAATCTTGGTATTATTTGTAATTTGAATCTTCCAATTTGCTGTAAATATACAGCAAGAAGGAAGTGATTGATGCATTATTAAATATTGCTTAAAAACCATTAACACCACAAAATCATGTAGTAATATAGCAATAAAACTATTTGATATATTAAATCCAAAATGCACTATATTTACAAAATGGTTATAATAATGTAAAATAAATACAGAATAACAAAATGGGAAAACACACTAACACATCAGCATGCTGACATTATGCAAGTAGAGAGATTGGAATGTTGTTTTTCCTTTATTATAATTGTTTATCTAAAATTTTTTAATAATAGAATAATTTGCTCACGCTTTCTTTTCTTTTTTTTTGCCAGTATTCAAACGTTCCATTTTTATTTTTTAAATTATTGTTATTATTATTATTATTATACTTTAAGTTTTAGGGTACATGTGCACAATGTGCAGGTTTGTTACATACGTATCCATGTGGCATGTTGGTGTGCTGCACCCATTAACTCGTCATGTAGCATTAGTTCTTTTATGAAAACAGAAATCATTTGATTAAAAAATAAGGATTGATGGTGCTTTTTCATGAATTTATCACAAATTTAACTATAAAATTTACCCTAAAGAAACATACGTAAGCTTAATGATTTCACAGAATCTGGCTCAGTGAACTTAAAATTCATACAATTTAGATTTTAATCTAATGCTTATTTCTCCTAGAGTCCTCTCTGTATCTCTTTCTAACTGGACTTACAGCTTTAGCACATCTCATTATAAAAGTTATCTTCTCTGTTTTTGGGTCATTCCACTTTTCAAAGCAGTGAAAATGTTCTTTCTTCTGTTGATTTAAATCAGTTTCCTTACAGATTACATTCCCTTGTTTTGAGGTCTAATCGCTGTTTTACATGCTGTCTTCCGAAAGTATAGACTCTAATCACACAAAAACAATGCAAAACAAATAGAAACCAAACAACAAAATACACAGATTTCCATTTACGTGGCGTTGATTCTCCTCAGTATTTTAGTCACACTATTCTTAATGCATTTGAAATTTATCTTTAATCTTCCTTAAAGTTTATCACTGAGATTTGAGTTCATTTCTGTAGTTTTGATCTCACTAGCCTAGAGCAGGAAGAGATCATCACCTTTTTTCCATTCCATTAATGAATCTTAAAATATAATTAGCTTCTTTTGGCTTCGTAGGGAAAATGTCTTTAAAGGGGCATAGTTTATAAGCAGAGATTACTTTTGAGCTTTAAGCTTGATCATAACTGGCTTTGTAATAAAAAAATCAATTTCTATGTTTCCATCTTCTCAGCTTTCTAGAAATCAATAAGACTATCAAAAACACCCCACAAAACATGCATTCCACTCAATAAGGTGTTAGTGAATCAATGCAAGCAAAGAAAAATTATTTTATGGGAGCAAAAACTTACACTCTATTAAATTTAACTGCTTAATCATACCATGCAGTACATTTCAAATATGTCTTGAGAGAATAGGAACTATATCAAAAGATTTTCTTTACTTTGCTTTTGTATATTTCTTATAGCAAAGAGTATTCATCTATTTACGACACATTTAAAAAAATTTTCTGACCCAAAGATATATTACTGATTGATTGAGACATATGAGTTTTATTCAACCTATTCCGTCTTTACTTAAGATGCTTCCTTGAACTGTAGTTGAATAAATTGATTTGAGGACTTCAAGAACTGGCTTCTTTCAATTCTCTTTAAGATTTCATTGATTATTTTTTCTTGGATTGAATCTTTGGAATACCACCTGCAGTGTATACCTGTTTTTCATGCACATTCTTAAATTAATAGTATTCTATGCTTAATAAAGCCTAGTTTTCTGAGAATTTTTAAAATTAAGACACTTTTATTTTAGATCCAAGTCATTAGGTTGGTCACTTTATCTTTATACATAAAATAGCTTAAAACGTCCTGGCTAGGATGTTGTATTCTTTCCCTAAATTTGAATACACGGTACTCTCACCCGTGCAAAAAGACCACTGGGTGCAGGAACTTGTGTTTCCTTATAGTTTATCAACAGATAGGTTGCAGAACAGTAATGACTGCTTCGAAGCACAACTTTAAAATTTGGTTTTAAATTGGGCAATCACTAATAATAGAATTCTCAACTTTAAACACAGTATACAAAAGAAAATAAATGGACTTGAAAAGCCATTATGGAGAGGAAGCATATTATACTGAAATGAACAAAATATATTAGCACCACTTGAAGCACTAGGTAGTAGGCAGATATTTTTCATATAAACAGGTGAGGGAGTAGCCTGTCTTCACTCTGTAGTATAGAATACACGGCATTAACAAACTCTCAAACACTTTTTTCTTGAGGTTGTTAACTAAAATATACATATATATTTCTTATGGCATTGTGCCCCAGCGTTCTACTCTATTGCTCAAATTTTTATGATTACATGAAAATGTGGTTCATTTAGACCTTTTGGCTAAGAGCAACACTTACTTATGTCTCAATTATTTTGGTCTACAGAAAAGGCCTTATCTCAACATTTGGCATCCTGAAGAGATTCTGTTGTGATAAAAAACTAATCATAGGATGGAATACTTAGTACTTAAAGAAAATTGGTATAATCTTTGACAGTATCATCCACCATATGCACACTCCCACACATGCACACAACCCATGTTATATTTCTTAATATCACAAACCAAAATTATATTATTATATTTAGGTTACTTATTTCTGCCTCTCCAAATAGAATACACACATACAAAAGTTTTTATTGGTTCAACTGCTGGAGCCACAGTGTCCAGTAGAGTGCCTTCATCACAGGAGGTACTCTTATTTTTTATTAAATAATCTAATTAGGCCAGGAGTGGTGGCTCATGCCTGTAATCCCAGCACTTTGGGAGGCTGAGGTGGGTGGATCACGAGGTCAGGAGATCGAGACCAACCTGGCCAACCTGGTGAAACCCCATCTCTACTAAAAATAATAATAAAAAAAAATTAGCTGGGCATAGTGGCACATGCCTGTAGTCCCAGCTACTCGGGAGACTGAAGCAGGAGAATAGTTTGAACCCACCATCGCGCTACTGTACTCCAGCCTTGGTGACAGAGTGAGACTCCGTCTCAAAAAAAAACAAAATCTAATTAAAGACATTATATAGAAATACTTAATAGGTAAGTAAATAAATATCAAACGTATAAGTAATTCAATAAATGAACAATAATTGTAATAGTAGGACCCTTGTCTTCATTTAAAAACATAGAAACAACTGGGCTTACTTAAAATTTAAAATAAGATGCTACAAAGAAAACATTGGTCCAATAGTTATATATTTTATGGTATTGTAGCATTAGTGATTAAAAAATGGAAATTTTCATAATGGCAATTAGTTTACTGGCATTAACTTCTTAGCAGTGAATATGAAGTAGCACCGGGAAAATCTGAAGAAAACTATCTTTGAGAATTCGGAAAAGGAGTCTTAATGAAAATAAGATGTAAAAGATCAAAATTGTGACCATTTGTATAGATGAAGTTTTAGAAGTTATTGGAGTGCTTATATTCACAGAGTCAATTCAAGGGTTGATTTTTTTGGAGGTTTAATATGGATATATTTAATAGCATATAGCCAGGTAATAGTGGAAATTTCCATCAGTTTTTCTGGCTGCTGTCCCTAGTTATAGACTCTTGAACATAATCTCAAATGTCATTGGTCTTCTCCTATTGAACTCAACTTCTTCATTTAGTTTTCCCTTTAGACTTTATCTTTTGGGTTTCAGCTTAGAGCTACTGTTACAGACACATATGGATGTATACTGAATATATATATATATATACACATATATACACACACACATATATATATAACATATGTATATTTACATATTTATATTTTATATTTCTCGGGAGCTATCTCTGCACACGTGCTTTATTCACATTGAGACCCATGTTGCCCTGCAATAAAAAAAATGCCAGAGCCCATCTAAAATTTCCATATGCTACTTTAATTTCATCATGTCCTTTTCAGGGATGATTCAACAATGTTTAACTCAACAAATATGTGTTGAGCACTTTCTATGGGACAGGTACTCTAAATCCTACAAGTATAATAGTTAACAAAACAGAGAAAGGTCCGTGTTCTCACAGGACTAATGTCCTTGTAAGGAGTAACATGTAACAAACAACAGACCTACTGAATAAGCTAATGATGTGGTTTAGTAGAAGCTGATAAAAGCCGATGGGAAAGAAAAAGGTGAGCAGGTGATAGGAGAATCAGAAGTATGGAAAATAAGTGTCAGCAACAATTTTACATTATTAGAGCTGTGGTTATTAAGGATGTAGAATGTGAGTACAAGTATAAAGATTTACTTTGACTGATAAACTGCAATATATATAAAATAATGTGGAGGTAGAAGTGACTGAGGCAGAGAGATCGGTAAGGGGGAAATCATGATTGCTCATTTTAATGGCCATCAGGTAGTGCATTATTCAGAGACACTTTGTATTGGAGATATTTAATGGAATAAACCTTAAGATATTCAATCAGCAGTTTGGAATTCAAGTGCAGCACTTTGCAGAGAATTTGAGATTGTAGGTGACTTTATTTTTTTTTTTGCATCTGACCACCTTTTCTATGTTTGGGGTATCCCTTTACATTATGGGGTAGTTACTTACTCTAGAAACAAAAAGATGCCAGGGAAAATTTTCCTAGCCCTCCTTGCAGCTGTAGTCCAGATTCACAATCAAGGCTCTAATGATACGATTTATCTATGCAGATTTTTAAACAAAAAGCTAGTATGTGAAAAGCGAGGGTAATACATACTCCTGTTTTTAAGGGGGCAGAAAAGTGCCACTTACGTCAGTTTTCAGAGTTAGGAATAGATGCACTTAGATAATGGTGGAGCGACAAGATCTGTTCCTGGTCCTGTTTTCATGTGACCATTTCTATGACACTTTGAGAGAGTTGTTTCTGACTGTCTATCCTCCAAACCAAGCTCCATAGCCCTTCCCCCAAATTCTGTGTTTAGCAAAACATCCTTTAATAAATTTATTTTCTGACTGATTCAGGCAGAGTTACAATTGTTTAGGAATACAAAACAAAGCAAAACTACTAACTGACAGTGGGACCAAAGGCATATATAAAGACATCACATATGAATACATATAATAATTCAAATTAAAGCGTACAGAGTACAAATAAAATAATTGAGAACCAGAGAAAATAAAAAGAATTGAGTGGGAATATTTGATGGAATATACCTGGAAGGAGAAAGAAGAATCTAAACAGGAGTAGTCCTAATATGGGAGAAAAACCACTAAATGCTTTGTAAATAATAAGATTAGGGAGTATTTCAGGGAAGCCTCAAACTCAAGAGAGATCATTGAAAACTTTATTCAGAATTTTTAAGAGCTTTTTTTTTAGTAAAGAGATTATTTAGTGACATTCTCACAAACTCACAGCTACCTAAATTAAGAAAGCACCATGAGGTAATCACATTAGTAATCTAACTAGTAGTGTCCTTTGCATCAATTCAACCACATTCACCACCATCAGCACCACATAATTTAGTGCTTAATTCCTTCAATTATATATATATATAATTCCTTCAAATATATATATATACATATATATATGTGTGTATATATATATGTATATATATATATATGTAAATTTGTCATGCTTGCCAGGTAACAACTTCCAAGGGAGTATGCAATATTATTTATATTTTCCTTATGTCCTAGTCTAAGATACTGCACCAGAATGTTCTCCAAACTATCTAGAGGCTGTCTTTGTGTTTTATGGTATCTGTCATATCCCTACTTACTTTTGCTGCCTTAGTCTGTTTCTTGACACATGCAATTTTCTATTCTGCATTTCACGGTTGAGCAGACTCTCAGTTATGTCATCCTAATTTTGTTTTCAATTCAGGTCTTTGGTTCATGAGTTGAACATCTTCTCTGCGCTTTGTTGTGTATATCTGTGCATTTTCTCAACGCCCAAGGGAAGAATACACAGAAGTGTGTGATTCTAGCACTCGCCCACCACTGAGGTCTGGAAGTGGAGCATAGCTCCTTTAGCAATCCCAGCAAACCTTTTGGGGTTCCACTGATTCAGTTGCTAAGAAGCTTGTTATTCAGAAATTTTGAGAATAGCTTTGGCTTCTTCCACTGACCTCCCTCTTGTAGACGAGGTTCTTGAACCACTTTGAATGCTGAATATCAGCTTCCTATACTGGTATTGAATACAATTGAAACCTCTGCTTACTGTTATCTCCTCCATGGACACATAATTGATTTCCAGAAATTTGTTCTGGTTATTTCAATTAAGGATAACAAAAAGCTGTTGCCTGTCACCTGCCATCATCTCAAGGGAACCTGACTCTTAACAGAAGCTGCAGAAGTAAACTCTCCTAGAAGTTTGTCTTCATCATCTGTGACCCAGGCTTTTCTGCTCATTATTTTGAGAGTGTTCATGAATAACGTAAAATCACTGAGCAGCAAAATTGCAAGATGTAGTCCCAAAATTTTAATTTTAGATATTTCAGAAAAAAACATGACTTGCAACCTTTTTTACTGGCAATTTCTTATCTGCAGAGTGACTAGATTAAAGAGTACCTTTGGAAGTTAGATATAACATATCACATTTTCCTGTTAACAGCATTGTCCTTAGACCTGGACAGGGGGGCAGCTGCTTTACATTCCACATACGCGGTCTGTGGCCTCACTAAAAGGCTATGAAATAAATTAAGGGCAGCTATAAAATTATTCTAATCAAATCCAGAACTTGAACACTTCAGATGAAATACCTGGACTGCCTTAGTCTTTAATAAATTAACATTTAATTATGATCAATATAATAAGAATATAAAAAGGCAATTATTTCTATCAAATTCAGATCTCAGAAGCAACAAATGCAACTCTGATCTATTAGAAAGATAAAATATATCCAGAAAATTAGCAAGTTCTATGAAAACTCATGAAAATATTCATCACGTCTTTCTGGCATTGTAAAAATGTTTCTATCAAAACAGCTTCTGATTCAGTTTAATGATATAAAATTACTTTGGGTTACATGGCAGAAATTTCAGTATTTTATTTTGAATCATTTTTAAAATGGAAAAAAGAAAATGTAGTAATTAGCTTTTAAATACTAACTTAAAACGCAATGTATTTTGCTTCTACTATTACATGTACTACAAGTTAGTTTCACATTTAGTCTTTCCAGTTAAATTATCTATGGCTAGAAAGATTTGATACTCTATTAGAAGACCACAAATCCACTTGGAAACAAAACATTTCATATCTAATTGTAGAACTGAAGAACAAAGCTAACTAAATTAAATATATCAACAGTATTCAATCAAGACAAATACATTAGAAAACAGAACATTAGTATAATATTCTTAAAAGGATGGTATCTTCTATCTACATGCAATCCCACATAATGGTGTACATCTTTTGGTCTTTACTAGCATAGTGTGTACTAGAAAAAAAAATAAACATTTCTGAATTTATTAAGTATGATTTTAAAATTTGATCTATAATGAACAAATTCATATGAAGGATAAAAATAATTTAATGACAGAAATAATCACTATATGGGATGGAAAATTTAAGCTAATATTATTAATCAAATGCATAATACATTTAGAGATGCTGTAATATTTAAAATAAATAATTAGGAAAAATGTGACTTCTGGAAAGGTAGCATGGTAAGTTCTACAAATCTTCTTTCTAGAAAATGATCATATTGGAGAAACTATTTTAAAGAAGTCTTTGGAAATTGTTTCATAGCAAATAAAGAAATATTTTTTTTAAGAAAATCTTCTAAATTGTGATACCAAGAGCCAGTCTGTGTCACTTAGCCATGACTTGCTTTCTCCTTCTCTCTCCCATCTCAACATTTCTTTTATTTCTTTTTTTTTTTTCAGACTCTCCAATCTGAGTGAGTAGGGCCAAGAAAATGAGGCTCTCTCTCTCTCCTCATCTCAGTTAAAGGATATGTTATCTCAACAGGAGGGGCAGGTTGCCAGCTTTTCTCATACCTCTCAGCAATAAATTGCACAGGCTAAATTCCTAACATTTGAAGCTAAGAGGTTGAGGTTTTTCTTCATTCACTCAACCCCATCTAGTAGAGTGGAGGCTCACTCCTAGTCATGGCAAGCCAAAAAAAATTGAGGAAATGATCTTCCCTCTCCAGCTCCCTCACAGGGTGGAAGATACATGTGGGGGAGGCAACCTGCAAAGATGAGCAGTTACCTTCCCTACCAACTTGAGAAGCCCTTGGGGATGCCCGTAGGCACTGGTTCTGAACGTCATCCCTAATTTGCCCTGCGCCCCTTACCGGTCCTCAAAGGCACCCTACCCAGGGGCACTGGGCAGGACTTAACTGAGGAGGAGCTGGTGCGTCTCGTCACTCTGGAAAAATTACACCACTCTGCTTGCTCTCACTCTAGAGCAGAGGTTCCAATGTTTTGCCATGGTAAAGAGGCAGTCCTTAAAAACAGAGCACTCCAAAGCTCTCTATAAAGCAACTAACTTAATTGGAAACTGACTGTTGGGAAATTCAAGCTGAGAGTTGCTCAGAAACAAAGGCTGTTTTGATGATAAGCAATTATGAGCAACAGGCTAAAATATAGACCGAAAACATTTCCAGAGACAACCAGATGAAAAGACAACTAACAATACCCCTCCTGTGTTCAGAGCAAACCACAAAACTTGCCTCAAAAACTAGCTCTGCAATTGGCCTTGGTTGAATTGGATCAGACTGTGGGAACAATTTATACTTTGGGTATCATGGAAAACAACAGACCAGTCAGCCTTCCATTAGTGGAGGCTAAAATCTGGGTGTGCTATATGCAGAGGCAGACAGCTTAGCAGAGAGAGCAGGGAGAGAGATAGTCCAATAGAATCCTGCTAAAACCACTGCTATTATAAGGTGATTATCCTCTGCCTGAGGCTATGTCCTCTGAGAACATCTATGGCTTCACAATGAAGGAGAAACAGACTTTACTAAAATGGTACAGCCAAGTCAATAAACAAGAAGAAACCAAAGCTGAAATTTATAAATATCTCATTGCTTCTTGTAAGAAGTGGATACACTAAGTGTAGAACTAAAAAAGATAACTATTTTCAAATTTACACAGTGATTTTAAAGCTTGTCAAAGTCAAGTTGGAAATATTCATGGTTACACGACTGATAAAGAAAAAAAATACAAGCCAGAATTTTGGCTGAATATCTAGAAGCATTTTTTCATATATGATAAATTGGTTGAATTTGTCTCTAGAAAAAGTCCTCAAAGATGTTGAAATAATAATATTTCTTGGAGCAACTCTAAGACTATATATGATATTTTCTGAAATTCCCACAGGGAGGCCATGCCCAGTGAAGAGGGATTGATCTGAGCCTCACCTAAGGAAACAGTCTGGCCAGGATCTGTCATGGCCACTGTGCTGCCCTGTGGGGACTTCCTCCTGGTCCAAACTGCCCAGTCTCCCTGACATTGACAGGGGAAAATGGCTGACTGGAGCAGCAGTGATGGCAGCTGCCCCTCCGCACAGGAACTCAGTCATCTTAGGCCACCTCCAGCGTGCTGCCACTGGGTGCAACATGAGTGGCTGCCAAGAGTCTGCACAGTTCTGTGCTGGGGACCAAAGGCCCTGGTGACATGACCTCATGAGGAAATCTGATCCACGGGTTGCACAGATCCTTGGGAAAAGTGTGATTTCCCTGGAGGGGTAGCACACTCACTCACTGTCTCCCTTGACTTGGGGTGGGAGTTCCCCTTACCCTGTGTGGCTCCTGGGTGGGCTGTCCCTCTACCCTGCTTTTCTTTGCTCTCTGTGTGTCGCACCAACTGCCTAGCCAGTTCCAATGAGACAATCTGGATACCTCAGCTGAAGGTGCAGGGTTCACTTGCCGTATTTGTTCTTTTCAGTGAGAGCTGCAGACCAGAGCCGCTTCTCGTCAGCCATCTTGGCCCCTCCCTCCCGATAGCTCTTCTTTTAATAAGCCTGGTTTGTAAACACCCCTCTTAAACTTTACTACGCTTTTGACAATACAAGTGAAACAAGCAAACAAAAATGCTACTTAATTTTGTAAAGTTAAAGTAATAATGAAAAAAAGTTAATCCTTGCAACGTTTATTTAATAAAATGAACTTTTAATTTCGGAATAGTTTCAAATTTAGAGAGAAATCTTGAAGTGCGCAGATAATTCCTATGACTGACACCTAAATCCTGCTTTTATTAATATTTTCCATTGGTATGGTACATTTGTCACAATTAACGGGCCAAGATTGATAAATTATTAACTAAACTCCGTATCTCATTCAGATTTTTTTTGGTGTTATAGGTAGAATAATTGTCCTTATATTAGTCTTCTTAGATTTCTAAAATTACCACAGATTAGGTGGACTGAGTGGCTTAATCAACAGGTGTTCATTTTCTCACAATTCTGGAATTTCGAAGTCCATGATGGCAGTGTCCACAGATTCAGTATTTGGTGAGCTCTCCTCTGGGTTTAAAGATAGCCATCTCCTCGCTGGGTCCTCACATGGCCTTTCCTTGGTGCATGCATGTTGGGAAAGAGAGAGCAAAAGTGAGATCTTCGATATCTCTCCTTATATGGCACTAATCTTATCAGATCAGGCTCCACCCCTATTACCTCATGTAACTTTAAGTACTTCCTCAGAGGCTCCATCTCCCAACCATGCAGGGTAAGGCTTTGACATGTGAAAACTGGAGGGCACAATTATTCAGTTCTGAATTCTCTAGTGAGCCCAACATAATCACAAAGTCTCTTAAATGTGGAAAAGGAAGGCAGATAAAGGGGTTAGAATGATGCAGTGTGAGAATTCAACTTACAGCTCTGGCTTGGAAGATAGAAGGAAGGTCACAAACCATGAGGAGCTGGCAATCTCTAAAACCTAGAAAGGACAATAAAAGAGATTATTCCCTAGAGTCTCTGGAAAAGAATACAGCTTTGCCAAAATCATAATTTTAGTTCAGTTCGATTAATTTTGGACTTATGGATTACAGAATTATAAGAAAATAAATTAATGCTTTCTTAAGACACCAAATTAATGGTTATTTCTCACAGCAGCCATGGGAATAATATACTTACTTTTTAACCTACAGGCCTTTTTCTCTTCCAGGATACATTGTATTTAGTTGTCATGTCTCCCAACTTTTCTTCCATTTTTCTTTTTTGTTCACAAAGGTCAGAACTTCTTTCCATTTTCTCTGAAAGGCTTTCTTACTAATACTTATCTATCATGTCTAATCCCATCTTGGTGCCTGATTTATGGAAGACATGAGCTAATCCACCTATCCATCCTACTTTAAAACATCCTTCCTCTCTCCCCACAGATAGTCGATAGCTAAGGACTAATTTATGGCAGGCTCTCTTGTTTTAAGTGGTTACATTTATGTTCCAGATTCCAACTGAGAACACATGCTTACTTACAAACTTATCCTTGTAAGGAAGGAACATCCTTCCTTACAAATAAAAGATGCTCTATCATACATCCTTTATTTTCATTCTTCTGAGAGTACTCCCTCAATAAATCATAGGTACCTGAAACCCTGTCTTCAAGATCCCACAGCTAGTAAATCTTACCTAAGTCAAGGCCCAGCCATGTTTCATTGAGTAAAATAACATATCTCTGTTCTCAAGGATCTCAGAGTATACCGCAGAAGAAAATATAAAGAGATCATCTTAAGATATAAACTTAAAATCCTGATAAACCTGAACATACTTGTTTGGTGTCTAGTATACTTCTTGGTGAGTGCTGCTGAAGGACAGTGGAGCTGTTTCAGGGAGACCCATTTCAAAAGAGAAAAGAGTACACTGCAAAGAGTGTCAAATAAAATAAAAAGAGAACATTTAGGCAGAGATAGAAGTTTTTGTAATTGTTAAGTAGAGTTTAAAAGCCCATGCAAACATCCAGAAAAAAATAAGAATATGGCAACAAATATTCTTGACCTGAAACATTGACTAGGCCAATTCTAGTGAGAGAACGTTTGCTATCTGGTGTATGAGAAGAAAATGACATTGAGAGATACATTTATATTTGCTCAATGCACTATACTTTTCATACTTATTAGATATTTTAACAATTTACTTAATAAATTTAAGCATTGATACTTGTTAGATGCAAGTTTGATTTTATTTGGCCAGAAGTTTTCATTATAAGACTTTCCAGATATTGGATACCTTCAAGTTACCCAAAAATGGCTCAAGTGCTGACCACTGAGTCACAGTGACTGTCAAGAGCCTCCCTCCCATTGCCTTTAGTTAAAAAAAAAATTACTTTTATAGTACATCTTTAGCTTACTAATGATATTTTAGAAATATTTTTCAATGGTCAATAACTCTATCTTTTGAAGATTTATTCTAAATACATATCCAATGCTATTAGTCAATGAAAATGATCATTGGAGCTTAATGTCTATAATTCAATTTTTGTCATGTGAACAACAAACTGAATTTAAAATAAAGGCAAAAGTAGACATTTGGTCATAAATCAATTCTTATGATGACATAAAAGCTTTATATTTATCTTAATGTTAGCATTCTAGAATCTGATCACAAGCTAATAATGGCAAATTGTTGGTGAAGAATAGCTACTTTTTTTCATGGAATACAAAATTTGCTTATTAATTCATTTGAGTTAGTTGTGTATATAGATGCTGGAATTTTAAGTGTTAACAGTTTCAATACAACTAATGTTACTTGAGCACATACTCTAGATAGAATTATAGGTGAAATAATGACAAATAAGACAGTTTCTATAATTCGAGGCATAAATAATATTGAAAAGAAAGGCACAACAATTTTAGGGAAGATTGTGAAGTGTTACAATAGAGCAAAAGAAAAATTGTGTTATTGATAACAGGAAAGATATAAATTAATTCCAGTGCACAACTGTAATCCCATCTACTCGGGAGGCTGAGGCAGGAGAATCGCTTGAACCCAGGAGGCAGAAGTTGTGGTGAGCTGAGATTGCGCCATTGCACTCCAGCCTGGGCAACAAAAGTGAAGCTCTACCTCAAACAAAAACAAAAACAAAAACAAACAAACAAAAAACAGGCTAACCAGAGATCTGGGATCATTGATCCCATCAGATTGAAATTAAGTTTATACTACACAATCAATGGAAGTAAGGAAGAGTAAGTTGGAATGTAGAACATCT
Source organism: Hylobates moloch (assembly GCF_009828535.3). Classification (NCBI taxonomy): domain Eukaryota; kingdom Metazoa; phylum Chordata; class Mammalia; order Primates; family Hylobatidae; genus Hylobates; species Hylobates moloch. Next base: position 77,841,814 of record NW_026652286.1, on the reverse strand, counting down.
TTAACATGTCTCTTATCTATCCCATGTCCTGTAATAAAAGTAATGGAAAACTAAATAACGCTAAACACATCTAAACAAGTCAGGCAGGTCTACTATTGACCCAGAACATTCGGAAATAAAAGTCTTTGGGTAATGTTATTCTTTTTTTCTAAATTTATTTATACTCCCCCTTTAATATCCTGTAACTTAAATCCTGACACACACACACATCTGCACACACATTGCATGCACACACACACACGTGCATGCATGCACACACACACATGCACCCTCCATTTTGAGAGCTGTAAGTCAGCTTTTAGTGTTTTTCCATAGAAAGTATTCACAAGTGAGGGAATTAAGGGATAAAAATTGAATGGTACCTATTCTTATTTCCCCCAGTGATCAGTAATTTTGCTTTCTGGTGAAAGCTGAGACTGCCACCCAAGCATTTTAAGCTTCTCATGCCACTGAGTCAACAGGCTAACGGTAGCCTGGCCTGGTAGTGCACTCAGCAGAGACTATACACAGATCTGCTTGTATAGTGGAAGTTTATGATTGTTGGGCCCATGCTTAATTTTTATTTCTGTTGCCATGGCCATGGCCAATTTATTCATCAGCCCATTGAACAATAGCAGGACTGGCTTGAAAAGAAGTTGACTGATACCCATAGATTGTGTCATTTCATCTGCTTTATAATTAAAATCCTCCTCTGCTGAGGCCACTCTTTGGTAAAGATTCCAATGGGACACAAATATCTTCCCCTTCTGTTTCCCTTCAAAGAGATTTACCCACTGACCTCTTTTCTAGTACTCCTTCTTATCAATTTCGCAATTATATTTCTTCCAAGCCTTGATCAGCCAGCTAAACTAGTTTATCACAGCTCATGAACTGATGAGCCCTGCACCTCTGGTCATCTGTCCTTCCAGGAAAAAGGATCAGCTAGGTGCACTGCTAGAAGTTTTTCCATTGTGAAGATTTCCTTTATCACTGTCTTTCAGAGCTGTCCCAGAGTGGAGTTGCAGGGCTGTCACCATCCACTTTCAAGGGGTGCCTGTGTGTCAGTATGTCATGCAGGATCACCTGCAAACTAAGACTGTGTTTTCTGTTCTTTCGATTGGTTATTGGAAACTTCCCATAAGCCTATAAATGCAAGTAGAGGGAGAAGGCAAAATGCCATGGGTAACGACCATGGATGTCTGAGCTACTTTCTTGTTCAGCCTGCTTGTGCCTTTAGATCCCGCTCAAGCCTGATCCCCTTTATACCATTTCCATTTGATGAAAATGTTACTATTTAATTTCCAACTTTGGTTTCTTCGGCAACATAACACTCAGTTCACGATAAATATCTCAGGTTGCATGGTAACTGAGAAAGGTTATAGTTGAAGGCACAAAGTCCTTGTAAAAGAAAAAAAAAAAAAAGAAAAGCACGCGATCCAGAATTTAAGTGAAGGGCTTAGCCCTCAGTCAGGGCAAGGTACATTTTTCCTTACTAACCAGAAAGAAAGCTGAGAGTGTAGCTTCATATTATGCAATTTTGATTGTGGAAAGATGAGGAAGTTTTAGTTTGTCAGCTTCCAATTTTGCAAAGAAGTTCAAGGCTGTGTCAAAACTTTTCTTTTCTTTCAAAAGTTATAAACTCAGGTAACACCTTTACCAAAAAACCGTAATTGACCCCTTGGTCTGGCTAAGGTAAAGATTTCATTGATTGTAAAGTAGCCTATTTTCACTTCTATTATGGCTTGGATAGTATTATAATGAAATATTTTGTCTATCCGTCCATATATTTACAATATCCATTGAGGGTGTGTCAATGTTTTTATGTTTCCAGCACTTTCCATAATGTAGCATAATTGCCCATGTTTATTGGATAAGTAAATAAATAGGAAATGTAAACCAAGCATTATACTGGGGATTAACAATTGTGCCACGCTAAGTTCACATTTATAGGCACCAAAAACATACCTCAGGATAATCGAAACTGGCCCATATAATCAGAAAATTACTTTTTGTGTTTTGAGAAATCATAAAGACTCGTGAAAAGATCAGACATCAGCAAAAATTGTCATTCCATTTAACGTATTTTGCAATAATAGTGTCCATGTCATAGTAAATCAAATACATGTATATGTGTGTATATATATATTATATATATATCTGTGTGTATATATATATGTGTGTGTGTATAGATAGATGCATAGACCGATATGTTTAAATAAGTGGAAAATATAATGATCTGGAAGTCCAAATCAGGTTTCTTTTTAATTGGCCATTTTAAAGTGTACAATTCAGTAGCATTTAGGACAGTCACAATGTTGCACAATCACCACCTCTATCTAGTTTCAAATATTTTCACTACCCACAGGGAAACTATTAGCAGCCACTCCTCCTCCTTTCTCTTCCTAGCCTCTGGCAACTATGGCACTCCCTATTCTGGATATTTCATATAAATAAAATCATACAATATGTAGACTTCTGTGTCTGACTTTTTCATTTAGCATAATGTTTTCAACATTCATCCATTTTGTAGCATGAATCAGTATTTCATTCCTCTTGATGGTTAAATAATATTCTATTGTGTGTATATACCATATTCAGCAGGTTTGGCCATCTGTTGATAGTCTTTTTGGCTATTGTGAATAATTCTTCTAAACACCTACTGTCTTTTATGCAAACACTGCCTTCTGATTCAGTTTAAGTCCAGCATCTAAGATATCTGGTACACCTTGAGCCCTAGCCATAGGGTGGGTTCACTCTTAATCCTCTGATTGGTTGGTCTGCTGAAGCCAGAAGGGGAAAGGCTGGGAGAGTCAGAGAGCAAAGGGAACGGATCTTGAGCCTGATATGCTCCAGCCACTGTGCTTATCTCTGCATACTTTACATGGTTTAATCTCCATCCAGAGGGAAGTATGGATTGAAAGTGATGCTTTTATTGCCAGCTTGAAGCACCTCTTTTCCATTATTTTTATCCCTTCCTCCTCCCTTGGGGCAAGTTTATGATAGCTGCTCTATGTCCTTGGGCTGTGTACTCTAAACCCCACTGTTCTCATCTGTAAAATAGGCATTATAATTCCTGTTGTACAGGCTTGTTGTGAGAAACCTATGAATGCTTGCTTTTTTCCTTGTCAGAATTCGGAACAGCTAAGTTGGAGACTAGCTTGAAGGGGCATCCACATGAAAGATTATTTCTGTCGAGTCCTTCTTGATAAAGGAGTTCATCAAGCAGTGCCTTTAGGGGCCTGCTTAGGAAGGGATGAAGCTGAGGTTTTTCTTATTACCATGTCTAGCTGTCACTGTTAGAAAGTTGTCCCCGACAACTTCCCTGTTCTGCAGGTAACTTTGGTGCTCAGTGTATAAATCTATGGAAACTGGTCTCTTCCCATCTCACCCCAGGCACAACTAGGCTTTGAGGTAATCTTAAAAAGGTTAACTGACTGTTAATTGTATTCTTGAAAATAGTATTTATGAAGTAACCACTGTGCCAAGTATCTTGCAGGTGTTGTTTACAAGTTTTTGTTTGTTTGTTTGTTTTACTTTTATTTTTTTATCTGTGGTCAGTGAAAGAGTTTAGGAGCTTGGCAGACCTGGACTTTTATATCCTGGCTATACCTGTCAGTGACTGGTTCTGTGACTCTGGATGACAAATCGTTGGTCTTTAGGTTTCTTCATCTGTAAAAATGAGGGTTAATGTAAAAATTAGTTAGCTTTCTTTGTTGTGTCAACTAGTATGTTTTTTGGGTTGTAAATAATTGGCAATTTGAAATAATCATAGTAACATACTAAAGGGTGTTTTATCTTCCCAAGCAAGAGGTCTGGAGGTAGAAGGCTCTAGAGTTGGTTAATTCAGTAGCTTAAAGATCCAGAAGTTTTTCTGTCTTTCGTCTTAGCCGTCTTTAGCAGGTACATGTTTTCTCTCCTCTGTGTCACAGAGTGGCTGCAGCAGATCTAGGCATCACAGGCAGACTCCATGAAGTCCAGCAAAGTAGAGTCATATTTTTCCCATTCATCTTTTTATTATTAGTAGTAGTATTAGTAATGTAGCTCTTCCTCAGGAACTCCCTGGCCGACTCGTAGGTCCTCCTGCCCTATGTCTTTGTGAGGGTCCTTTAAGTTCATTGAGTTCTGAGGCAAGTGCATACACATTATTCACAGAAAGGTGAGGATAAGGGGGAAAAGGTGGACAACAAAGCCAGGAAAGATGTGAAGCTGTATGCTGGAGTGTGTTTTTGCAATGGCCACTGATTTATGATAAGCCTCAAAAGGACATAGGTTAGGTTGTTTGCATGGCACATAGGGCCTTTGAAAAGGTTGCAAGGAGAAACCCTATTTGCATTTGTCAAGGAGTATTTTTCTTTGCTTGCTGAATTATTTGGAAGGTAGATAGAAGAAAGGAGCACACTTGATCATATCTTTTGAAACGAATTTTTAAATCTTCCCTAAATCCTAGTACATTTCATTTCACTTGCTTTATACTGAGAAGGTAATATCGTTAGTGGTTAAGTACATGAACTATGGACTCCAAATACCTGGGTTCAGGTCTACACACTGCAGCTCAACAGCTTATTAGTGTCTTCTGCAAACCTTCTAAGATTTTTAGCACATTAAATGAGTTAATATTTGAAAGCTCTTAGAACAGTGCCTGGCAGAGTCAGTGCTCTGTGTGCATCTGATTAAATGTATTGAGAATACAGACTCAAAGCTATGATTTTTAATCTTCCAGAAACTTGCTTTTTTTCCTCCAAGATGTGATTTTTACCCTTTTTTTTTCTGGAACTCAGAGCTCTTTGACATGTTGTCCCATGTAATGATCATCAACTTATGAATCTTTTTTTTTTTTTCTTTTTTTTTTTTTTGAGACAGAGTCTCGCTCTGTCTCCCAGGCTGGAGTGCAGTGGCAGGATCTCGGCTCACTGCAAGCTCTGCCTCCTGGCTTCAGGCCATTCTTCTGCCTCAGCCTCCCGAGTACCCGGGACTACAGGCGCCTGCCACCTCGCCTGGCTAATTTTTTTGTATTTTTAGTAGAGATGGGATTTCACCATGTTAGCCAGGATGGTCTCGATCTCCTGAGCTTGTGATCCGCCCGCCTCGGTCTCCCAAAGTGCTGGGATTACAGGCATAAGCCACAGCGCCCGGCCAACCTATGAATCTTTATCAGGTCTGTGACTCTAAGGGACACAGACTGAAATGCACACTCTTTACCTTCGCGTACACACATTTCTGCTTCCCTTAGCAAATGGTATCTACCCCAGAGGGTACCATTGATCTGTCCTCTTGTGGTTTGGTTTACCTGTCATCCTTTTTCTCAGTAACATGGAGGCTGCCTGCTTTAACTCAAGCACTTTAGTGGAGTGTTTCCCTGATGCAGGTACTTGAGAATTCCTTGTTAAATGAGTTGTCAGTGCTTCCTATCTCAAATTACTCATTTGCAGATGTGTCTTATTTCCCTCACTTCTCTGTAAACAGCATGAGGGCAGGACCTAAATCTTTATTAGCAATGTTGAAATAAAAATATTACTCGTTTATAAATAATTTTTTATAACAGGAGTAGTAATGGGATCCTGATTTATATATTGGCCTATTTTAATTTTTGCTGTGGGACATAGCTCATGTGAAGCTTTTATATACGTAATTCATGCAAAGTATTTTTTACTAAATTTTACATAAATATACTTTTGTTCAATACAGCAAAATAAAAATTTCTTACACATAGAATCAAGTACTCTTCACTCTAGTCCCCAATTATTTAATATATAGCCTGAGAAACATTATTTTTGCATGTATATGCATATTTATATTTATTAGCACAGTAGTTTTTCTACCTTTATATTAAAAGGCTCACCTATGAGAGAATTAAACTGTTTAATTTTTAAAATTACTTATGCCTATTTAATTATATACACTCAAAATTTAATGTTTCAATTTAGTGAAACATTATTAATTTTACTAATTGATCTGGGTTTTAAACATTTTTTTTCTGAGAATTGTTAAAAGTAGTAACATGCTGTGAATTCCTTTGTGTCATATTGAATATATTACTGTGTTTCAAGAACAAAATGATATCTTCATTGTTTTACAAAGGTTACCTTCAATTGTACATTGCTAGAGCTGATATAATAGTCTATTTTGAAACATACATTTAAAGGCACAGTAGAGAAAAAGATTATTATTTTAGTTTCTTTAATAAATAATCTCAAATATGAGTTCTAGGAACATAAAGAATGGTAAGGAAAAAACAGATGTACAAATAGAAACTCATTTCTTTATGAGTTAGGCATATCTCTTTTTCTAAAGAGGGATGTTTCTTGGAAAAGACTCAAAATATATAATAAACATCTCTCTTAGATTAGGCTTCATGATCTGTAAAATAGGGACAGTAATAGTAAGCTTAACATGATTCACTTAAAATTGAATACATAATGTATGCAGTAGCACAATGCGTGGTCAAAGCAAGCAGTCATTTTAAGTTAACTACTTTATTATGATCTATACAAATAGAGGAAAGGGCAATGTCAGGCATCAATTTCTCCCCATTATCTTACTTAAGATAGAAGGAATCTTTAACAGTCACTTTTTTCTTGCCATAGTATTAAAATAGTACTAGACTTTGACATTTTCCAGCCCTGGGTAAAAAAAAAAACATGACTTGGAAAACAGTTCATTAATCAAATTGCCATGGTTGATTGTTTGTCTGAATATACATAATAGATAATAAAGTGTTTGAATGTTGAGCTGCACATAAAATTGAACCATGTATGAGTTAGAATGAATATTCTGAGATCTTAATTTATTAAGGGTTGTGGCAGGCAGAATTCTAAGATAGCTCCAGAGATTATTGGACTATTAAGATTTTCTGGTATAATTGCCTCCATAAATTCAGGTGGGCCTTACCAAATCAGGTGATCCTTTTTTAAAAAAAGAGTCTAGATAAGAGAGAGAAGAAATTAGCGAGATTCAAAGTATAAGGGACAAGCCTATGTGGCCTGACATTATGAGCAGCTTTTGAGAGCTGAGGACAGATCCCAGCCAACAGAGCAAGAATATAGGGACCTCTGTCATCTCACTGCAAGGAAATACATTTTTCAATAATCTAAAGGAGCTTGGAAGTTGGTCTTTCCCTAATTTTATTTCCAGGATAAGGATGTACTGAGTCAACATTGTGATTTCAGCCTCACGAGAACCTGAGCAGAGGACCCAGCTAAATTATGCAAAATTTCTGACCCACAGAAACAGTAAGATAATAAATGTTTGTTGTTTTAGGGTAACTGTGCAATTTTAAGCTAACTTTGTGCATAGCAACATAAAATAGACACAAGTGGTTCTTTTAGTTTAACATATAACTAAAGGGTGTCTTGTATGTATCAGGCACTGTGATAGATAATGATGTCACAAAGGTGAAGAAGACATGTCAGTTTGTGAAAATGTTAACTAAATAAATCTTGTGCGCTAATGGTATGGTAGAAAATAGGTGAAAAGGAGGGGGTAAGTGAGACTTTGGAAGCTGGATGTTCTCACAAACTATTTTCCCAGGAATGGATGCCAGAGGAAGGGGGCATTCCAAGAGAAGACCTCGTAGAAAGGTCTGCACTTGATCTCATATATTCGTCTGTTGGAAACCAATTTTAAACTGAGTACAACTAACAGCTTTCCCACTGTGTCAAGATCTGCAATGTACTATCTATATGTCTGTCTATATCCATCTATATAATCATCTAATATATCTATATTCAAAGTGAATATATATATTATTTAATATATATTGAATTATTGGATTAAAGAGTGCATATATCTATATTAAAAAGTGAATATATATATTATTTGATATATATTGAATTATTGGATTAAAGAGTGCATATACCTATATTAAAAAGTAAATATATAATTATAAGTGACTATTACATATATATCATTATATTATATTGTACATATATAAGTATTATATATGTCATTATATATATTCCCTTTTTAATGTAGATATATGAACTTTTTAATGCAATAATTCAATATCTTTCAGAGTGTGGTCCATGCTCTCCACACCCAACTCTTTTGCTTGTCTTGATGAGGAAGTAGAGAAATTAACTAAATAGAAGCTTTGTAGAGGGTCAAATATCTTTTAAGAAATTACAAAGACCAGGAAAGTTATTTATATTAACAGCAGCAGTTGTCAATACTAACAATAGCAGAATGAGTTTTGCAAGATACTGCTATGGTGTTGGTTCTCTAATTAATGTGGAAAAGAATCTACCAAGAGCTTGATAATAATAAAACTTTTCTGAGCCCCAAACTAGATCTACTGAATCAAAATTTTAGGAAGTGGGACCTAGTAAATTCATTGTTTTAAAGCTTGCCAGTGATAATTTGCCACACAAAATTAGAGAACCAGTGCTATCTTTTAAACGTCATTCCATTTTTGCTAATGTAGATAACTTTCTAGGTCTCTATTATTCCTTGAGAATTTTACACATGTCCACTCAGCTAATTTCCCTGTTTCCTCTCCAGCAACAGAGAGATTCCTGAACTCCTATTCTCAATAAGACCTGACTTAGATCTGCTAAATGTTTCTGTCAGATGTCATTGAGTCAGACCAAAATTGCTTTGGTCTCCTGAGGAATGACGATTGCACACATATCAATCTATGTGCTTAGTTTGACAGGACAACATTTATTAACTCATGTCACAGGATAATAAAAGACAATGACAATAGAGTCCTGGGGGAGAAAGGTGAATGTATTAACAATAGGGCTTAGCTCTAAGAGAGAGAAAGGGAGAAACTCCCCAGATCCAAAGGTGACAAAGCATAAAAAGAAAAACAGAGGAGCTGTTGGAAATACGCAGAACGCTGATTATCGTCCATTGTTTCTGTTTATATCATAGAGAGCATTATTGCATGTAACTCTCAGTCTTGCATCAAGAACAATTTCCTCTTAGGTTCCTGTCAACCAAGTGTCTTTGTTCAGTGTTTCCTCATGATTGGACCTAAGTCCAATCCAGAGGAAATATCCTCCAGAATATCACAGAAGTGATACTGTGTTCTTTCACTGCATCCTACCAGGTGCCAAATAATGTTGATGCGGCCCATTACTCGTAGTCTTACTTTCATCATTCAATCATTAAGATGAAATCTGATAGACTATAAAGTTACATTTTCCCGTATGTAATAAACATGTTTCCCTTTGTAACATTTTATATTACAACATATTAATTTGTAATAAATGTAAAGAAATATTTTCAGGCTATATACAATCCTGTTCTTAACCCACTGTCTCCCAGCACTTTAGCATCTATTGATGTTTTTTTTCTTGCTTAAACTTTTTATATCGTTTCCCAATAGTGATTATTTGATTCTGCCATTTAGTTATAATTGTTAGCTGGCTTTTATTGTCAGAAAGAGTATTTGCCCCTCTTCTGGTTATTATTTACTTATTTGTGGATTCCTCATTTATTTGACATTATAATCCATTCTTATCATTACATGTTTTCTCCTGAAATCACTTTACAATTGGCTGTTTGGGCTTCTTTCATGTAACTCCTGTGTCTTTTTGTCATGTCTCCATCATTTTTTAGTGTTTCTCACTGATGGAGTTGTTCTATGTTCATCTTTTACTTTCCCTGTCCCATCCCTGGATCAACCATTTTTCAAAAAGTTCTGGTTTCTTTCAGGGGAGAATATAATTAGCAACCAAGATCTATATTCTAGGTGTGCTCATTGCTACTGATGTGTTGCTCTTCAGGTGCGTTCACCAAGTACAGGACTGGAATAAATGTATATTTGTATATGCATATATTTACATCTATAAACATCCATCTCTCTATCTATATCCATATTTCTATCTTTATACATTTAAACCCATGTGATTATGCCAGTAACTCTATTTGTAGTGCAACAATGCAGAGTTCATTCTAGATGTGGTTCTTCACCTATTTGTACTTCTCTTTTCCAAGGGCAAGAAGCCTGGATCCCACTGGATCCCATTGTACTCAATACAGCTTATTTTTTTTTTTTTTTTTTGGCTTAGCCACCCTGTGTGTAGCAAAAAGGCCATCAACGGGTTTTGTGGGGTCCCAGAAAAATATTTTCATGGCTTTTGTCTTTATAAATATTTTGATTAAAATGATTTAGAAACTTACAGATTCATGTAGAATATGGAGGCATATCAATAAATGTTTGGAAAAATGAGTAGAAGCATATATGTATTTATTTGTTGTCAAATCAGTACATGTGAATATTCATGATGTCTAGACACTACCGCTTTCTGTACAGATCCAGAAACCAGCTTTTTCTATTTTGTATTGTTAAATGTACCATTCCTGGCTAATACCTCCCCAAAAAAAAGAACAGTGCTGTTATTACTTGTAATGCCTTCTGAACCTATCTGTATTGAAATGATATTAATAATCTTCCTCCTGCAGTCTCCTAATAACACTTATTTATTGCTGATTACATTATTTCTCCTGACACTGCATCATCCACCTTGTAGTCCATGAACTTTGGCTTCCAGTGACTTTTCCAAAATTTTTCATCACTATGTTTCATTGATAGTGACTATAAGTGTGAGTTTTGCCTGCAGTATTCAGACAAAATGTGAATGACAGTTCTTTTTCCGATTTTGTTGACTTTACCATATATAATTTTATAGTAAAGATGTCAAACAACACATCCTTCAACCTATCTTCTCTTGAACTCTATTATCATTGCAATCACAGAATATAATCTCTTTCAATTTTGACCACATTCCCTACCTTCCTACCCTCCAGGCAATAGTACTAGGTGGCAGAGTAGGCAAGAGTTCCTAGGCAGAGCTAAAAGGGTGATTTCACTTGCACAGGGAGTATTTATCTTTCCTTTGGTATGGCTTAGACTCATAGAAAAAAGCATATCATTGGCAAATCAGTGGTAATGGAGCACATTGATTGAAATAAGTTGTAGATGGTCATGTAAAGCCTCCAAGGTTAAGCTGAGACATGCCTTAGGGTTGCCTGACATATGATGGGGAACCTGTGAAGAGTACAAGTGGTAGTAGACTCCCCAGGAACAGGATGACTACTGCCATCTTCTCAGCCTTCAGGACCTGCAGACCACAGGCAGTGCAGCAACGGGATAGCAAAAGGGCAAGAGTAGGCATATTGGTCACACATTTGGCTACAGCCAGTGAACTGTGCCAGTTGCCCAAAGTCCTGAACTCTCCTCTGTTGAAAAGAAAGAACTCAGCATGTCAGCATCTTTCCTGCACACCAATCTTCTGCTCTCTGTTAAAAGAAATACAGCCCCTGCCAGTGGGAGTGATCATTGCCAGTCATCTTTCTGAAACCATGAAGAAGTTATGGGGCCAGAAACCATCCCATAGGCAGGAGTCTTCATGGTCCTTGGGGCATTTACTCAATCTGTTGTGGGATTGGGAAGGCATAAAAGGTTAGAATGTCTCCAAGGGGAGAAACAGGAACAGGCTTACACAGTTGCTGGCCTAGGGCTACAGATCCTGTCTTTCCATGCAAAAAAAGCCATTCCAATGTGCAGGGCCCCTGAAATGTGTGCCCAAGGCAGGGACCCCGCCTGCCCAGGTCTAGGCTCTCTGTGGAGCTTAGCTCCTGCTGCTCCAGGTCACTCACTGCAAGATGCCCTCCTGGCCCGAGCAGGGCCTCCAATGGGCTATTTTCACCTGTGTTCTTTCTTTTGGACCTGGGTTGCCTTCCTGATCTAAATCAATTTTTAATCACTTAAAATGTCTAATATCATGGTTATTTTCAAAATTGTTGTTATAAACATTGTGTATTAAATTGGATATTATCTTTCACAGATCTTGCAGCCACCACTGATTATTTTCATATTGTACTTTCCTGGAAGTGGGGTTTCTATGTCAAAACATGAGCTGTAAAGACATCGGTAAATATTAAAGAGGGCTTGCAGAGTAGCTATGAGGATTAACACAAAAGAGAAAGCATTTTTACGTTCAATATACACATCTTAATTTTACTTTCCACTGTTATTCAAGAAAATAATATTTTCCTTTACTTTTACATATAGTTATTTTTGTGTCTTATTTATTTTTAATAAATTCGTATTTCCGCTTGCTTTTTTTTAGAAATGTTAGTACTACTAGTTTTGTGTCAAATTCTAAAGAAAAGACTAAACTGTATGCCATGTGAGCTATTAAATCTTCTGTAAAATGACTTTGTACCCATGTTTAGGGGAACCATATAAGAGCTTGAAACTCACAGATGGTCCTATTTATAATAATCTTGAAAAGCTTGGTGGAAAAAATTAGTCACTATAAGAATTACTTGGTGAAAAAGCAATAGCTTAGAATCCTACATAGTTCACTATTACATTTAAATATTTAAAACAAAATATATCTCTGTGTACATATTACATGTGGGAGAAATGAACATGTCAATTTGAATTTTTTTCAAACCTGAAATTAATGTTTTATATTTCTAGTTACAGAAGTTATAATAAAATCTATACTGTATCTTTTATAAGAACTTGATTTAGTGGATTCCTTTTTTATTAAAACTGAATTATTCAACTGTAAGATATTGAGTGGTTTATTGCTCATTTAAAAATTGCCTCATGTCATCTTTTTATCACTAGGTAAAATTCATTGAATGTTTTTTAGGCTTGGGTTTCTTTTTCTGGTCTATTACCACCAGAGTTTTTTTGTCTCTAGTCCTATTTTGTTTAATATCTAGTAAAATCACATTTCTTTTACAATCCACTGGATTGTATTTGTCTGAGGTTGGAATCTATTTTGCTTCTTGGCTTCAGTTCATATTTCTTCAGCTTCTATTTAGAAATAATGCATATCACTTAATTTGGTTTCAACAGTTAATTATGTTCTTTGGTTTTTAATTAATTTGATATTAAAAAATTAAACATTTCCCAAATCGATAAAATTAGTTCAATCCTTTCTTTATTAACTTACATATATAATTTCTCACTGAATTTTATTTTCCCTCATGAATTATTAATTAACATTTCAAAATAAAGCATAGTTTCATAGATCATACACTTGCACCCACACACACAAACCAGTTATACATCCATGTTTGTAAACTTCTTAGTCAGTAGACTTTGTATTATTATTTATTTTGAAATATTTGAGAATTTTGTTGCTGTGGAGACACATACACGACTGATATGTGTGGACACTTTACATTCAGTAAAAATTAAGCAAAATTTAATTCTACAGACATATAAATAAAACTTTCATGGGCTATTAATTCCAAACTCCTTTCAACCATAATAACCTAGATATGCTGGACAAAGTGAATTTAGAGGTTGAGGTCAAAATTTAATTAACCTTGCAATAAAGAAAATGAAATTCTCAAGTATCTGAAAAGAAAAGGTACATTTAGTACCATAAACTCTGCATTTAATGGGAGTGGGGTGTGTTTTAAAATGCACAGAACAAGGTTTTAAATACTAGTGACTTGTACTTTAACACACCCCAAAGGGTTAGGATGCTCAAATGAGCAAGTCAGAAAGTAGGAAATTTTAAAAATAGAATAAAGTCTGAAATATTTAATTTCCAATAAAAATCTTACCAGTTCAGGGAGAAAACAAGAAACTTGTTTATTTTAATGGATTTGGATGGGGAATGTATTCTCCTATGAGGAACTGTTACACAAAGCCTTTTATTTGTCCTGGTTAGTGGCTAGAATTTAATCAACTCAAAAGGAGTAGGACAAAGGAAGCCAATCAGAGCAGACTGGTAGTGTCTGAACACAGCACAATGCAAGGTGTGGGAAACCATACCAGACTCCATCTGAACAAAACCCAGGAAACACGTGAATGTATTTCTGAATATAGAATAAAGAATCTTCTTGTTAAACTTGCCTTGTAGACAGAAGAATCATGATCAGATTTGGAAAATAGTGGACCTTGGCTGATGTATTTACACCCTGCCTTCAATCCCTGTTGATAGGAGTTCCGTTTATGGTCAATTTAGAGTAATGAAGAACAGCTGTACTCTCCCCTGAAACAACTGAGAACAGACAAAATACATAAAGTAATAGTGTACAAAATATTAGGCATCACGTGATGAAGACAATGATCCTTAAGACATGGGAAACAACTGAAGTCAATTCGTTGAATGCTAGTTACTGCATTGAATAAGCTCCCATACTGTGCTGCAGAGAAGGGAAAGTCGAGACAGAGCTTGGTGAGCTCTGTGAGTGAAGAATATGGACATGGGAGTCCAGAGAGACTAAGACTGCCAGAATTTGAAGGACAGAGCACCAGAAAGGAGAGAACTCCATAGAAGAACTCCAGAGATCTGTAGAGGGCCCCCTTGAGTATTCTGCTATGTAATGATCAGTATTACCTGTATGGGGAAACTCTCTGAGGCTAGGAAAGTGAACGCTCGAAGAGTATCTGGCACTCACATAAGGCTGACTGTGGTCTATTCCCACCTGCCATGATGGAAAACCTCATGATTCACAGAGCATCATGTGGAGTACACAGAAGAATCTTTTTTCAGTAGTGGGGAAAGATTACCCCGAGACTGAGCTCTACTCTTGTTCTCCCTTACAAATCCTAAGAGCAAGGCCAGATAAGATTAAACTACGTCCAAAGCTCTCAATTTTATCCTAGAATAAAGCTGAAAAATATGAATAGGATATTATATATATTATATACTATAGGATCTGTGGAGTATATATATAGTATATAATGTATACACTATAGGAATAATATACTATACATATTAGAGGATTATGTATATATGTACACTATATATATACTCAAGGATCATTTTCTTTAGCACATACGACATATTTTTGTGCACTATTACTTTACATATTGTATATATGTGTGTATATATATATATATATAGTGTCTGTATATTCTTGAGCTGTATTCTAGTTAAGAGATTGTAATATGTGTATATATGTGTATATACCTGTCATATTATAATATGTGTATATCTATATATGGCACATACATATATATTACAATATCTTCAGTAGAATACAGCTTGAGAATGTATAGACAAAGACATACACATACACATGCCCTTACACACACATATGTGCTTGAGGTTTATTATATGAAATATGAAGTACTAATTAAAGATACTTAATACAAAAATATCCTTCAACAAACAAAGTAAAAATGCCAATGTCTGGCAATGCTAACCAAAAAATTATCTGGTTTTCAAAGAGGCAAGATAATATGATCCCTAAGGAGTAGAAAAATCAATCGAAAGTAAGGCTTAATGGACACAGACGTTAAATTAAAAGACAGCTATATTAAAATAGTTCTGATAACTATATTTCATATATATGAAAAGTTAAGTAGAGCCATGGAAGACAAAAAGGGACCCAAAGTATATTTCTATCAAAACTGCAATCTGCGAGCTGAAAAATTCATAAAATGAGATTAACGGCAGATGGGACATTGCAGAAGAAAAGACTGGTAAACTTGAAGGCATAGCAATTGAATCTATCCAAAATGCCACACAAAGAGAACAAAACACTAAGGATAATAAATTGAGCATTGGAGAGCTGTGGGGCAACTTCAAGAAATGTAATATATGTGCAATTGTGTTCCCTGAAAAAGAGAGATAGACAGAGAAAATATTTGAGCAAATAATGGCCAAAATTATTCCAAATTTGTTTTAAACAACTATAGCTCCAGGTAACCAACAAGCTCAATGAAATCAAAGCATAAGGAACATGAATAAAATGACATCAAGATACAGCATAATAAAACATTTTCAAAATCATCAATAAAGAGAAAATCTTAAAAGTATTCCGAGGAATGAAAGACATATTACGTATTGAAAGACAATCATGATGACGACCTCAGATTTCCTGTAAAAAATGTATGTAATATGCTTGACACAATTCAGAGTACTGATTGTGTAGCCATAAAAATATAAATAAGCTTCAGCCCTTGTAAAGCTTACATCTGCGTAGTGAAAGCATACAACAGAGATAAGCAAATGCAAATGTTATAAATAATAAACTGTCAGACAGACAATGACAGCGCAAGGGAACAGAGAATAAAATGTTGCTACTATTTAAGGATTGTCAAGAAAGATACAGTCAGATTTTTGAATATTTAAGGAAGAACATTTCAGGTATAGAGACTATTGTAGCCCCGGGATTGGAATAGGCTTGATGCTGAATGTAGTAGGCATTCAAATGAATGAATGAATGAATGAAGAACACCATTCATTCATGCTTTGATGCTAAGAATTGTTAATTTTTATTGATCATCTGTAAAGGCACTCAACTGTGCACTATAGTTATTCCTAGGATTATTTTGATTAACTGAGTGTCTATCACTCAGGTCTATGCCAGGTTCTTTAACAAATTCTTGAAATTTCTATCATCAATTTACAAATTATGTATTATGCTCCTTCCCTTTTAATGAAAAGAGTCTGAAAAATACCACCAGCCGTTGTATAATTCTCAGATTCAAATTTAGGTCATATGTCTTTCTGGTTTGAAACTCTTTCTATTACATCAATGTTTCATGACTAATGAAGGTGCAAATATTTATTATGTGTGGATTCATAAAATAAAAAATGTACATAATCTTTTTCTACAAAATAAAATAATGTACTAAAATTTTGATATGTGTAATTTTTATTCAGAGATTACCAAAGACTTAGTATTTCATTATGTTATTTCTAATGTAGAGATCTAAAAATATATTTGTTCTCTGAGGAATTGCAATAGTTACAGTTACTGCTTATTGTATATTTGTGGTTAGCAGATAACTTTATAAAATCATTTAGAAGAATATTTAAATTTGAGACTTTACAGAGACCTGAAACATGTTTTAAAGAAATAATTAGGTCCACATACAATCATGCTGAAATATATATATTATATTCGTGTCCAAAGTACTATACATATATTTACAAACATTTCTGAATGAATGAATTAATAAATTACGCCCTTGTAATTAAATACACTTCCATAATATTTTATAAGGGTAGAATGTTGTTACATGCTTAGGAATGTATTTTAGCTTATTTTTCTAATTTTTTTTGAATTTTTTGCCATTTCAAAACAGTTAAACTTTCTTGTGTATAAATGTTATTGCCAATATCTATGTGTCTCTTTAGGATTAAAAAAATCCTATTATTATGTCATTTACTATTTTCAATACAAAAGATTCTTTGGATAAATGTTCATATCTGTAGCAACCTTGAGGATGGTAAAGATCAAGACTTCCTAGTTCACTTCTGCACTCATTTGAGCTGGCACTGGTGCCAGGCACATACAGCGTGATCAATTAACGTAACTTTATTTTTCAAAATCATGGATTTTTGGAGTAAGCAACATCTGGGTCAAATAAAAATACAAACTGATCTGGGATAAATTCTTAATCTACATAATAAAATAATGTTTAAGCTGTTTCAATTATTAAATGTTATCTCACGTATAAACTGATAAGCCTGGTGCCTGACTAACTAATGAGTGAATATCAGCTACAATTATAACTAAAGGATGCAAATTCATTTAAAAATGTAACAGATTTTCAAGTTTCTGTTTGCTTCACTTTATGAACACCAGGGATTAAAATCACACAAAAAACCAGACTCTTAGATAGGTTTGTCAAGATGATATAATAGAGAAAACTATAGCAAATTTCTGTCACTAGTATATGCAAGGGTGAAACATAAAAGGAATTATTTGTGGTGTCCATTTTACCTATATTATTAAAAATTGTATTAGGGACACATCTTCAAGCTATAGCACTAGACTATTTAATTAACACTTAATGAGACTACTTCTATACAGTAGTAGCTACTAAAAACAATTATAGGCTGGGCGTGGTGACTCACGCCTGTAATCCCCGCACTTTGGGAAGCCAAGGCTGGAGGACGACTTAAAGCCAGGAGTTTAAGACCAGCCTGGGCAACACAGCAGGACTCTGTCTCTACAAAACATTTTAAAAGTTAGCTAGATGCAGTGGAACACACCTGTAGTCTCAGCTACTTAGGAGGCTGAGATGGGAGATTTGTTTGACTCTAGGAGTTCAAGGCTGCAGTGAACATAATGCTACTACTGTATTCCAGTCTAGGCAATAGAGCAAGACTCTGTCTCAAAAAAATTAGAATTCAAAACTTATACGTACTTCAAATGTTCTAGAACTACCTCTAAATAATTTTTCTAATAACAATATAGCTATTTATTACTGATCTTAAAAGTTAATCCTCAAAATTTGCCAGTTGACTTAATCAGTAAAGTGGTGACAGCAAGACTAAGAAATATCAAGAATTATTTTTTAATTCAAATCTTATTCTGTTTCTTCTTTAATGAAGTCTCAGGTGTAATGAGGAAAAGCATAAATACGGATGTGCAGGAGTGTTCCTTGTACTGTTGGCTGCTAGTTATAATAAAGCTATCCTTGCCTTTTTCCACCAAGTGTTTGTCAATGGTATTCAGAAATCAGTTTAAGAAGAGTTGCCATAATGTGATTAGGCTGCCTGTGTTCTGACAACATATTCAAGAGCCAAAATTATAAAGTATGGTGAAACTGAGCATTGGAAAAATTATGCCTTAGTATTGGCTTTCTATTTAAAAACAGTGAGACATTCAATACCTATCTTCACTTTGGCATGCCTCAATTACCTCATCTGTAAAATAATGAGTTTTTAACTAGATGATGTATCAAGCCTATTTCAACTGTTAACATGTGAAAATATTTTGGCCACATTGCCAAGGAGTTCATATTCTTTGATTTTTAAAAAAATTTTAAAAGTGTTAGTGAACAGGGTTTTAGACATATTTTAATTTTAAAGTAAAGATCACCCACATTAAATCTATGCATTTATCAGATAGCTAAAAACCTGTAGAGATTCCACCTACTAGATTCTCAGGAGTGCTGGAAAGCTTGGTGAGTCTGTTGCTGTATCATTTAAGTTATAAGCTTTCCTCCAGGAGGAGTAAAACAAATCCAAGACCAAGACCTGGGTGTTTCTGGGTTTATTTCATATTTAAGCAATTTTCTTCTTTAAATGACTGTATTTTGTGCTATGAACTTGACAATATGTGTATTTTGCCAGATTATTTGTTACTTGGTACATTGAGTTGGACTGGTTTCTCAGGAGCCCTGTGAGGTCAAAGGAGAAAAAGGGTTAATTGGACACAAGTGTGTGAAGGAGATAGGTACTGAACCCTTACTTAACTGAATAGAAAGATGGAACAGGGGTGAGCTGGGCAACATGGCCAAAATGCTGCTAAACAGGAGTTGGGATTGCCAAGAAAAGCAGAGTAAGGAATAAGGTTAAAACAAGACAAAAGAAAGGAGACAGAGTATGTCTAGTTTCAGCATTTTGAAGGTAACATTGAGAAGTGGTATGTGATCTGAGGGCAAAGGAGGCTCACTGAAATAGAGAGATGACAGTTTCAAGAGATTGACACAAAAATGATTTAGCAGTAGTTCGTTACAAACTTAGAGAAGAAAGCAAAATTTAGAAGGCCAACACATTGTGTTTTATATCTTAGGTAACTAGGAATCCTACAAAAAAAGATTCTGTAGCCTAGAAAAGAAAGAATAGAAAAATTAAAACCATGTCCTAGAAAATAAGGTTATTAGACTTTACAATAGTAAAGAATAGAGAGATGGCAACACTTTGGAGTTAGAATTATCAGAGATTGTCTCTTAGTTTGTGAGAAAGCTGAAACATAGAGAAGCTAAGATAAATACTCAGATATTTAGCTAGTTTTTTATAAACAAGAAATGTTGATATTTTTTCCGACATCGTTTAATTTTATTTTTGCTGTGTCTTGACCCCCTTTCTTAGATATTGAATATTATTAAATGACTTGAATATATAAAAAGAAAGAAAATATCATACTATTTCCTATGTTGTTGCAAAAATAGACAATGAAAACAATTGGGTGCAGAAGTTTCATTTTTACCAAATAAACTTGGAGACAGCAGAAATAATTTCATATATTATTAATTTATTCATTAACAATATGTTTAAATCAACTGTCATTCTAAAATCTGGGGTTAAAAACATGAGAAACACTTTGTTCCTAATCTCAAGGCATTTACTGACAAGTGGGTGCAGATAAATGCGGCAACCTATAATGTTAACAGGAAGTCCGAAGTTCCCTGATAGAATTGTGCACAGAATGCTATGTGAACCCAGAAAAAGAGCAAACTGGCATACTTTTGTTTAGTCAGAGAACCCTTTCTGGAGTCGAAAAATATTTGGTCATCAAGGGACAACAGTGATTTAGCCCAGGAGACAGGGGAGAAATAAATGTCTTAGGGTAAAGACAGACCTAGGATGAACATGTATCACTGTGGTAAATCACAAGTTCTGTAGGACTGGATATTGGTGGTGGGGAGAGTTGGGTTTGGAAGCTGAAAACAAAGGGAAGGATCAGGTCATGAAGAGTTTCATATGCAACGCTACTAAGTTTAAAATTCATATGAGCAGTACATGGCAAGCTAATAAATGGTGATGAGTAAGGGAATGATGATCAGATCTGTGTTTGAAGATGCTCAGTCTAGTAGTAATACAAAGAGTTTTCAGAGTCTGGAAACTAGGTAGGAAGCAATTTCAGAACTCTAAAAGAAAAAAAAACAAAAGAGCTTTAACTAGAGAAATTATGGAGACGAAGGATAACATAGGAGGAACTCAAGACATATTTAGAAAGAGTTTCAAACATTGCCTGCTATGAAGTTACATTCTTAAAGTGGGAGGGGTAGAGGCTATTTGTCTATCAGGGCTCTAAGTTGGATGACTGGGAGGTGGCAGTGCTATTAAGAGAGATTATTTGTTCAACAGCAGCTAATGGAATAGTAGTGTAGTATCAAGGTGAAGAACAGGAACTAATAAGGAGAGAATACCTAATAAGAGCTAAGCACTGTACTAGAGACTTTGTAAAGCTCATCTCTTTAATAACGATAATAAATTTAGGTAAGTAGGATCAGAAAGATTATATATATTCTGCCCATTTTTCATATATTTTGGAAGCATCTGTGGGATTCAAATTTACATATATACTCGTGAAAAATTCCGACTCCTTCCACTTATCATTCTAAGTGAGTCTCAGTAGGGCTGCATCTTAGCCCTAGTTATTCCATATAACAGTTAGTATGCTTTAGAAAAAAAATCACCTAAAATTTCTAACATTTAATGTCCATAAGTGTAAAAATAATAAAAAAAAGCTATCTCCCTCACAGCGATAGCTATTCAGCAGAAATATTACATGAAGTTTATTTGTAAATTTTAATGTGATAAATGTTCATTACAACTGTATCAGCATTATTATTAAGATTTATTATGAAGAAACAAATTTCTCTTTTTAAATTGGTCAATTGAGATATAATATAGAGCACAGTAAAGTTTGTCCTTTTAATATGTAGACTGATGAAACTGACAGATATATACAGCCATGTACTCACTATAAATTAGATATACAGAATATTTCCATCAGCTGCAAAGTCTCCTCATGCCATTTTGCAGCCAATCCCCTACCCATACTTCTTTCAAAAACTGCTGATCTGATTTCTGTTTCTATAGTTTTGCTTTATCTAGAATGTATATAAATGGAGTCATACAAGATGTAGATGTTTGTTTCTGGCATTTTTCACTTAGCATAATGCTTATAAGAATTATCGATGTTGTATATTCAGGTAGTTTTTTCTCTTTAATGTGCAGTAGTTTTTCATTCTGTGGATGCAGTATATATATATTCACCAGCTGATTTGTTTATATATTCACCAGCTGATGGGCATTTGAATTGTTTTTACATTTAAGCTACTATAAATAAAGCTGCTATGAATATTCAAAGATATCTGCTTTCATTAATACCTGAGTGGGATTTTAAGTCATGTGATCCATTTATGTCTAACTTCGTACTTTGAAACTTTTTCAAAGTATATTCCCATCAGTGCTGTATGAAAATTTCAGTTGCTCTAGCTCTTCAAGAGCATTTTATAGTGTCAGTCTTTAATTTAACCAATCTAGTAGGCATATAGAGGTGTCTCATTGTGTTTTTATACCTTTCTCTAATGACTTATTATAACATATTTCATGTGATAATTTTCCTTACCTTTTTATTTATGTGTGTAAAAGATGTATTCAATTTTTTTCAAATTTTTAATAATTTTTTTGTCTCCTTATTTTTGAGTTGTAAAAATTCTTTATACAAAACTTTTCTGGGTACAAGATCTGCATGAGATTTATGCTTTGCAAATAATTTCACAAAATTTGTAGCTTGTCTTCTCATTTTCTTGAGGGGATCATTCTAAGAACAGCAGTATTTAATTTTGTTGAAGTACAATTTATCTTTTTAAAAATGTTATGAATCATGAATCTTTGCTTAAACTGTCACAAAGACTTTGCCTCATGTTTTCTTATAGAAGTGTTATGCCCTTACCTTACACTTAGGGATATAATTCATTTCAAATTCAATTTTATATTTGATGTGAAGTATGGTTAATGTTATTATTGTTTTTTGGCACATGGATGTCAGATTGTTCTGACAATATTGATTGAAAAACACAATCCCTTTTTCAGTTAATTACCTAGGAACCTCTGTGGATAACCAGTTAACCATGTGTATGTGAGTTTATTTCTAGTTTCTCTCTTCTTTTCTCTTTGTATGTCTATACGTCTATTGATCTGTATGTTTATCCTTACGCCAGTGCCACACTTTTTTGATTGCTGTACCTTTAAATACCTATGGAGATTAGATAATGTGAGTTTTCCAACTTCAATCTTTGAGGTTTGTTACAGACATTTATTTGATAGGAAAACCTCTGCTTTTCAGTTGCATAAAGGTACAAAGAAGAAAATGCAAATTACACATAAGCCTCTCAACAAGAACTTTTTGAAAATATAGTTTTCAGTTTTATGGTGTTTATAGAATTATTATGTCAATATATAAAAACATGCAATGTTTTAATTGTGTTACATAACATCATGGCATAAACAACTTATCATGTTTGTGATTATTTTATTTGTAATTATTATTTTATTTATTTATTTATTTATTTATTTATTTATTTATTTATTATTATCATACTTTAAGTTTTAGGATACATGTGCACAATGTGCAGATTTGTTACATATGTATCCATGTGCCATGTTGGTTTGCTGCACCCATTAACTCGTCATTTAGCATTAGGTATATCTCCTAATGCTGTCCCTCCCCCCTCCCCCCACCCCACAACAGTCCCCAGAGTGTGATGTTCCCCTTCCTGTGTCCGTGTGTTCTCATTGTTCAATTCCCACCTTTGAGTGAGAACATGCGGTGTTTGGTTTTTTGTCCTTGCGATAGTTTACTGAGAATGATGGTTTTCAGTTTCATCCATGTCCCTACAAAGGACATGAACTCATCATTTTTTATGTCTGCATAGTATTCCGTGGTGTATATGTGCCACATTTTCTTAATCCAGTCTATCGTTGTTGGACATTTGGGTTGGTTCCAAGTCTTTGCTATTGTGAATAGTGCCGCAACAAACATACGTGTGCATGTGTCTTTATAGCAGCATGATTTATAGTCCTTTGGGTATATACCCAGTAATGGGATGGCTGGGTCAAATGGTATTTCTAGTTCTAGATCCCTGAGGAATCGCCACACTGACTTCCACAATGGTTGAACTAGTTTACAGTCCCACCAACAGTGTAAATGTAAGTTGTTTCATTTTCATAAATAGTTACTTCAGCTCTAAATAGGGAAAATTAATAGTTCTCTCAAGAATGTGTCAGAAAAGGGATTTAGACAATAATTTATTATAAATTGATAATAATATTCTTCTGTTCATCTTAATACTAATTTAAGATTCAAAAGTACCTGTGGATTTGAAAAAAGTATTCTCCATAAAATAAATGCGGGTAAATATTTTTAAGCTTGTATCAATTATCTAATATAAGGGTAATGTGTATAAAATATCAATTTAACATGTATCTCCTTACTGGTCTTACATTTACTTTGTTTCTTGAAAAATAGCTGAATTAGGAAGGGTTTTACTGTCACTTATTTTGAACAAAATATGTGTGATGCAGTTTTACTGACTAAAAGTTACTAAGAAAATTATCTGGTTTAAATGGACATCATTTTTTCTCATTAAATTTTATTTTACAAATGGAAGATAGGAATTATTACTTTATCTGGAAATTTCTTTCATTAGAAACTGAACCCAATTTAGGAGTTTTGGATATTTCTTTAATATTTAAATAGGAACTCTCATAGCCAACATTTTAATTGTGTCTCTTTTTAAAATAATAATTTAAATTTTTATGGATACATAGTAGGTGTATATTTATGGAATGCAAGAGATATTTTGATACAGGCCTACAATGCATATTAATCACATCAGGGTAAATGGGGCATCTATCACCTTAAGCGTTTATTCTTTCTTTTTGTTACAAACATTTCAGTTGTAATCTGTTACTTATTTTAAAATGTATAGTAAATTATTGTTGACTGCAGTCATCCTGTTGTATTATCAAATACTAGATCTTATTCATTCTATCTAACTATATTTTTATACCCATTCTCTCTTACCTGAGAGTCACGAGCCATAGATCTCAGGAGTGGTTGACTTGATCCAATGCTTCAGGCCTATACTTGCTCAAAAGATTTCTATGATTCAATCTCTTCAGAATCTCCGTTTTTCTCTTTCTTTCTCTCTGTCTCTGTCTTTGCCTCTCTCTCTCTCTCTCTCTCACACACACACACACACACACACACACACACTGAGAGAGAGAGAGAGAGAGAGAGAAACACAGTCATTACTTTTTCCCGACATAGTCCCTCCATCACAGGGAAGGCAGTCAACTTCTGATACCTTCATTAAATGGTCATCTTCATTTTTTTCCCCAAGCTTTACAATGAAAAACTATAACGTGTAACCAAATTGAATAGTTAGACAAAACAGGAACAATCTACTAAAAGTTTATGTTTGCTAAGTCAATTTGCAGGGTATAGAAAAGGATTTTAGAAAACCTTAGTTCACATAAATAATAAATACCTAGTTATTCATTTGAGTGGATTAGGTTGAATTTCGATTTTTTTTTTTTTTTTTTTTTGAGACAGAGTCTCTCTCTGTCGCCCAGGCTAGAGTGCAGTGGCGCGATCTCGGCTCACTGCAAGCTCCGCTTCCTGGGTTCATGCCATTCTCCTGCCTCAGCCTCCTGAGTAGCTGGGACTACAGGTGCCTGCCACCACGCCCGGCTAATTTTTGTATTTTTTTTTTAGAGACGGGGTTTCACCGTGTTAACCAAGATGGTCTCGATCTCCTGACCTCGTGATCCGCCCGCCTCAGCCTCCCAAAGTGCTGGAATTACAGGCGTGAGCCACCTCGCCTGGCCTTGAATTTCAAATTTAATCATTTTAAAGTATTATTACTAATGAGTATTGCAAGCACATCACTATATAGGTAATTCTTGTATATAAATATCGGAAATTATTGTATGCTAGGCAATGTACTAGGCATATTGCATTCATTGCTTCATTAAATCCTAATAACAAACCTGCAAGATGGGATGGTCACATTCATTTTACCTAGGAGAAAGTGGAAGCTCAGAGCAAGTCAATACCATTGCATAGTTGAAATATCACAGAGGAAATGTCTACATCAAAGGCAGCCTGGCTCCAAAATCCATGGTATTTCTTCTACACCGTAATGTGATTGGTAGGATTTAAGTGGTCTATTGCTGTACTCTTTGGCATTCCATTTTCTTCCATCTATTCACAAAATATACTAAATTCTTCCAACATATTGAGCACTCTTCTGGGTGTTGGGAATACAGAATACAGGGGAATTCATGAAGTTGTCAGTTAAGTAAGGATATACGGCACACACATCATCTCATAAATAAATATACAGTATTTATAAACTCATATGTATTAGAAATTATTAAGGAAGAATAGAGGGTGTAATGATCACAAAACAAATGGACCTTGTTTACATTTGGAACTGGTGCTCTCAATAAAAGTATTTATTAAGAAATTAATATTAAAGATAAGTCCCATGTGGTGGGCTTAACAGATGAAGGATAGGGAACAGCATTCTGGGCGGAAGGATCAGCATGTTAGCAGGCTCTGTTCTGAAGTCATGCTGGACCTCGTTGTGCAAGAAGACCGCAGGAGCTATGCGATGTAGAGCCTTGCGGGCTTTCTTAAGAATTCTACTTTTTATCTCCCTTCTTCTGTTCCTTTCCAGATCTTGATGAGGTATATTCTACTTCATAAAATATTTATGACCTCTCACACCTATATTAATATCTCCTTTCTTTGACTCTTTGCACATATATTATCATATGCTGCTAACAAAACTGTTTGCATATGTGACATTATAACTCCTTAAGAGCAGAAATAAAGACACATACTCCTTATTACATAGATGAGATGAGTAAATACCCTCTAATTTTAAAGGTATACTTAAATTTTGTGGTAGATCCTCCCATAAAGGGAGAAATAAATACAGTTAATAGTAGCGCTTTTTACTAGAAATCAAATATCATTTGTATGAAATCAGTGGCTGTGGCTCCATTAGCATATCAAAATGTCTGAAGTGAAAATATGTGGAATAAGTAATATTAAATGCTATGTAAATGTAAGACATTATATTAAGGATAAAGCTAAAGATATATTTTTATGGAGTAATGAGAGTTAATAAAAGACATTAGTATCATATTCTTTTGAAATCAATGTGCAAATAGAGTATGCTTCAATAAAATCACATTCATGCTGTAAAGACTGAGAAATACACAGAATTTTAGATCTTCCTTTGTATGAAAACAACTCTCAGAAGAGCAAAGACACAAATAAGTGACTTGGGTCAAACAGAAAGTTTGTCTTCACAAAAATGATTTCTAATACATAGAGAAAATCATGGTTATAAAAGCTTTTCACGGATAGGGAAATAATAGAAAATAAACTTTTTGCATCCTTTTGTTTCTCTGCCTAATTTTGTTTGATGACAGGTAAGTTAACCAAGAAAAAGCCTCCCGACTTGAAATCTGTAATAAAAAATATTAATGGAAATTATAGTAGTGCTTTTCCTTCCTACAAATTATTCTAGATATTTTGTATTTCCTAGTTCCACTGACAACAAACTCACTAGAGGAAATTAGAAAATAATTTATCATATTTTTGCTCCTGTATCTATGAATCCTTAAACAAGGACTGTCTTTTAGCTCTTTTTTAGTAAGCAGAAATCTTTAGACTACAGTTGGTTTATAAAAGCTTATTTAATAACTTGAAAAATGTACTAACTGGCAATTATGTAGTCACGGTAATTCTGAGTTTACCATTTCTTTTTGGTTAATTTAGTAAATGTATAAGCATATTATAAAAAGTATTATGATGCAAAGTTATAATTTATGACAAGCCAGAAGATTCTATCAAACTGGATATAATGGTGTGACACCCTTCCCTTTCCCTCCTAAAATAGTACTGCATTGTAATTTAAGAGTATTATTTTCTACAGTTACTCTTGAGGGTCTTCTGAGTTGAAAGGCATAGAATGAAACATGTTCTTGTTTTTGGTCCTGTCATTTTTGGATTACAGTAACTGTTTTAATTCTGAAATGCTATAAAAATATAAATGAGCAAGACATTGCCTATTATTTAAAATTAAATTCATTATTTAACTGAGAGGTAAGTTTGTGGCAGGCATCATTTCCCAAAGCTGGAAAGAGGTTGAGATTCCTCTTCACAGATTTCTGTAATCACCTCTTTACAAATAAGCCTTCCCCAAGCCCAGCCTTCATTGTGCTAATGGTGAATAAAACCTTATTTAACTTCATATAAATATTTTTCTGGCTGTCCGAATTATCATTCTACAAGATGGCTTAAATCTAGTGCTTATGACTACTTAACTGTTTCACTGTTGTGATAGTAATATCAGGTCTCTGTCAAACTCAATTAAATGTGTATGACATTCATTCAACATCATTGATTGAGCATATTCTACGTAGAGGGACTGCATTAATCACTGTGGGTAAAACATGGCTTCTGTCATCTCAAAACTTATGACTTACTAGGAAACACAGACAAATATATCAAGGCACACAGAACAATGGCAGGTGCTATGGGAGAGAAAGATAAGAAAGACAAAGGTGCAATGAGGGCAGAAAAGAAGGGCATTTAAATTAGACTGGAATAGCCAGGAACACTTCTCAGAAGTAATTATTGAGTTTTATCATGTCTAAAAAATATAATTTGTTTCAATGAGGGCATGATGAGAGGTTACCACTTTAAGCAGAACATACAGTTTTGCCTTCTATTAGCACAGCCAATTAAGAATTGATGGATTGAATACATTTTGAATATGTTTTAATCTATGTGGTAAAAAGTATTATTATAAGCTACTCCACTGAATATTTTATATTACTGAGTCAAAATAAATATGTAGCTGCACATCACATGGCCATTGTCTGTGAGCTGAACTGACACTAAAGCTGAGACATTTAATATTGTTCTTGATCTGACTTTAGCCTCTATTAGAGACTCAGCAAGCAAAGTGAATTGACATGGACCCTAGGAGATAAAGATGGAAGTGCCATAAATCGTACTTATCTCTTCTGACCATATCAATTGTTCTTCCCTAGATCTTGGTCATTTTCTATAGTCTGTTTTCAGGAGGTGAGCTTGAAAGATTAATTGTCTCAGGTAGAGACATAAGGAGAGATGGCAAATGCTGCTTAAACACAGGATTGAATAGCTGCAGAGCTCTCCTTTTGCTTCATGGAATACAAATGCCATTCATCTTTACATTTAATACATTCACTCATCAAACATTTATGGAATGTCTACTATGTGGTAAAATTCTCTGCTGGGATTCACAGATGAATCAGACTTACTTTATACCTCACTGAAACTCATGACTTAGCAGAGACTGACCTGTATGCACATAAATGAGTGGAATAGACTGGAATTGGCCTATTGATTAATGCATACATGGGCCAGATGAGCAGAAGGACACAAAGAAGACCTGGCTTCCAGCAGGAAATGATAACTGAGCTGCTTCTAGAAAAGATAGAAAGTAAGTGTGCAACAGACTAATGAGGACATTTCAGGCAGTGGCAAAGCATGAGGTGTGTGGCAGACTTGGTTATAGGGTTTGTATAAGAGTTGGGTGGTGTTGCACAAAAAGAGCTAGTAGTAGCAGCAGAGTCTAGAAAGGCATAAGAAGGCTGACATCACACTTAGAGAAGAGGTTAGTCTTATTAGAGAAGATGAAAGGAGTCATTAAAATGATAACAGCTTGTTTGAATATAGCTTTGTACATGAATATCCATGGCGGGATTATTTGCAACAGTAAAAAGGTAGAAACAACCCAAATGTCCATCAGTTGATTAATGGATAAACAAAATGTGATGTGTGCATGCAACAAAACATGGTGTGTGCACTGTGGGTGAGTGTGCACATGCACACATACACATATGCACAGTGGAATATTTCTGTCACAAAAACGTGGATGAAGAATGAAAACAGCAGGCTAAGTGAAAGAAGCTAAATTCAATGGCCACATATTGTATGATTTCATTTACATAAAAATCTAAAGTATACAAAGCAGATTGGTAGTTACCAGTGACTGAGAGAAGAAAGAACAATAAATTCCTTTGTAATGAGTACATAGTTTGCTGGATGAGGATGTTCTTGAAGCAGGTATTGGTGATGATTATACAACATTGTAAATGTATTAAATGCCATCAAAGTTTACATTTTCAAATTGTTAAAATCGTAAATGTTATGTTATGGGTATTTTATCATAATGGAAAAAAATAAATACATTAACAGCTTAAAACTAGGGAAGATAACAGGAATAGTGGTACCAAAGAACCACAAAATGACTGATGAACCGTCACTTTGTTAAAAGCATCACACAGTTGCATGTGCAGGATTCTGGGGGAGATACCTGATTTGCAAAGCTGACCAGCAAAATGTTTCTAATGGGACCTCTCCCAGAACATGGAGGTAATTTTTATCCCCTTTGTATTATTTGCCCTTTGTTAGTACAGCCATGCAGATACCTCTTTAAATATGGGAGCTATGTCTATTATTCTGGCACTAAAGGTAATGCTAGAATCACAGTAGACATTTAAGAAAGTGACTTCATGATTATGTCAAAACAGGGTTTTAGTGTTAATGTGACCTTAAAATCAGTATAGTGTAAACCCCTAAGAGGACAATTTCTTTACATAGGCCTTCCTCATTCTCTTAAGAGGCTATTCTTCATTTCCCAATTAAAGCGTGTTTACTTTCCTTTTCAAACTACTAAACAGTATACCTTTGTAGCTTGCATCATAGTTTGCTTTTTCTTCAAGGTGAATACTTTGAATAGTAATTTCTTTCATGTTGTCTGCATTCTATTCCAATTGCAAAAGAATTTATATAACCGGGGTGAACCATGCTAACCTAATGTTATCAACATATATCAATCGAGTGAGTTGATCAAATACATATTAACCTTGGATTTTAAAATCAGAAAATTAAGGCTCAAGGTAATTAAGTGGCATGGCATAAATAATAGAGGTCAGAGCCTGCACTAGGACTTGGGACTTCACTTTCGAATTGGCAATGAGAGGCATTCAGTCTAGACCTGACAGAGACTAATCCAGGGTCCTTCATTCCAGTAGGCTGAGGTCTGTCAGCAAGTTTTAAGCTTGACCTCGTAGAGTGACTTTAAACTTCACCTAATGCTTCTTCCTCATAATCCTCCTGCCTGTACTGCTAACACTCTAAAGGGAAATTTAGGCCATCCTTTTCTACCTTCCTCAAAAGCCTTATTCTTAGTCTTCTCCTTTGAGTGATCTCAAGCTTTGGGGACAAGTATTCAGAGTATAAGAAAGTTTGGAACTCATTTTATGGCCTCACTGGATTTTAAGAAATATCTGTGACCTTGGATGTGATGCAATGCCTTCATGGTATTGGAATCTACAGCACTAATGATCTCACTGATTGCAATGAATAATGCAATCCATGCATTGCAGGAATCCACACATTACAAAAATAATGATCTCATGTGTTGCAATGAATTTTTTATCCCAAACACTTCTTATAGGACTGAGTTGCTATACCTATAATGAAATCCCTCTCACTTTGGACTAATTACATTTTAAATGACCTCATTATTTTTTTTTTTGTTACTTTAAGTTCCAGGATACATGTGCAGAACATGCAGGTGTGTTACATAGGTATACGTGTGCCATGGTGGTTTGCTGCACCTATCAACCTGTCACCTAGGTTTTAAGCCCCACATGCATTAGTTATTTGTGCTGATGCTCTCCTTCCCCTTGTTCCCCGCCCCTGAAAGGCCCTGATGTTGTGTGTTTTCCCCTCCCTGTTTCCATCTGCCCATGTTTTCTCATTGTTCAACTTCCACTTGTGAGTGAGAACATGTGGTGTTTGCATTTCTGTTACTGGGTTAGTTTGCTGAGGATGACGGCCTCCAGCTTCATCCATGTCCCTGCAAAGGACATGATCTTATTCCTTTTTATGGCTGTATAGTATTCCATGGTGTATATGTACCACATTTTCTTTATCCAGTCTATCGTGTATGGACATTTGGGTTGGTTCCATGTCTTTGCTATTGTGAATTAGACATTTAGAAGATTACATTAAATAACTACTTAAGAGCTAATATAAATTACTTTTTAGACTATCTGAATGGCACATCTATATTATCATTGGTACATGGTACTCAGTCATCTATACATTAACTTTGGTTTTAAATGTGATTAAATCAAATCAACCATTTAGTATATTTTTAATCACAGGTTCTGGCATTCATAAACCAGTCAAGATTTTAGTCCAGCTAGCCTCTGCATTATATCTATATTCAATTCTATGAATCTTCCTGTTTGGTCCCACAATAGCAATAATTTTGCTTCTATTATTAGTTTTAATAGAGACAATTTAATGAGTATACACATATATATTTTGTGGAAACCACTGTTACATACATGATTTTATTAAATCCTTGAAGCAACACTTTGAGGTAGGTATTTTGCCATTTTTATAAATAATTTAATAGTACTCAGAAAAAGTACCAAGTAAATAAATAACAGAAAAACAGATTTGGAGCCTAGATTTTTCTAACTCCGAAGCCCATTTACTTAACCATTTTCCATATAAGTATTCTTATATTTCATATTCTAAGTAGGTATATTCCATATTTTACATCAGTATATAATTATAGAATTAATCAACTACATTATAAAACATTATTTGAATGCTGACTGATGGAGTGCTGTTCTGGCCGCTCACCAATTCCCATATTTTTAGTATTGTGTATCTTTGGCTATGTCCTGTCCCAGGGGTCAGATAAAGCTTCTCTCCTGAACAGAGTTGTGAGAGTTGACACTTTTATTTTTTCTGTGTACATGACTTGAATCTAGGTAGAGTTTAAGATCCCAAAGGATGAATCATAGCACATCCCAAAGGCCAGGACTCCTCTGTGAAGCAGAGAGCAGGGGAAAACATAACTTCAGAGTAAAATGCCACTGCACAGGCCCATTCATCCTCTCCACCAAACTCCCCTGGGGGCCAGTGAACTCTCCAGATAGTGGCCAGGCTCTCAATGTTCTGCAAACCTTTGAGTCTTATGAAGAACTCTTGTAGTCAGGCCTTGTATTCACCCCTGAGAGAAATCCTGTGGTCTGAAGTGTCTGCTTACTGGACTTCACAGCTGCTAATCCAGCTGCCATTGGTGGTATTCCTTCACTCTTGTCTTCCCTCAGTGACAACCCCCCACCTGGGCAGCCTGCAAATCCACTCAGCGTTCTCCTCACAGCTTCTCTCTAATCCTTGTGGGAAAGTAATGATCAGCTTCAGATCTTACGTCTGTGCCTGTCATCTTCTGCAGAGAAATATGCTGAGGCCTGGCCTTCATCCTGAGTCTTCATAGCATTGCCCCATGTGATAGCTCCAACTATCTATTCTACTTCCTCAGCTAGGGCCTCTGTGTTCAGCCCATGTCTGTGATTAAGCAGCCCTAAATGTTGTTACCACAAACATATGCTTTTCTTTGATTTATACAGTTTTGATTCAATCTAACAAACAGTTCTAGGATCTTGGTCCCTGACCTTTTTCACCTTAGCATATTGAAAGTCCACTTATGCAAGGATATAAATATTTGAATATTTGCTTAAGGAAGAGTAGAGATTCCCTATCCCCAATTTAATGAATTCATGGAAAGTGAAATATTCTCATTAGTATAAGAGTAGTTTTCAAATTTTTTCCTTATGCTTTTCTGCAGTATTTGTATCTAATTTTAGAAATGTTATTTTTGTAATTTCAAGGTAATAATTTTGCTTCTGGGCTTATTTTATTCTCATTAGTCTTGAATTTAAAAAATTTATAGTGAATATTTATTACTTTTCTTAAAAGAAATTACACACAAAACAAGGAACATTTTTGTCATTTGTATTAATTGATCTGGATTTTTCTTTTTCAGTTTGAAGTTCTCATTAGAGGGTTAAATCTAAGTAAGAAAACTAAGAAAAATCTCTCTGGGGTATGTGCCACACTTTTTAGTTATAAAACAAAGATGCTTTTAAGATCTCTTTAACATCCCCTGGTCGTCTCAGAATTTTTCAATTGATCTCTGAGTCACTGCTCACAAAAATACAAGGAAATACCATTATCTCTATAGAGAGTGTTTTTTCCCTGATGCCTTTTCAAAAAGATGATTTTGACTAATTTTCTAACATGAGTAATAATGAGGTAGAAAAGTTCGTATGAATCATCTTATCTGAATTCCATTTTATAGGTCTGTTTTTAAAATAATTTTCACACATCACAATAGGAGAGGACTAAATGGAAATCAAGAAATGTTAGGTTTCTATCTTTCACACTTTTAAATTATGATAAATTAATATTGAGATTTATTTGTTATTACATCCCACTACATAGATGAATTTATATTCAAAACTGAAATTAGAGCTTTGTGAGACAAGTACTTTTTCATGGGCAACACACTAATATTTATTCTATTTTATTTTTATTTTTCTCACTGTCTATGAACACATAAATTTACTTTGTAAGCCGCTAATTGGAACGTATTACTTGAGTAATACTCTTACAGTACATTTCTCTTATTTGTCAAGTGAAAGCCCACAGATAATCGTTAAGAATTTTAAAATAGGGTCTGGTGGCAAGATGGCTAAATAGAAACAGCTCGGGTCTGCAGCTCTCAGGGAGACCAACGCAGAAGGTGGGTAATGTCTACATTTCCAGCTGAGGTACCCTGTTCATCTCATTGGGACTGGGTAGGCAGTGGGTGCAGCCCACAGAGAATGAGTAGAAGCAGGGTGGGGCGTTGCCTCACCCAGGAAGCACAAGAGGTCGGGAACTCCCTCCCCTAGCCAAGGGAAGCCGTGAGGGACTGTGCCATGAGGGACTGTACTATCCGGCCCAGATACTGCACTTCTCCCATGGTTTTTGCAATCCACAGACCAGGAGATTCCCTTGTGTGCCTACACCACCAGGGCCCTGGGTTTCAAGCAGAAAACTGGGCAGCTGTTTGGGTAGAGACCAAGCTAGCTGCAGGAGTTTTTTGTTTTTGTTTTTGTGTTTTTTTTCTTATACTGCAGTGGTGCCTGGAACGCCAATGAGACAGAACCGTTCACTCCCCTGGAAAGGGGGCTGAAGCCAGGGAGCCTAGTGGTCTTGCTCAGCGGGTCCCACTCCCAAGGAGCCCACCAAGCTAAGAACCACTGGCTTGAAATTCGCTTGTCAGCTTAGTAGTCTGAAGTCGACGTAGGATGACTGAGCTTGTTGAGGGGAGGGGCATCTGCTATTACTGATACTTGAGTAGGTGCTTTCCCCTGACCCTGCTAACCACTGGGCAGAACCCATCACAGCACAGCAAAGTGGCTGTAGCCAGGCTGTCTCACTAGATTCCTCTTATCTGGGCAGGCCATCTCAGAAAGTCAGGAGCCCCAGTCAGGGACTTATAAATAAAACTCCCATCTCCTTGGGACAGAGCACCTGTGGGAAGGGGTGGCTGTGGGCACAGCTTCAGAGGACTTAAATGTTCATGCCTGCTGGCTCTGAAGAAAGCGGTGGATCCTGACAAGAAGGGTTCTGTCAGCACAGCACTAGACCTCTGCTAAGGGATAGATTGCCTTCTCAAGTGGGTCCCTGACCCCCATGCCTCCTGACTGGGAGACACCTCCCAACAGGGATTGACAGACACCTCATACAGGAGAGCTCCAGCTGGCATCAGGCTGGTGCCTCTCTGGGATGAAGCGTCCAGAGGAAGAAGAAGGCAGCAATCTTGCTGTTCTGCAGCCTCTGCTGGGGATATCCAGGGAAAGGGGTCTGGAGTGGACCTCCAAAAAACTGCAGCAAACCTGCAGAAGAGGAGCCTGAGTGTTAGAAGAAAAACTAACAGAAAGAAATAACATCAACTTCAACAAAAAAGGATCCCCATGCACAGAAATCCCATCCAAAGGTCATTAGCCTCAAAGATAAAAGGTAGATAAATCCTCAAAGTTGAGGAAAAAACAGTGCAAAAATGCTGAAATTCCAGAAACCAGAATGCTTCTTCTCCTCCAAATGATTGCAACTGCTGTCCAGCAACGGCACAACACTGAAGAGAGAATGAGTTTGACCAATTGACAGAAGTAGTCTTCAGAAAGTGGGTAATAACAAACTCCTCTGAGCTAAAGAAGCATGTTGTAACCCAATTCAAGGAAGCTAAAAGCCTTGACAAAACGTTACAGGAACTGCTAACTAGAATAACTAGTTTAAAGAAGAACATAAATGACCTGACAAAACAGACTTTAAACCAACAATGATAAAAAAAGACAAAGAAGGGCATTACATAGTGGTAAAGGGATCAATGCAACAAGAAGAGCTAACTATCCTAAATATATATATACCCAATACAGGAGCACCCAGATTCATCAAACAAGTTCTTAGAGACCTACAAAGAGACTTAGACTCCCACACAATAATAGTGGGAGACTTTAACACCCCACTGTAAATATTAGACAGATCAACGAGACAGGAAATTAACAAGGATATTCAGGACTTGAAGTAAGCTCTGGACCAAGCAGACCTGATAGGTATCTACAGAACTCTCTACCCCAAATCAACAGAATATACATTCTTCTCAGCACCACATAGCACTTACTCTAAAATCGAACACATAATTGGAAGTAAAACACTCCTCAGCAAATGCAAAAAAACAGAAATCATGAAAAACAGCCTCTCAGACCACAGTGCAATCAAATTACAACTCAGGATTAAGAAACTTACTCAAAACCACACAACTACATGGAAACTGAACAACCTGCTCCTGAATGACTACTGAGTAAATAACGAAATTAAGACAGAAATAAATAAGTTCTTTGAAACCAATGAGAACAAAGACACAATGTACCAGAATCTCTGGGACTCAGTTAAATCAGTATTTAGAGGGAAATTTATAGCACTAAATGCCCACATCAGAAAGCGGGAAAGATCTAAAACTGACACCCTAACATCACAATTAAAAGAACTAGAGAAGCAAGAGCAAACAAATTAAAAAGCTAACAGAAGACAATAAATAAGTAAGATTGGAGCAGAACTACTCTGAAGGAAATAGAGACGCAATACTCTTCAAAAAATCAATGAATCCAGGAGCCAGTTTTTTTGAAAAGATTAACAAAATAGACAAACCACTAGCCAGACTAATAAAGAAGAAAAGACAGAAGAATCAAATAGATACAATGAAAAATGATACAGGGGATATCACCACTGATCCCACAGAAATACAAACTAACATCAGAAAATAGTATAAACACCTCTACACAAATAAACTAGAAAATCTTGAAGAAATGGATAAATTCCTGGACACATACATCCTCTGAAGACTAAACCAGGAAGAAGTTGAATCCCTGAATAGACCAATAACAAGTTCTGAAATTGAGGCAGTAATTAATAGCCTACCAACCAAAAAAGCCCAGGACTAGATGGATTCACAGCCAAATTCTACCAGAGGTACAAAGAGGTGCTGTTATATTTCTTTCTGAAATTATTCGAAACAATAGAAAAAGAGGGACTCCTCCCTAACTCATTTTATGAGGCCAGCATCATCCTGATTCCAAAACTTGGCAGAGACACAACAAGAAAAGAAAATTTCAGGCTAATATACCTGATGAACATCAATGTGAAAATCCTCAATAAAATACTGGCAAACCGAATCCAGCAACACATCAAAAAGCTTATTCACCATGATCAAGTCAGCTTCATCTCTGGGATGCAACATATGCAAATCAATAAATGTAATTTATCACATAAACAGAACCAATGACAAGAACCACATGAATATCTCAATAGATGCAGAAAAGGCCTTCAATAAAATTCAACACCCCTTCATGCTAAAAACTCTCAATAAACTAGGTATTGATAGAACATAATTCAAAATAATAAGAGATATTTATGACAAACCCATAGGCAATATTATACTGAATGGGGAAAAGCTGAAAGCATTACCTTTGAAAACCAGCACAAGTCAAGGATGCCCTCTCTCACCACTCCTATTCAACATAGTATTGGAAGTTCTGGCCAGAGATATCAGGCAAGAGAAACAAATAAACGATGTTCAAATAGGAAGAGAGGAAGTAAAATTGTCTCTGTTTGCAGATGAAATGATTGTATATTTAGAAAACTCCACTGTCCCAGCCCCAAAACTCCTTAAGCTAATAAGCAACTTCAGCAAAGTCTCAGGATACACAATAAATGTGGAAAAATCACAAGCATTCTGATATACCAATAATAGACAAACAAGAGAGCCAAATCATGAGTGAACTCTCATTCACAATTGCTACAAAGAGAATAAAATATCTAGGAACACAACTTACAAGGGACGTGAAGGACTTCTTCAAGGAGAACTACAAACAATTGCTCAAGGAAATAAGAGAGGACATAAACAAATAGAAAAACATTTTTTGCTCATGGATAGGAAGACTCAACATTGTGAAAGTGTCCATACTGCCCAAAGTAATTTATAGATTCAATGCTATTCCCACCAAGCTACCATCATAGAACTAGAAAAAACTACTTTAAATTTCATATGGAACCAAAAAAGAGCCCATATAGCCAAGACAATCCTAAGCAAAATAACAAAGCTGGAGGCATCAGTCTACCTGACTTCAAACTATACTACAAGGCTACAGTAACCAAAACAGAATGGTACTGGTATCAAAACAGATATATAGACCAATGGGACAGAACGGAGGGCTCAGAAATAAGACCACACAACTACAAATGGGTGATATTCGACAAACCTGACAAAAACAAGCAATGGGGAAAGGATTCCCTATTAAATAAATGTTGCTGGGAAAACTGGCTAGCCATATGCAGAAAACTGAAACTGGACCTCTTCCTTACACCTTATACAAAAATTAACTCAAGATGGATTAAAGACTTAAATGTAAAACCTAAACCCATAAAAACCCTAGAAAAAAACGAAGGCAGTACTATTCAGGACATAGACACAGGCAAAGACGTCATCACTAAAATACCAAAAGCAATTGCAACAAAAGACAAAATTGACAAATGAGATCAAATGAAACAGAAGAGCTTCTTCACAGCAAAAGAGACTACAATCAGAGTGAACAGGCAACCTACAGAACGGAAGAAAATAGTTTCATTCTATCTGACAAAGTTCTAGTATGCAGAATCTACAAGGAACTTAAACAAATATATAAGAAAAAAAAACCAACCCCATCAAAAAGTGGGTAAAGGATATAAACAGACAGTTCTTAAAAGATGACATTTATGCAGCTAACAAACATATGCAAAAAAGCTCATCATCACTGGTTATTAGAGAAATGCAAGTCAAAATCACAATGAGATACCATCTCATGCCAGTTGGAATGGTGATCATTAAAAAGTCTGGAAACAACAGATGCTGGCAAGGATGTAGAGAAATAGAAATGCTTTTACACTGTTCATGGGAGTGTAAATTAGATCAACCATTGTGGAAGACAGTGTGGCAATTTCTCAAGGATCTAGAACTAGAAATACTATTTGACCCAGCAATCCCATTACTGGATATATACCCAAGGGATCATAAATCATTCTACTATAAAGACACATGCACACATATGTTTATTGCAGCACTATTTACAATAGCTACGACTTGGAACCAACCCAAATGCCCATCAATAATAAACTGGATAAAGAAAATGTGGTACATATACACCATGGAATACTATGCAGTCATAAAAAAGAATGAGTTCATGTCCTTTGTAGGGACATGGATGAAGCTGGAAACCATCATCCTCAGCAAACTAACACAGAAACAGAAAACCAAACACTACATGTTCTCACTCATAAGTGGGAGTTGAACAGCGAGAACACATGGACACAGGGAGGGGAACATCATACACTAGGGCCTGTCAGGGGTCGGAGACATGGGGAGGGAGAATGTTAGGACAAATACCTAATGCATGTGGGGCTTAAAACCTAGATGACTGGTTCATATGTGCAGTAAACAACCACAGAGCATGTATACCTATGTAACAAACTTGCACATTCAGCACATGTATCCCAGAACTTAAAGTAAAATAAAATAAATTAAAGTAAAATAAGAGAATTTAAAAATATTCTCTGAATTGACATAACCAGCTAGCATTAGAATATGTATCTGAAAGTGTTCTTTTGATTTTCACGTTGGTAATCCTATCTCTTCATTGAATTATTCTTTTAACATCTACAATGATTGGACAGGACGTTTTAAGCAGTGTTTCAAACTTTTAACAAAAAAATATTTTTCTGGTGTTTTAAAAACAAGCAAAAATGATATTAAGTTGTTAAAAATAATGACTGTAGAAAGAACATTTAAAAAAATTAGTACATCCATTTTTTATAAAATGTTTAACATTAAATTTTTATATGCTTTTATTTTTTACACTTAAAAATAAATTTTATTATGTATAATTGATATACAATTGATACACATAAAGTATATAATTTGATACATTTTAGCTTATGTATACTCCCATGAAATAATTTTGTCCTCACAATGAAGGTAATAACATTTCCATATCTATCACCTCCGAAGTTTTCTCACACCACTTTGTAACTGCCTCTCTAGTCCTTCAAAACCCTGTCCCCACCCGCTATCCCTGGGCAACTGCTAATTTAGTTTGTGTCACTCTATATTTGGAGGCATTTTCTGTAATTTTATGTATGAGAGATTATGAACATGTACTCTTTTTTTATTCAGTCTCTTCCATTTAGCATATTTATTTTGAGATAATCCATGTGGTTGCCTATGTAAATATTTCATTTCTTTTTATTGTGTACTATTCTATTGGAGAGCTATACCACGATGTGTTTATCCATTCACATGCTGATAGCCATTTGGGCTGTTTTCTCTTCGTGAGTTATAAAAATAAAGCTGTAATGATAATTTGTATAGCTGTGATTATATACCCCATGCTTTTGTTTCTCTTTGTCTAATGTGAAAAGTGGAATGGCTGGGGATCACATGGTCAGTGTATAATTAGCTTTTTAAGAAATTGTTTATTTGTACAATTGTACTATTTTATATTTTACCAGCAGTGTTTGAAAATTTTAGTTTCTTAATGTTCTTACCAATAATTTATCCTTTGTCAGGTATATGATTTGCAAAATATTTTCTCCTGGTCTGTGGCTTGTCTTTTTATTTTCTTACCAGTGTCTTCCAAAGAATATAAATTTTATAAATTTTGACAAATCTAGTTTATCCTTTCATGGATGATTCTTTTGGTGTTTTTGTTTGTTTGTTTCTTTGTTTTTAGACAGAGTTTCGCTCTGTCGCCAGGCTGGAGTGCAGTGGCACCATCTCGGCTCACTGCCACCTCTGCCTCCTGGGTTCAAGCGATTCTCCTGCCCCAGCCTCCCAAGTAGGTGGGACTACAGGCACGTGCCTTCACGCCCAGCTAATTTTTTTTTTTTGACGAAGTCTCGCTCTGTCCCCCAGGCTGGAGTGCAGTGGCGCAATCTCGGCTCACTGCAAGCTCCGCCTCCCGGGTTCACGCCATTCTCCTGCCTCAGCCTCCCGCGTAGCTGGGACTACAGGCGCCCGCCACCACGCCTGGCTAATTTTTTGTGTTTTTAGTAGAGACGGAGTTTCACCAAGTTAGCCAGGGTGGTCTCAATCTCTTGACCTCGTGATTCGCCCGCCTCGGCCTCCCAAAGTGCTGGGATTACAAGCATGAGCCACCTCGCCCGGCCACGCCCAGCTAATTTTTGTATTTTTAGTAGAGGCAGGGTTTCACCATGTTGGCCAGGATGGTCTGGATCTCCTGACTTTGTGATCTGCCCATCTCAGCCTCCCAAAGTGCTAGGATTACAGGTGTGAGCCACAACACCCGGCCGCTTTTGGTGTTATATTTTAATATTCTGTGTCTAATCTAAGGTCACAAAGATATTCTTGAATATTTCCTTTTATAGTTTTATAATTTATGTTTATAATTTAGGTATATGATCAATTTTAAGTAATCAAGTGACATGAGGGATGAGATTAAAGTTTTTATATAGATAGGTATAAATATAGATATAGATATCTAATTGTCCAAGCACTGTTTGTTCAAAAGATGCATCTTTCTTCACTGAAGTGCCTGTTCATCTTTGTGGAAATGTTTTTTCATAGGTGTGAGTCTATTTCTGTGCTCTCTGTTCTGTTACATTGATGTATTTATTGATATATACTTTGATATATTTATTGATGACATTGCCACACTGTCTTGAAGACTGTAGTTCTACTAAATTTTAATAAATTGAGTCTATGGCCATACCGCCCTTAACTCACCCAATCTCTTCTAAATTTTAATAAAAGGTAGTGTTAATCGTTCAATACTGTCTTTTTTAAAATGGGCTTTGGTTATTCTATGTCATTTACATCTGCTGATGAATCGGTTTGTCAATTTTTACAAAAACCCTGTTGTGATTTTATGTGGGATTATCGTGATGACGTAGATCAAGTTGAGGAAAATGGACAACTTAGCAATATTTAAACTGTCTAACCTTCCACCATGGTAATATGTATTTGTTAAGGACTTCTTCGTTTTTAATCTCAGCAAGTTTTTATAGATTTTAGTATACAAGTCTTTCCTATATTTACCAGATTTATCTCTAAATACTTTAAACATTTCAATGTTATTAAATATATTATTTTTCTAATTTTACTTTCTGATTGTTCATTCCTAGCACATAAAATATAATTGATTTTTATATTGACCTTTTATCCTGCAAAGTTGCTAAATTTACTTCAAGTTTCCACTGGATTTACCACATAGAGAATCATGCCATTTACAAATTAATATAGTTTTCCTTCTGTCGTTCTAATCTGGATGCTTTTCTGCATTTTCTGTATTTTCTTGGCTAGAATATCCTACGACGTGAGCAATAATGACAAAAGAAGACATCTTTGCATTTTTCCTGATCTTATTGAGGAAACATTCAGTGTATTATCATTAAATATTATGTCTGATAGCAGGTGGAGGAAGCTTCCTTCTATTCCCAGTTTGTGAGAATTTTCATAAGTAATTGATACTGAATTTTGTCAAATTTGTGTGTCTGTTGTGATATAGTGTTTTCTATACTAATGTGATTATTATATTGATTGATATTCAAATATTTAAGCTATCTTGAATTGATAAATATTGCTTGGTTATCCTATATTATCCTTTTAGCATATTACTTGATTTAATTTGCTAAAAAGTATTAGTTTCAAGTTGGAACTTTAATTTGGATTTCCTTCTTGGCTCCTGAAGCTGGATATCTTTTTATATATTATTTGCCATTTTTAAGTCCTTTTTAGTGAAATACCCTTGCTCATTTTTAATTGTGTTAATATTTTTCTTGTTGAGTTTGGTGATTCTTTATATTTTGGGAATTGTGCAAGCCCCAGCTTGAATGTTTGTTTTGCAAATGTATCTTCCCTTTGCCCAGTGTGCTACTTTTTTTTTTTAATTCTCAGTGAGTGTTTTTCACAGAGAAAAAAAATTAATTTTGTTAAAGTCAAATTTATCTTTTTTAATTTTATGAATCACATTTTTCATATTATGTCTAGGAACTACTTGGATAACCCCAAGTCATAAATATTTTCTTGTTTTTTAACTCTTTTGTAGTTTTACATCTTACATTTAGACCTATAATCCATATTGACATAATATTTCAAAAAAATTTTATGGATACATAACAGTTGCACATATTCATGAAGTACATGTGATATTTTAATACATGCATACAATGTGTAATGATCAAATCACCTCAAACATTCATTATTGTTTTGTGTTGGGAACATTCCAAATCCACTCTTCTAGTTATTTTGAAATGTACAATAAATTATTGTTAACTGTAGTCACGCTTTTGTCCTATTGCACACTAGATCTTATTGCTTATATCTAACTATATTTTTGTACCCATTAACCAACTGTCTTTATGCCCCACTCTCTCCTATCCTTCCTGGCCTCTGGTGCCCACCATTCCACTCTCTACCCTCATGAGATCATTTTTTCAAAGCTCCCACATAAGAGTGAGAACATGTGATTATTAGTCTTCCTGTG
This sequence comes from Hylobates moloch, assembly GCF_009828535.3. Taxonomy (NCBI): domain Eukaryota; kingdom Metazoa; phylum Chordata; class Mammalia; order Primates; family Hylobatidae; genus Hylobates; species Hylobates moloch. The sequence goes on along the minus strand of NW_026652286.1, from coordinate 77,798,348 downwards.
CCTGGCTTATTTCACTTAACGTAATGTCTTCCAGTTCTATAGATGACATTGCAAATGACAGGATTTCATTTTCTTTTATGGCTGAATAATATTTCACTGTGTATATGTACCACTTTTTTATTTTTAATTTATTTTATTATTTTTTTTTTATTATGAGATGGAGTTTCGCTCTTGTTGCTCAGGCTGCAGTTCAATAGTGTGATCTCGGCTCACTGCAACCTCTGCCCCTCTGGTTCAAGCGATTCCCCTGCCTCAGCCTCCCAAGTAGCTGGGACTACAGGCACGCACAACCACGCCCAGATAATTTTTTTTGTATTTTAGTAGAAATGAGGTTTCACCTTGTTCACCAGGATGATCTCTATCTCTTGGCCTCGTGATCTGCCTGCCTCAGCCTTCTGAGGTGCTGGGATTGCAGGCATGGGATTACATACCTGACCCGTACCACATTTTTTAAATGCATTCATGCATTGATGAATACTTAGGTTGATTCTATATCTTAACTATTGTGAATAGTGCTGCAATAAACTAAGAAAACAGATAGCTCTCTCATCTACTGATTTACTTTCTTTTGGATATATACCCAGCAGTGGGATCAGCGGATCATATGGTAGTTTTATTTTTATTTTCTTGAGGAAGCTCCATACTCTTTTCCATAGTAGCTGTACTAATTTAAATTTCACCAACATTGTCCAAGTGTTCGCCTTTCTCTCTATCTTCACTGGCATCCATTATTTCTTTGGCAATTTGATAAAAGCCATTTAACTAGTGTGAGATAGTAACTCATTGCGGTTTTTATTTGCATTTATCTGATGATTAGTAATGCTGAACACTTTTTCGTATACCTGTTGACCATTTGTGTATGTTCCTTTGAGAAACGTGTGTTCAGATCTTTTGTCCATTTTTAAATTTGATTAATTATTTTATCTCTTGCTCTTGAGTTGTTTAAGTTCCTTATATGGTCTAGTTATTAATCCATTACCTGTTTGAATAGTTTGCAAATGTTTTCTCCCATTCTACAGGTAATCTCTTCATTTTCTGATTGTGTCCTTGGCTGTGCAGAAGTTTTTAAATTAATGTGATCTCTTTTGTCAATTTTTGCTTTGGTTGTGCTTTAGAGAACTTACACAAAAAAATCTTTGCTCAGACCAATGTTCTGAAACATTTCCCCAAAGTTTTTTTCTAGGGATTTGCTAGTTTCAGGGCTTATATTCAAATATTTAACCAATTTTGATTTAATTTTTGTCTATGGTGAGAGATAGGGGTCTAGTTTCATTCTTCTGCATATGCATGTTCAGTTTTCTCAGCACCATTTGTAGAAGAGACTATCCTTTCCCCAATGTATATTATTGGTGCCTTTGTCAAAAATGAGTTGACTATAAGTGTATTTATTTCCGTGTTCTCTACTCTGTTCCACTGGTCTATGTGCTTGTTTTTATGGCAGTGCCATGCTATTTTGGTTACTAGAGCTTTGTAGTAAAAGTTGAAGTCGGGTAATGTGATGTCTCCAGCTTTGATCTTTTCGCTCAGGATTACTTTGGCTATTCTGGGTCATTTATGGTTTAATACAAATTTTAGCATTTGCTTTTTGTATTTTTGTGAAGAATGTCATTGGTATTTTAATAAGGATAACATTAAATCTGTAGATTTCTTAGAGTAATAAGACTATTTTAATAATAACAGATCTTTATTTTTAAAATGTTGATTATTTAATATGTCTTTCTATTTTTTGTGTCCTCTTCAATTTCTTTCATCAATATTTTATAGTTTTCATTGTACAGATCTTATGCTTTAAGTGAGCTATCCTAAGAGTTAATAAACTTCTTAACTGAAGTTTATTCTTAAGTATTGTTTTATTTGTAGCTACCACAAATGAGATTGTTTCTTTGATTTCTTTTTCATAGAAAAGATAGTGTTAGCCTATACAAACACTACTGATTTTTGTGGATTTTGTATCTCTTTTTGTATTTTATTGAACTCATTTATCAAAAGTATTTATTAATACTTTTTGTATTTTATTGAACTCATTTTATTAACTCATTTATTGAACTCATGTCTCCCCACCCCAAATCTCATCTTGAATTATAGTTCCCATAATTCCCACATGTTGTGGGAGGAATCCAGTGGGAGATAATTGAATCATGGGAGCAATTTTCGTCATACTGTTCTCATGGCAGTGAATACGTCTCATGAGATCTGGTGGTTTTATAAAGGGCATTCCCTTTCACTTTGTTTTCATTCTCTTTTTGCCTGTCACCATGTAAGACATGTCTTTCGCCTTCTGCCATGATTGTGAAGCCTCCCCAGCCACGTGGAACTGTGAGTCCATTAAACCTCTTTTTCTTTATAAATTACCCAGTCTCAGGTATGTCTTTGTCAACAACATAGAACAGACTAATACAAGTTCTACTAGTCTTTTGGTGGAGTCATTAGGTTTTTCTAAATGTAAGATCACATCATCTGCAAGCAAGGATAGTTTGACTTCTTCCTTTCCAATTTGAGTGCCCTTTCTTTCTTTCTTTTTTTCTAATTGCTCTGGCTAGGAGTTTCAGTACTATGTTCAATAAAAGTATTGAAACTGGGAATCCTTCTCCTTTTCCAGATCTTACAGGGAAGGCTTTCAGTTTTTCACTGTTCAATATCATGTTGTGGGTTTGTTGTATTTGGCCTTTATCCTGTTGAGGTTCATTCTTTTTATAACAAGTTTGTTTATTTTTTTATCATGAAAGAATACTGAATATTATCTAATGTTTTTTGGCTTCTATTGAAATCATCATATATTTTTGGTCCTTCATTCTGTTGATGTGAATTTTGAGATAATTTTGGTACGAAGTATGAGACTTAGGTGCAAAATTATTTATTTGCAGATGGATATGCAATTGCTTCTTCATTATTTGTTGAAAAGGTTATTAATTTTCCACTAAATTGTTTTCACATCTTTGACAAAAATTGATTAGCCACATTTTTGTAAATCTATTTATGAACTCTATATTTAGTTCCACTGATTTTTTGCAAAATACTCTTATAGTAACTGTTTTAATTCCCTTATCTGCTAATCTAATACTTGTGGGTTAGTTTTGATCAATTAATATTTCTTCTCATTGTGGATCACAGTTTCTGACTTCTTTGTATTGCTAGAAATATTTCATTGAATACTAGACATTATGAAATATAGTTTGTGTGATGTTGGATATCTTTATTCTCCTATAAACGTTCTTGAATTTTTTCTGTGACCAAGTCGAATTAAAAATAGTTTGATTTTTCAGATCTTGCTTTTATGATATGTTTTTTCAGGGCTTGATGAGTATTTATTCTAAGGCTAATTATTCCACATTACTGAGGCAAGGTCCTTCTAACTAATTTATCCAATGTCCTACAAATTATTTTATTATTTATTTGTTATTTATTATTTTAAAGTAATGATATAAATCTTTTATTTGAATGAAACTGTGTCATATTTTGAGAAAAATTGAGATTTAACTCATATTAAATACATAAAAATATGACTTTTAATTATAACAACATTTGTAGTACAATGGGACACTTCCTTCTCCTGGGACTGATTTTTAGATATTGGTTAAAAATTTGATTTTAATCTATGTTGAAATGAGATAATTTGCACACATTTGGATAAATATGAATTGCCTTCTTACTCTCTTCTCAATACTCAATATAATAATGACTAATTAAGTCACTTTTATCAGAATACTTAAATAAACTTCAACAATTTAGTTTTTGAAGCAAATAAATGAAGGTCTTACTTAAAAGTATGAAGCAAAAAAAGGAAAAAAAAAGCAGAATTAGACTATTTAGAGAATGAAACTAGATTTTTTTGAACAGTGTTTTACAATATGGCAAGGTTCAGTCAGTTGGCACTTTTTTTCTTACCTCTACCCATAATAGAATAACATCTCTGAAGTGTAAAAAGAAAATCTTCAAAATAAGTTAAACAGCACTTAGTACTGCCACCTTAGCCTTTTAAAATTGCTCTTTAATTTATTTTTGCTTTGCTTATATAACTTGAATAAAACATGGTAAGCTGAAGAGAAATGCCACAGAGAAATGTCTGGAATCCTGGAGAAGATGCACAGTCCTGTTGTCTTTAAGTCCACAAGTTTAAGGGAATTGGTGAAAGTGCTTTGCATTACATGAGGAATCTGATATTTCTGCCAAGTTTAAGCAACAACAACAACAACCACCAAAAAAGACGGAAAAGAAAAAAGATACTATAATGGTGACAAGGAATAGGAAAATAATACAGTTTATATTTTTCTTAAAATAAAATACCATTTAGATATTTCTCATATTAGAACTTCTCTTTCCATTCAGGGTTGCTCTAAGAACTGTGGAACATACGTTACACATTAAGTGACAACAGCTGCAATCATTTTTATCAGGTCAGATAATTGTGTTTCCAACCCTAGAGATACCATTTGACCCACTTTCCTGGTTCTCCCTGAACCCAGCCTGAGTCACTTTCAGAATCTCCATGGTGCCATGCAGAAGATAAGTTAGCTCACTTTAAATAGGCTTCAAAAAGACTGACATATAAATATTAAATAATAAAGAGATTATTTTAACCATGCTTACATTTTGTCAGGTTAATAAGATAGTAATTCAATAAAACAAAAGGTAAGTTTATTAATTTTATGATAAATTAATTAGTAATGACAATTATAGGTCTTTTCCCTTCTAATAATCACAAATATTCTTTGGCTGTTTAAAAATATAGGGACATCTTATCATCTTCAAGCATATATTTGCAAAATAGCTCACTACAAAGTATTATATAGTGTGGAAATATTACCAGTTTTATGTATTTGTTAATCTTTGGATAGATAGTATTTGCCAGATGGAAGAGACCCCAGAAGATTTTGAGTGTAACTTTATTTGGAAACAATGTAATGTGCTTTTGTTTGAAAATCTGCTCTATAAAGCAGGGTAAAAATGTGTTTCTCTTTCTCAAAGTTTACAAAATCATCTCAATATTTTCTGGATGTCTTCTCATATTTTTAACATATCTGTTTTCTGACATTTTACGTGGTTTTCAGTAACATAACAACAGATGCAGACAAATAATAATAAGGAGAAATTAATCAGCCCACATATGCAAATAAACAACAAATTAAAGAAAATTTAAAAATAGTAGAATCTTCTCTATAAATGCTAGAGGCAACAGCAAAACCAGAAATGTTCCAAGCTAAGCCAGTCATTACATTCTAGAAAGAATAATATGCTGCTTGAATTTCAAATATCTTCAGGCTCTTTGATATTTGCTATCATCTAATAAATTAATTATATCAGTACCTTGACAAACGCTGTAACTCTTCTAGGAAGAAAAGCAAGAGATTTCAGAAATTATGGATTGTTCTCCATGGATTGTGAATGTGGCTCAACACATATCTCTCTACTATGATATTCTGTCCCCAAATTATGTAGAATTTCTAGTTCTTTAAGACATTATGAAATTATCTGGAGGTTTTCCTTTGTTGGCTCTCTAATCTGATAGATATTGCAATGTCTTAACTCTAAATTTTATTGCACTTATATTTTACAATAATCACTTATTTAAAATGACAGCATTAATTTTTAAAAATAAAATTGTAAATACGTATAGTTTTCAAGGTGAAAAGTGTTTTAACAGAATATATAATTTAGAAGATTAAAAAGATGAAAAAAAGAGGTTGATACCAGCAGATCAAATTGAGAGACTATTGCTTGGCTTTCTTTTCTCCAATCATATGAAGAATTGATGTATCAAAGGCAAATGATATGTGTTAGATAATGTATATCTTAAAACGTTTACAATAATACATTTTAAATAACATAAAATAGAAACTTTGGAATGTAGTCAGCAGTGATTGCAAAACTGTTGACATAATAAATGCATATGCTGGATAGTAAGCATGCAAACTTTTATTGGTATACTTGTGATATGGTTTGGCTGTGTCCCCACCCAAATCTCAACTTGAGTTGTATCCCCCAGAATTCCCACGTGTTGTGGGAGGGACCCAGGGGGAGGTAATTGAATCATGGGGGCTGTTCATTCCGATGCTATTCTAGTGATAGTGAATAAGTTTCACAAGATCTGATGGGTTTATCAGGGGTCTCCTCTTTTGCTTCTTCCTCATTTTCTCTTGCCACCACCACGTATGAAGTGTCTTTCACCTCCCACTGTGATTCTGAGGCCTTCCCCGTCATGTGGAACTGGAAGTCAAATTAAACCTCTTTTTTTCCCAGTCTTGGGTATATCTGTATCAGTAGCATGAAAATGGACTAAGACAATTTGCTTTACATTTTCATTTTTATAAAAGTAATTCTGGCATTATTTATTTATTTATTATTATTTATTTTGAGACAGTTTCCCTCTTGTTGCCCAGGCTGGAGTGCAGTGGAGCGATCACAGCTCACTGCAACCTCTGCCTTCTGGGTTCAAGCAATTCTCCTGCTTCAGCCTCCCAAGTAGCTGGGATTACAGGCATGTGGCACCATGCCCAGCTAATTTTATATTTTTAGTAGAGATGGTGTTTCTTCATGTTGATCAGGCTGGTCTCGAACTCCCATCCTCAGGTGATCTGTCCACCTCGGCCTCTCAAAGTGCTGGGATTACAGGCGTGAGTCACCGCAACCAGCCCTGACGCTAATTTTTGATTGCCTTATAGTGTTATTTTAAGACTTATTTAGAAATTCTCATGTAAAATTAAATTCATATTTATTCTATTAATGTGTATGTATAATGTCTATATATCTGTACATGTATATACGAATGATACACACACCCATATGTATTATAAATATTTACCAAAAAGATTAGAAAGTTAGAAACATGAGGGATTTACCAAAATTAAAAAAAAATCAAAGAGACAAAACAACAAAAAATCCTAAAAAAAGTGAATATATTGTTTTATGTGAGAAAAAGTTGTCAGTAAATTAAAAATTAATATCCATTTATTTATACATAAATCCATATCAGTACATTTCTATCTAATGCATATATATAAAAAAGTATATATACAGTGAGATTAAAGAAGCAAAGAACTAAAGAATTGCTAAATTGTGTAGTTAGAACATAATACAAAGACAACACATATATTTATCACAAATATAATAATTCATGCACTACAATATTTACTGTGGTTCAAAAGAAAGCCGTTGAGGCTTGGAATGGCTCATTTGTTTTAAGTAAAGTAGAAAAAAGTGAGCATAGAGTATAATTACTGTGAGTTAAAACAAGCAATTTGAAGGCAATTATTTGGAAATGCATTATTTATATGAACTAATTTTAAGCCAACATACTGAATTCACGTTCATGTTTGCTATTGTTGTATACTTTGTGGGATGACTTATATCTACTCGTGATTTCTTTCCTTGCTACACAAACCAGTTGTGTAAGCTAAATATGAACCCACTGTACTCTTTGCTACTGTTCCACCTTCTCTCCCCACCAAATATCTCTTCTCCTTGTTCAACTCTACTGCATATATTCAGGTTAGGAGAAGGGGAGTAGAAAGTTTCAATGATATAGAACATTCGGTAATAACTTACCTTTACGTGTATCATTGTTCCTACGGTTACTCAAGGAGTTTGTAAGGCCCTCTAAACCTTAGAACAACCCAAAAGCTGGCTGGCAGTTATAGTTATCTTTAGGTTTTTACTTGGGGAAATAATTTGATCAAGGTCAAGTGAAGAAATAGTTGCCAAAAATCTCAGTCTCCTCATGAATTATTTCCACAATGTGTTGTTCTCTATATTAAGTACTATAGGATGACTATTTGAGGGCAACTGAATAACATCGTGATAATGAAGGCAGAGAAGGACTTACAATTTACATATTTTTAGAAGAGTTTTGCTAGTAATTATCAAACCTAATGGGCCTAAAAACATCTATCAGCCTGCAAAGTTTTATTAATTCTTAACATTTTTTCAAATAGCAGCAGGCGACTATTCTTACCATCTTCAATTTCTTTACTTTTCCTCTGGAGGTAAAATCATTGCCATATGCTTCCTGGAAAAACATAATAACCTTGACTAATGGTTAATGAAATCCTTCTTGAATACTGGAGAGGTAGAGGAAAAGGAAAACAGGAAATTTACTAATAAAATAAACCAACATAGATTTCCAGGTGTTTAGTAATGATTGAAATTTTGAAATCCTGAATATAAAAGCAGAATACTTTATAAAAAACAATGGCGACAAATGTTAACTTACTGCAAGTTTAATATATATCAGTCATGGACCTACGCTGGTATGTCACATGATATACTTCTTAGAAATACCCTAAGGTTGTTACTTGATCTTTATTTATTAGTCCACAAATCTGAGACACGGAGAGTTTATCTTCTGAAGGTCACCGTGCACTACTTGGGCCATCAAAATGTATTTTAATATGTGGAATCTAGATGGCATTTAAATATTACTTTACATAGAATAGCATTCTCTAAAATAGTAGTATTGCCTCAAAAGTCTATTTATCACAAATGAACTGAAGTCCTGTAAATAATCTGATTATTTGTGCCTATATATACTTATTTGAAGTTAACAATATTCATAATACAAAAGTCTCATTAACTTAATTATTGTTAAATTGCAAGTGAGTCTAAGTTATTTTATAATTTAAAGTTGTCTATAACTTGCATATTTTGGATATTCTTGAATTTGAACATCTATTTAATAATAGGGATCTTTCTGTGGAAATTTTTGGTTATATTTCAGATAATATTCTCTTAGATATGAAGGTACAAATTACATAGCAAACAATGGGATTGCTTTTAGGAGTGGATCAATGTGTTCTTTGAAATGTTCCAGAAATCATTTGCAGTTCAGAAAAAAATAAGCATTTTCATGCGTACTGAATATTTACCTAATTATTAAGCAATATTTACTTGGCAAACATCTGTTATGGATAAACTATGTACTGGGATATGGATTCAGCATTTTGATGAGTGATTCACATAATTTGATTTCTGCCCTTGGGAAGCTTACAATATGTCTATATATGTATACATGTATATATACAGATATATAAAATATATACGTATACATGTATATATACGTATATAAAGTATATACGTATACATGTATATATACGTATATAAAATATATACGTATATATGTATACATGCATATATACATATATAAAATATATACGTATACATGTATATATACATACATAAAAATATATCTGTATACATGTATATATACATATATAAAATATATATGTATACATTATATATACATATATAAAAATATATATATACACACACACATATATAAATGCCTGTGTGGTGAATTAAGTTCATAAAGTCTCCATGAAGAGTTACCACTGTGAAGAAATAGTCTGAAATTCATTCGAAATGCTGTCTTGCTTCCATTGCCTTTGAAGATTGTTGAGAAAAAGACATCTATATGGTGATACACTGTTTCAATACATACAAGCTATTTTTCTGGAGAACCCAGTCTTGGAGAGTTCTGGTATACCTGCCTGGAAGACTGCCTATTTCCCCCACTTTCTGAAGATAACTAGTGAAGGGGAGGGTAAGAAACTTCTTTGGGGGATAGTGGACCTGATGCCCCAGAAACAATTATACCTTTGTTTTATCCCTAAACCCCCACCCCAACATTTTATTTTTCCCACTTTGAGCCCAGTGAGTAGTTTATGAAGCTGGTTGTCTAATTCTTTGACATCACCCTTAAGCCACAAAAAGTAACTCCCCAAGAAAGGGCTGGAAAGCATTGAGTTAGTGAGGACTTAAGAGGTTTAATAAAATCAACATAGCTGAAGCACAGGTATTTCATCATCATTCCACCACGATTCACTGAGAAAGTGGGTATAATTAACATTTTTGAGAGATTAAAAAAACACACACAAAAATCGGCATTAATCATGGTGGTGTGAATCCCTGAAGATAAATCATAAATAGACTGCAGGTCTACAAATGGCAGGTGCCCAGAATAACTTCTAGGGTAGCTGGTATCTGTAGGTGTCTCTGGATTTGACAGAGCTGAGCACTGAGTTCTACTAACCTGTTATTCCAGACGAAGTCCCCCTGGACTTGGCTTAGCTCATAGGCAGTAGAATCATCTTGCCGCAAAGGCTTGCAGAGTTCTGGCTGGGGAATTGGGCCAGCAGGACTAGACCATCAGAAAGGATAAGCAGCGTCTATCTCTTTACAGAGAGCACGGTTTCAAGAGCCCCACATGACAAAAAGTACTGATGGCAGCAACAGCAACAAGGACTAAAGAGATTTGGTGATTTCTGGTGCTGGCTAGAAATTAGACTGTTCAAGTTCTCAGGTGTGAGTTCATTATCTGGCACCAATTCATTTTATAATAATTTCATAACAGAAACAAACTAAGGGTTTTGCATTTAGTCAGATCTTTGTTCAAATCTGGATCCTAAGAGCTATACTACTTACCAGGTCTGAGAAAAACACCTAATTTCTGAAAGCCATGGTACATTCAACACAAAATGGTAATAATTACATTAATTACATCCAACATTGGTGGTTCAATAGCACCACTGTTATTTTCCACACGACTTTTAGGTATTAGGCCCTGTGCTTGGTGTGAAAAATACCCACACAAGCAAAGAGAAAAGTATAGGCTAAGTTATTAAATGGTTTTGATGATGTGAACAGTTTTCTTTAGTACAATTGATCCTCAAACAACAGGGGTTTGAAATGCTTGAGTCCACTTACATGCAATATTTTTTTTTCAATAAAAGTTACACCAAATGTGCCTGGCTCTCAACTTCCATTTCCTCCAACTTTTCTACCCCTGCCACTTCACAGCAAGACCAATTCCCCTCTTCCTCCTTCTCTTCAGCCTACTCAGTGTGAAGACAAAAAGGATAAAGAGCTTTGTGATGATCCAATTCCACTTAATAAAGAGAATATATTTGTTCTTCCTCCGTGATTTTGTTAATAACATTTTCTTTTCTCTAGCTTACTTTATTGTAATAATACAGTATATAATACATATAAAATACAAAATATGTGTTAATTGACTATGTTATCAGCAAGGCTTCTAGTCAACAGTAGGCTGCTAGTAGTTAAGTTTTGGGGGAGTCAAAAATTATACATGGATTTTTTTTTTTTTTTTTTTTTTTTTTTGGAGACGGAGTCTTGCTCTGTCGCCCAGGCTGGAGTGCAGTGGCTCAGTCTCGGCTCACTGCAAGCTCCGCCTCCCGGGTTCACGCCATTCTCCTGCCTCAGCCTCTCCGAGTAGCTGGGACTACAGGCGCCCGCCACTACGCCCGGCTAATTTTTTTGTATTTTTAGTAGAGACGGGGTTTCACCGTGGTCTCGATCTCCTGACCTCGTGATCCGCCCGCCTCGGCCTCCCAAAGTGCTGGCATTACAAGCGTGAGCCACCGCGCCCGGCCTATACATGGATTTTTGACTGTGTTGGGGGCATCAGTGATCCTAACCCTCACATTGGTTAAGGGTTAACTGTAATTGACAGAATCATTACATCTTAGTGGGGGGGTCTCCAAGATCAGGTTACTTACCACTTACTCAGTGACAGCTTCATCTTTGTGATTTCTTTGACTGAAGTTTGAATTTCTGTTTAAACTCCATGATACAAGGATATTTCAAAAGTAATTTGGAAAATGTGTATACTATAGCGCCATATTCAGCATTTGTCCTGGTCCATTATTAATCTTAGGATCTTGTTCCCATGGTTGAATTTCTGCCTCAAGTTTTTCACCTATGATAGGGAGAATATTAATAAAAATATCTTTTCTACTTAACTCACAGGGTTATCATAAACCTGAAACAAAATAATACGTGTAAAATTCTTCTGCAAATGTTAAAACTCTAGGCAAATAATAGCAAATGTTTATGTTTTGCTGTTAGAACCAACAAGACACCACTGTTTCAAAGAGGGTGATTTATTCACTATTCCCTTAAAAACACCATGTGCATTTTTATCCCTGTATTTCTTCTCCTCCCTTGTCACTGGTTACAATTATCCTTACTACTGCTGTCCGTGAGTCCAAATCATTTTCTTCTTATTAGTCGTCTTTCATCTTGAATTCCAATTTCTTCACGAATTCTAGAAAAAAGAATCAGAAACCTGAATTCCAATCTCAACCATTAAGTTATTCAATGTTCTGAGCCTTGGTTTTCTTTCTTATAAAGTATGGAAATTTATTTCTACTATTATTAAAAGAGATTAATAAATACTAATATATGTAAATCACTGACATGTAAATACAGAATACAATGTGATGTGTTCTTCCTTTCATCTTCCACATCATTCAGCTTCCTAGAATACTGATTTTGAATAGTAGTGGGCCTTTGCTATTGAGTTTTTTTTTTTTTTTTTGAGACAGAGTCTCGCTCTCTCGTCCAGCCTGTAGTGCAGTGGCGCAATGTCCGCTCACTGCAAGCTCTGCCTCCCGGGTTCATGCCATTCTCCTGCTTCAGCCTCTGGAGTAGCTGGGACTACAGGTGCCCGCCACCACACCCGGCTACTTTTTTTTGTATTTTTATTAGAGACGGGGTTTAACCACGTTAGCCAGGATGGTCTCGATTTCCTGACCTCATGATCTGCCTTCCTCGGCCTCCCAAAGTGCTGGAATTACAGGCTTGAGCCACTGCGCCCGGCTGAGTTATTTTATTTATATCTTTAACATACTCAAAGCCCCTTGAAGGCAGGAATTATGTTTAATACACACTTCTATCTTCGGCAGTTCTGAGCTGCTATGAACTAAATATTTATGTCCCACCCAAGATCATATATTGATACCTTAGCCCCCAGTGAAATGGTATTAGGAAGTGGGGTCTTTGGGAGGTAATTAGATTCTGAGTTTGGAGCCTCCATAATAAGATTGTTGTCCTTCATAGAAGATGATGAAAGCTAGCCCTGTTTATCTCTCTGCCATGTAAGAAGACAATAAACAGACAGTCATTTGTAAACCATGAGGCAGCTTGCATAATCCAGCCATGACAGCACTCTGATCTTGGACTTCAAGCCATCAAAACTGTGAATGAATCAGCAGGGAAACTGAATTGAAACAGTAGGAGAATGCCCAGTAAATTACTGATTTTATAAAATTAACAATTCATTCTGATCATTGACTTACAGCTTGACTAAAGTTAAGTGCGTAGTGCCAACTTTATTCTCATAGTAAACTTAAGTTTTCTCTGCATCTGAGAAGACTATGTCACAAATTGGAATGTGACTTTTGCAGGGGCAAGCCCCAAATAATAGGGGAAATGTCTGACCATCCTGATGAGACCATTGCATTGGTTGTCTTGGGGACACAGGAGAATTTGGAAGAAAGAAGGAAAGTGACACCTGAATGCGGTGAGACTGCTCATCTGAAGAGAAAATATCTGGCAGAAATATACAGAATAAACATAGGTTTCTATCAATGTGACTTGGCTATCACCAGCGTGACATAAATGCAATAATGGCTTGCTCTTCTCCAGCGTAACCCAATCAGCTGAGTTTACCCCATTTTTAAAAGCCACTTAACTTTAAACTGTGTACTAGGTGAAAACCTTTCTCATCAATGAGTCACTTACTATTTCAATGATGTGTCTTTCTGCCCCTATTTATCCGTGGTAGTGCTGTTTTAAATATAAGAGCCTAAAGGACATAGACAAGCTCTCTGGGATTATTATTTATACCTAGCAATGGCTTTGCTTCATTAGATGCTGCTTAAGTGCTGAGGATGGAGTATCCAAAGTAAGTGCTGATTTTAAACAAAGGACCTGAAAAAACTTTATTTCTTGGTACCATAATAACACTAGTAGAAAAAAATTCTGTTGGAGCATTTCTTGCAGATAATTTCCAGTGACAAGAAACAGATCAAAGATAGAAGAAATGTCTTTCTGTGCTCTCTGGAGAGATGCTGAAAGTGATTGTGCAGCACTTACAGCTGCTGAAAACAGATTAGAAAGTTAAAGGGCTTGATACCAAACCTGATTTCATTAAAAAGCCTGTGCTTTATTAATCTTGTTATCTGGTATTGTTTAAGTCAGGAGCCATACAGCAGAAGGGTGAGAAAGAGAAAACAGTGAAACAGAAGGGGCTTTTAAATTCTGTCTGAAGTCACCATGGAAATTAGGTAAGGTGTCAGTGTCCACAGGTATATGTAGATATTCCTATTGCACTTCATCTCCATATATTCATCTGAAATGTCCCCAAAATATGTAACATACATTCCACCTCATATGATGCATGTATGTGATCTAAAGACAATGCAACATTTTAATCAAAATAATGAATAATTGCATGTTACCAGAACAAATATATAACTTGATATAACTTTGCTTCTAAGGTAAATATCTTATTAATTTTACATGCAGTAAATTTATTAAATGCACAGAGGCAGACACTTGGGTTCCATAATGATTGATAAGAAAAATAAGAAATCCCTCCTCTAAGTCATTTGGCTCACTATGAATGCTTCTCCAGATGCTTCCATCTATAAGTGGAAAGAGACAGCAGAAAATAACACTGGCCTGTGGTTTGGAATATCTGTAGGTAATGTAGAAGCTCTTAAACAGATTACCCAAAAGATGACTTAGGAAACATTTTTATAGCATACCAGCTTGGATTCCTCTCTGATTTGGTTAGTTTGTACAGGGTGAGTTAGGATCACATACTTGGAAAACTCTCTCCAAACTAATTTTAGTATGTACAGCAATTTAAGAATATGGCAGTGATATAACATTTCTGCTGTGTATTGCTGGCAAACATTTAGCCTCTTTGAAAACTAGGGCCCTCATTTGCCGATATCTTGTATTGTCACTACCTGCCTTCAAGGCTTAGGTTTTCCAGTGCACTAAAGTTCTCTAAGTGTATTGGAGAAGATCTCAGGCAATGAAACAGCCTTGTTAATATTGTGATTTTTTTATCTGTTGAGTTTTGAAAATACCAAAAAATGATATAATTAGGTGTTTTAGTGATCCAGTTATATATAGGGTCATAAGATAGCAACTTTATATACTTTGTATAAAAATTAGAAGTACTCTAATAGTGTAACATGTTAAATTGTCTTTATCATAATTTAAATGTATCATTTAACAACATCAGAACAAGTTTTACCTTATGGCATAGACATATGTCTTTGGCAAGTGGGTTGAAGGGCACAGCTCTATTATGTGCTCTGTCTGAAAATCTGTCACTGACCTCAAGTTTCTACCATTATAAATTCATTCTTTAAGGATATACATAGGTAAATATACATATATATATTTATTTAAAAGAACTGACTCAACGAGTTGTGGGGACTAGCAAGTCAGAGATTTGCAGGTTAGGCCCATAGGCTGAAACACACAGGCTGGAGTTGATGTTGGAAGCTTGAGACCAAATTTCTTTCTTTCGCGGATCTCAAGTTTTGCTCTTAAGGGTTATCAACTGATTGGATAAGTCTATCAGTATTATCAAGAGTAATCTCCTTTACTTAAAATCAGCTGATTGTAAATGTTAAGTATATCCATCAATGCCTTCATAACACCTAGATTAGTATAAAACTGAACAACTGGGTACTATAGCCTAGCCAAGTTGACACATAAAATTAAACATCACACTTGTTTTGTTGATAAAATTTAAATACAGAATACAACAGAAAATACTTTGTTGACTTTTTCTCATTGGAAATTTCAAATACATAAACAAATAGAATAGTTTTACTGTAGTCCATCACATCAACAGGCTAAAAAGGAAAAATTACATGATCATATCAATAGATGTAGCAAGCATTGGACAAAGTTCAACACTCATTTATAATGCGATAAGACAAGAAAACAGAATAAAACTGAAAAAAAATGAAAGCTTCCTTGGAAAGAAAAAAATAAAACTATCTTTGTTTATAAAGTACATGTTCACGTATACAGGAAATCTCAAAGAATCAATGACAACAACAACAACACAACAAAAGTCTCCCAGAACTAATAAATGATTGCAGCAAGTTTGCAGGATATAAGGTTAATATACAAAAGTCAATCACTTTCTTATAATCAGCAATAAACAAGTAAAATTTGAAATCAAAAGCAGAATGCAATTTATATTAGCATTCCCCAAAAATACAACACATAGGCATAAATCTAATGAAATATGTACATGATCTTGATGAGGAAACCT
This sequence comes from Hylobates moloch, assembly GCF_009828535.3. Taxonomy (NCBI): domain Eukaryota; kingdom Metazoa; phylum Chordata; class Mammalia; order Primates; family Hylobatidae; genus Hylobates; species Hylobates moloch. The sequence continues at coordinate 77,782,249 of NW_026652286.1, read as the reverse complement.
ACAAAACTCTCATGAAAGAAATCAGAGAAGAATAAAATAAATGTATTCAATTATGATTTGTCAATTAAATAATATAAATAAATAAATGAGATATTTCTTGTTCATGGAGTGGAAGAGAATATGTTTAAGAGGTCAGATCTTTCTAACTTTGTCAATAGAATCAATGCAATCCCAATCAATATCTCACAAAGTTGTTTTGTGGGTACTGAGAAACTAATTCTAAGGTTTATATGCAGAGGCAAAAGACCCAGAATAGGCCACACAGTGATGAAGAAAAACAAAATTGGAGGATTGACACTATCTGATTTCAAGATTCACTACAAAGCTGCAGTAATTGAGACAGTGTGGTATTGAGGAATGAACAGGTAAGTAGATTGATGGAACAGAATAAAGAGCCCAGAAAGAGATCCAAATAGGTATATTCAACTGAGTTTTTACTAAGGAGCAAAGCAAGACAATGGAGCAAAGATTGTCTTTTAAACAAATGGTGGCAAAACAACTAGGCATCTACATGCAAAAAACCCAAAATAGACTCATACGTTATATGCTTCACAAAAATTAACTTAAAATGGATTATAGACCTAAATGTAAAATGCAAAACTATAAAACTCTTGGAAGATTACCAGAGCAGAAAAATTAGATGACCTTGGGTAGCGTGATAACTTTTTAGATACAGTGTAAAAAAGCACAATCTATGATAGAAATAACTGATGCGCTGAATGTTATTAAAATGAAAAACTTCTGGCCGGGCACGGTGGCTCACGCCTGTTATCCCAGCACTTTGGGAGGCCGAGGTGGGTGGATCACTTGAGGTCAGGAGTTTGAGACCAGCCTGACCAAAGTGGTGAAACCCTGTCTCTACTAAAAATACAAAAATTAGCCTGGCTTGGTGTCATGTGTTTGTAATCCCAGCTACTCAGGAGGCTGAGGCAGGAGAATCACTTGAACCTGGGAGGTAGAGGTTGCAGTGAGCTAAGATGGCACTGCTGCACCCCAGCCTGGGCGATGGAGCAAGACTCTGTTAAAAAATATATCTATATATATTTATATTATATATATGTATATATAGTCAAGAGGATGAAGATACTAGCAACACACTGGGAGAAAATATTTGCAAAAACCCATATGATAAAGGACTATTATACAAAACATACAAATAACTCTTAAAACTCCATCTCATCACAGAAGATATATAAATGGCAAAAACCATATGGAAAGATGGTCCAGCCTGTAATCCCAGCACTTTGGGAGGCAGAGGCGGGCGAATTACGAGGTCAAGAGCAATGATTGAGACCACCCTGGCTAACATGGTGAAACCCCGTCTCTACTAAAAATACAAAAAATTAGTCAGGCTTAGTGGCGGGCACCTGTAGTCCTAGCTACTTGGGAGGCTGAGGCAGGAGAATGGCGTGAACCCAGGAGGTGGAGCTTTCAGTGAGCCGAGATTGCGCCACTGCACTCCAGCCTGGGTGACAGTGCCAGACTCAGTCTCAAAAAAAAAATAAAAAAATAAAAAAAAGATAGTCCAGACCATATGTCATCATAGAAATGCAAATTAAAATAACAATAAGATACTACTACAAACCTATCAGAATGGCCAAAATATAGAACTCTGACAACACCAAATACTGACAAGGATGTGGAACAACAGCAACTCTCATTCATTGCTGATGGAAATACAAAGTGGTACAGCCACTTTGGAAGACAATTTGGCAGTTTTCTAGCAAACTACACACCCTATTACTATAAGATCTAACAATCATTCTACTTGATAACTATTCAAAAGAGTTGAAAACGTACGTCTACACAAAACCTGCACACAGGTGTTTATAGCAGCTTTATTTATAATTACCAAAACTTAGAATCAACTAAGCTGTCCTTCTGTAGGTTAATTGGTAAACAAATTGTGGTATATCCAGGTAATAGAATATTATTCAGCATTAAACAGAAATAAACTATAAAGCCACAAAAAGACATGTAAGAGGCTTAAATACATATTACTAAAGTGAAAGAAACTGATGTATAAAGGCTATACACTATATGATTACAACTATACAACATTTTGGAAAAGACAAAACTATGGAGACAAAAAAAAATCAGTGGTTGTCCAGGAGTTTAGTTGAGAGAAAGAGATGAACAGGTAGAGCTCAGAAGATTTTTAGGGCAGTGAAAATGCTCTGTGTGATACTGTAATTATAGATATGTGTCATTGTACATTTGTCCAAACCCATAGAATGCATATCTCCAAGAGAGAACCCTAATGTAAACTATGGGTTTTGGGTGATGATGAGGTGTCAGTGTAGGTTCATCAATTGTAACAAATGTATCATGCTGGTGGGGAATGTTGATAATGTATGTGGGGCGGGGGTCAGGCGGTTTTGGGAAATATCTGTACCTTCCTCTCAACTTCGCTGTGAACTTAACACTGCTCTAAAATATAAATTTGTAAAACAACAACAACAAACATGAATAACATAGTGGGATCCCATGTTCCCTTCACCTAGTTTTAACAGTTATCAACTCAGACAGTATTATTTCACCCATAATCTCAGTCCATGTTTCCCCTGCCCAATAATTTGTTTTAAATTAAGTCCTAAACACCATGTTATTTCATGCATAAATATTAAATGTTATATTTAAAATCTGATGACTCTCCTAAATAGCATAACTAAAACACCATTTGACCTGCAATAATAAAACTGTTAATAATTCTTCAGTTTCATAAAATGCCCCCAAACTGTGTATATTTGATAGAGGAAATGGATGTGAGATTATACAGAGAGTGGGACACTGCTCAGAAAAGAAATGCTGGGATTTCATGAATCAATAGAAGTACCTTAAAATTAAGGAGTAGAGTGATTAGTGTGGATAAAATGAAGGCTAGAAACAAAAAAAAGAGGTTGGCCATAAAGTATTTCTTACACTTTGTAATTTTTATTTCTGTATAGCTGGCTTGGTTAAATATATGCTAAGATACTCAGGAGAACTTTACTTTACACTTTCCACTTTTATTGTCAGTTCTGCAGGAAAAAATAAAAAGTACTTCTTATCTTCCCCAGAGGAGTCCATTACAAATATAGAGACGTTGCTTGTTAAGAGCCCATTAGATTTGAAACTCTGCGGAGGAAAACTCAATGGAGGATTTGTTCCCCTCTGAAAATGTGCCTAAACCTAGACCTTGGTACTTAACAGGCCAATAAATACTTCCTCTCAAAATCTAAAAAATAAATAAATAAATAAACAAATAAATAACTAGAATATACTGTAAGAAAATGTCACTACAGAGAGCTACTTACTCTATATTAGAGTAGAAAGGAAGCTTTGATATTATTCCATGACAGCGATTTGAAAGCCGGGGCTGGGAGGGAGGAGTGTGAGGGAAGATTCCAGTTATCAGAAACACCTGTGCAGCAGCGTTATTAACCTACACATGTTCTATCCACACTTGAATTTATGGATCAGAATTTCCAGTATGGGGAGGGACAATTGTATTTTGATAATACGATCAATCAATAAATAAAGCTACTCAAGTAATTCTAGTAAGTTCATTCTTAGGAAAGAAAATTAAATGCTGGCCTCCTTCAGATGTTATGAAAACGGAAACTGTTCACAGCCTGTTTTGTCTCCATTTTCTAGATTCCATTATGACATTAGTCTCTGGTCACAATTATCTGAAGCCTTGCCAGTAAGGAGTTTACTTTTACCTTCTTTTTCTGTTTAATGTCTTTCCTGGTTAGTCCCTCAAAAGTATATATTTGTTACCTGGTGTGTAGGGGTACACTGAATAGCACTTGGTATTATTCTAGTTATTGAGACAGATGGTTCTCAGTTTGTTTTTCATTTGGATATGACAAATATTTAATGCTGCTACTAAATTATTGGAATAGACAAATTGTTAGATACATCACAGACTATGTTAATCTAGTGACTGGTAAGCAAAGACACATTTATATAATTATATCTTACCGTAGCTCTATACATCAGAAAAACTGAAGCCTGTTATATTCCTTGAAATTAAGAATGATTTCACTATTTCTTTGATACAGTTCCACCTCCACCATTTATTATTGGAGTTATATAAGCACAGACTAGGAAAAGGTCAAGTTTTAAAATGTTGTAAATGGAATTTTTCTCCTTTGATAACAGAGATTTAAATGTTTTTGGTTTTGCCCATTGTGTAATTATATCCTCCCTTTGTCCACAAGTGCATAGAAAAGTGATCCTTTTGTAAACCAAAACCACCACCACCAACAACAAAAAACAGTTTTATTGTCTAGCAGGGAAATAATTCCTGGCTAGATTTCACATAAAACTCGTTCTATCCTAAATCACAGAGGCAGATTACATGGCTCTGACCACCATGCAGACCAGAAATGAGCAGGATAATTGGGACATAAAAATCAGATGATGCCAGTTACTACTGAAGCCCATAAAACATAACTCCTTAGAAGTACTTAGAATGGAAGAAGGAGATAAACATGATATTTAAGGAGTAGTTATTGTGTGCTATGACTTATAGTTACTGCACAAATTCTATAATATTTTGAGAGGTGGGGTACCAGTGGCTGAAAGTGAGGAAGGAGAGACCAGTGAAAAGCTTCTCCTGCAGCACAGAAGGGAAGAAGTGCGTGAGTGTCGCAGGCTGACACAAGCATCAGGTGCCACAGGAAAAGGAGGTCTTATTTTCCAGGATCAAAGACATAGTAGCATAAGAAAAAAGTAAACATGCAAAACGGGTAAAGCAAAGAACCAATATAAGAAACAAATTGCTTGTAATCCCAGCACTTTGGGAGGCCAAGGAGAGCAGATCACCTGAGGTCAGGAGTTTGAGACCAGCCTGGCCCACAAGGCAAAACCCCATCTCTACCAAAAATACAAAAAAAAAAAAAAAAAAAAGAAAAGAAAATTAGCTGGGCGTGGTGGTGCATGCCTGTAATCCCAGCTACTTGGGAGGTGGAGGGAGGAGAATTGCTTGAATCCAGGAGGTGGAGGTTGCAGTGAGCCGAGACCGGGCCATTGCACTCCAACCTGGGCAACAGAGCAAGACTCTGTCTCAAAAAAGAAAACAAACAAACAAACAAAAACAAATTAAGCATAAACAAATACATAAATTTTTGTAATTTTGACCATACGCTAAATAATAATGAGGTTTGAGACATCGACCATCAGCAAGAGAGATAGATTCTACAAGAGAAACTGTAGGACATCTCAGTGAGAAGAATTACATAGTACTGCACACTTGGAATGTTCTAAGATATTATTAAGAAATGTGAGAAATTTCATCCATATTACAAATAAGGCAATTGAAGAATATATGTAAAAAGGAAGACCAAATCTAGAAATAAATCTTGAGTTCTACAGACCATGGCTAAAATATTTAACATAAATAATATATATTCATTAGTATTGACAGTGGTCTGAAAATTACTCACGAGAGGCTGGAATGAAATATCCTTTTGGGCAAGGGCCACGGCAGCTTCATTAACCACCCCAGGTGTTCTGGAATATATTAGGTGTCCAATAATGTCTGTCGGATCAAAGAATTCTGTAATCTTTTGTACAAAGAATACTAGACCGAGAGTCAGAAAACCTGGGTTAGAGACTTCACTCTTTGGCTTCTCACTTGTGAGCAAATCACTTAATCACCCTGACTCTAGATTTTATTTATTATAAAAGGAGAAATCAGGCTTCATGTATCTTGTGAAATACATTCCTTACAGATGCAATTAAAATGGAATTTATATAAAATAATTTTCATACTGCAAATACAGTATAAATGCACATGGGAATATGACTTCACAGTGACTTGTAAGTGGGGTTACTCCTGTTCTTGGTAGTCCCTATGTATACTTCTCCACGCCACTGTGCAAAGCTCTGACGCATCTAGGGCACTCCTTTCCTTATAGCTATTGTGGCCATCCAGAACTGACAACGAATTACATCATTCTCTAGCTAAGGTATCCTGTGCCAAATTTTAATGAAAGAACAAAAATTGCCTTATGACAAAAGCTTTCATTTACAAACTCTCCCTTCTGATAAATTCTGAAAGTTTAACACCTACTTTTTCTTCAGAGCATGATAAAAGTAAACTTAGATAATTTGGTCTTGCTAATATCAAGCTTATAACAGGACGTGGCAGTTCATGTTGTTACTAATAACCCATTGATGTGTATAAAATAGATATTGTGGGGAAAAGAAAGAGAGACAGACAAAGTATAGAGAAAGAAAAGTGGGCCCAGGGGACCGGAGTTCAGCATACGGAGGACGCTCACCGGCACCGGTCTCTGAGTTCCCTCAGTATTTATTGATCATTAGCTCTACCATCTCGGAGAGGGGGATGTGGCAGGACAATAGGGTAATAGAGGAGAGAGGGTCAGCAGGAAAACATGTGAACAAATGTCTCTGCATCATAAACAAGGTAAAGAAAAAAGTGCTGTGCTTTTGATGTGCATATACATAAATATCTCAATGCCTTAAGGAGCAGTATTGCCACCAGCTTGTCTCACCTCCAACCCTAAGGCAGTTTTCTCCTAACTCAGTAGACGGAATATACAATCGGGTTTTACACTGAGACATTCCATTGCCCAGGGGTGAGCAGGAGACAGATGCCTTCCTCTTATCAACTGCAAAGAGGCCTTCCTCTTTTACTAATCCTCCTCACACAGACCCTTTACAAGTGTCGGGCTGGGGGACGGTCAGGTCTTTCCCTTCCCGTGAGGCCATATTTCAGACTATCACATTGGGAGAAACCTTGGACAATACCTGGCTTTCCTAGGCAGAGGTCCCTGTGGCCCACAGTATTTTGTGTCCCTGGGTACTTGAGATTAGGGAGTGGTGATGACTTTTAACAAGGATGCTGCCTTCAAGCATTGGTTTAACAAAGCACATCCTGCATAGCCCTAAATCCATTAAACCTTGAGTCGACACAGCACATGTTTTCTGCGAGCACAGGGTTGGGGGTAGGGTTACAGATTAACAGCATCTCAAGAAGAAGAATTTTTCTTAGTACAGAACAAAATGGAGTCTCTTATGTCTACTTCTTTCTACATAGACACAGTAACAGTATGATCTCTCTTTCTTTTCCCCACAGATATGATGATCATGTAAGTGACTGTAGAGAGGAAGTGTTCAATAAATATTCACTAAATATTTTCTAAATGCCTAGAGAAATCTAAAAAGAGAAACAGAGCTTTCAGCTAGTGATATCTCAGAATTTTTTGTAGAGAAATGCAACGGTTAGATATTTAAAAATTCAAACTAGTAAAATGAATATCAGAATAATTGAGAAGTAGTTTACTGATAAACGAAATATAATTTTCTCTGAAATTACTTGGGAAAAGGGTTAACAAGGATAGAGCTTAATTTATTTGTCATATTTTATAGTAGCCAAATTTTTATTTGAATTGTCATGATTATAGAATTCAAGAAATGATGTTACCATTCTAAAAAACACTTTTTGGAAAAATACTTCAAAAATTTTGAATAGACCCTAATTAGTCCATTGGTAAATAGGCAATATATGTCTCCACATATGCTTATAAAAACAAACTGTGACTCTATAACACATACATATTGCAATTCTGGAATCTAACAAAGTTTGAAACTTGGTCGTATTTCTCCTTATATAAACTACTTTTTCCACTTGATGGTCCTCAAGGAAGTTGTATTTTTACCCTTTCTATCTAGTTCTACTGAAAACATCCTTAGTTACTATAGGCAGTGTGATGATTAATTTTGTGTCGACTTGGCTGGGTTATGGTGCCCAGATATTTGGTTCATTATTATTTTGGATGTGTCTGTGAAGGTGTACTTATGGATGAGATAAACATTTAAATTGATGAACACGATTAGAGACAATTGCCCTCACTAATATGGGTGGGCTTCATCCAATCAGTTGAAAGCCCAAATAGAACAAATACAGACCTCCCGTGAGCAAGAGGGAATTCTGCCAGCGTGCTGCTTTCAAATTTGAATTGCAGCTCTTCCCTGAGTCTCCTGTTTGCCCACCTTCCTATCAAATCTTAGACTCACCAAGCCTCTACAATCACATGAACCAATGCTTTAAGGTAAATCTCTCTCTCTCTCTCTATATATATATATATACATATATATGTGTGTGTGTGTGTCTCTATGTGTCTACACACACACACACACACACACACCCTATTGGTCTTTGATATGGTTTGGCTGTGTCCCCACTCAAATGTCATCTTGAATGTAGCTCCCACAATTCCCACGTGTCATAAGAAGAGTCTGGTGGGAGGTAATTGGGTCATGGGGGCAGGTATTTCCTGTGCTGTTTTCCTGATAGTGAATAAGTCTCATGAGATCTAATGGTTTTATAAAGGGGAGATCCCATGTACAAGCTCTCCTTGTATGTCTCAAAGACATCCCTTGCTCTTCCACTATGATTGTGAGGCCTCCCCAGCCATGTGGAACCATGAAGCCATTAAACCTCTTTCCTTTATAAATTACCCAGTCTCAGGTATGTCTTTATTGGCAGGAGGAGAACAAACTAATGCAGTCTTGTTTCTCTGAATAACCTTAAATGAAAATCTTAGATATGCTTTTGTCTCTTCTCTGATCCCCTGATCTAGTCCATTCCTGAATGAGCTCAACTAGGGTAATCTTAAGGGCTGGGAGAATCTCTAAGCAATGGATTTGCTTCCTAGATTCCTCAGGACCAGGCTCATATCTAGTGAGCGAGCTTCCACATTTCTTCAGTCCACGATCCCTTCCAGATCCCTGCCAAATGAGAAGAGTGGAAGAGATAATGTGGATATGTGAATACATGATTTAATATCTGCATTAACTTCACTACAATAGGAAGGGGAAATAAAACAGCAGGTCAATAGAAACTAGAAGCTATTTCGTACTGAAATGGCGCTCATCCCCATTATAACACCATTTTCTGAAACACAATTTCTACCGAACTCTTCTCTGGACCATCCTCTAAGGTCAAACCAGCTGGACCACACATGTAGCTATACCTCTTACTGAAATTTAGTTCATTTAAATATGGTTAAAGTTTCTCTAATTGACTTTGTTTTCTTTCTTAACTCTGCCCTTATTATAATGCCATTGCCCATTCTCCCATTACCTGTAAGGCCAGACTTCCATGTCAGAGCATGAAGGTGTAATGAATATTTGACTCTGGTTAATTTCCTACAATATTCTTGGCTGCTCATATTTTTGTGTTTTAAATAATTAAAACTTTTTTTATAATTCTGCCCATATTCTTTACTTGTTTTGCTTCTCTTTACCTCTGCCTTGACTGAACTGTTCAGCTACTGACAAGTAGCTTAACATCTTATATTGCTACTAGATAACTTTGATGCTTTTTATTCTTTCTCTATAATGTAATACTTTGCTTTCTGATTAATGTTTCCCAGTCAATATATTTTTTTAACCACGGTCTTCCTAAAAGCCTGGTTTTACTAGAAGTTATATTCATTAATTCATCATTTTTCTCTCTTTCTGACTCTCTAACTAACAAGAAATTACTTCTAGGATATCTGAGTAGAGCAGCTGATTACTTCCACCTCGTAAAGACTTAAGGATTAAAAGAAAACCATAGAATATGTATGATTTCATTAATATTTTCTTCATATAAGATTAATATTTTAAGGAACATTTACATTTGTCTTTAGCTGTTAGGTGAACTACCCGCCTATTTTGTGCCTGCAACAAGGCAAGTCCACTGGAGGTGACAAGGCAGGCAGCCTGTAAAAGTGAGTTTTGAGCATGTAGTTTTATTCATAGAAATAATTTCCTTCCCTCCCTCCCTCCCTTTTTCCCTCCCTCTCTTTCTCCCTCTCTCCCTCCAGCTCTTTCTTCCCTTCCCTCTCTCCCTCCCTCCCTCCCTCCCTTCCTTCCTTCCTACCTTCCTTCCTTCCACCCTCTCTTCCTCCCTCCCCCTCTCTTCTTCCCTCCCTTCCTCCTTTCCTTCTTCCTTTCTTCATTCCTTCCTTTTTTGTTTTCTTTCCTTCTATTCTTCCAGCAGTTGCTTTGTTCTGACTCCATTCATTTACTCCCTGTTCAGTTTCATTCTGTTTCTGGACTTTACCAGATTTCTGACATTTTGGATCTCTCTCTCTCTATCTCCTCTCTCTCTTTCTCAGATACTTCTTTCTGGGAAAAAAAAGCATCTGAGAAAGGTTACTGGGAAAAAAATGACTTCTTTGGTGTTTAACCTTTAATACTATCTGAGGTTTGACTTACAACTTTTGCAGCGGCACTTCCTTTTCCAGATAACCACTGTAGATAACCCCAGGTGACTTCTTCTTGCATTCATACATTGGAGCAATTTCCCATCAATTCTACTGCAATTTCTGGAGAGGAAAATCAAACAATGGGTCATGTATTTTACTAACTGCATTTTAGAGGTGAGAAAATTGAGGCGGAAATAAAATTATACAATTTCCTTGAGGCTGAATAACATACTAGAAACAGAGAGCTTTAAGGCTCAGTTCTTTCTGAGTAACATCACTATTCCATATTTAGTTGCAATTTCTCCAGGAATAGAGATTCAGAAAATAGATTTTACTTCTACAGTGATTAGATTTAAAAGTAAAGTAAGAAATGCTTATTTCACTTTAAGTAGAAATTTATTCACGGAGCTAGATCCAGATGTGACAAGCTCATTACAGATGTGATAAAGCCCTTTCTAGAAATGGTATGTAAGAAACATAGAGGGGCTTTCACTCGTCCACTGTAAATCATGCATTCATCAAGCCTTTTGTAGGCACCATCTGTGACAGACCCTGAGCGAGGTGATAGAGATACAACTGTGAGCATGTCAGCATCCATGATTTAAATGACTTTATAGACTATCACAGGGCAAAAGTAAAAAAAGAAAAGAAAATATTTCTGAATCCATTCTTGAGATAATATATGTGATGGCAGTGATTTATATATAAATGGACAGATTATTTCTTTTCCATAAGTCTATAAATGATTTAAAAACAATGATATGGTGTTAATCATGTAGTAGTAGTGGTGCCCCCATGACAGGGGCATGAAAATTAAAAAAATAAAAATAAAATAAAAAATAATTTTTTAATTTTTTAATTAAAAAAATTAAATTTTGCTCCCAAAGGGAGAAAATTGGTTATGGGGGAGGAAAACAATTCCCAGGCATTACAATAATTTGTGTTCTCCACAAAGAGTAACAGTACCTAAAAAGATATTCAATATGTCTGTGGAATTAAAATTTCATTTGGAACTGGATGTGATTAAGAAAAATATGTTTTTAAAGTCTCCGTAGGAGGGAAATATGAACAAATGTTGAGAAACACTGGTTAACCTCTTTTGATGTTTGAGCTATTGCCGGCATCTTTATTGGATTATTGGAACTGTACAAAATTATTGCAAGTAGCATGGAATATATTTATGATTCCCCTGATTAGAAAGAAATGCACTTTAATATCATAAAAATATATCGTCTAAATTATCCCAAGTATTTTCTTCAGGAGGAGGGACTTCTTTCATAACATGTATTTTTTAGATATGTTAATGATTTTATTTTGTTCTGTATACAAAAATCAGCAAGTGTTATAGCTATGAAACATTTCTTTCCCATTTTTCGGGTTCTGTGCACTCAACACATACAGTGCATAACGTTTGACCTTAAAGGAGTTATTTTCCCCATCAGATTTGCCAACTTGAATGTCTGTCTTTATTTGCAATATATTTTTCTATTCTCACATTGTCAACTTGCACCTGATCTTTAAAACCCTTATTAATAATGATTGTAGTCTATAAAATAAACAATGCTCCACAATAGAAAAGATTGATGATATTAATATATAAAATATTCTTTACATATTGAACACAGTCAATAAATAAAGAACTACCTCAAAAATTAACACTCTCCCTTCCACTTAATGTGTCCAAGTTGAGCTAAGTAGATCCTGGACACTCTCTCTGTATTTGTTTTTCACGGTAATATTACAGGTGCTTAATAGAATGTAAAAATTGTAAGACCTTAATACATGTGGTGAATGAATTCAGATGTTCTTTATTTCCAATCAAAACTTAAGAGAATAAACTACAAATGCTTTTATCAAATTATTTTCTTTCCTCTTATTCATGGTTTCACTTTCTGCAGTTTCAGTTACTTGTGGTCAATTGCGGTCCAAAAATATTAAATAGAAAATTCCATAAAGAAATAATTAATACATTTTAAATTGTGTTTGTTCTAAACAGGATGCACCATTCCACTTCATCCTGTCTTCATCACAAGAAGAAAAGTGAGTAAAGTACAATAAGATATTTAGAGAGAAAGAGCAATATCTCATTTATGAAACTTCTATTACAGTGTATTGCTATCATTGTTTTATTTTAGGTTATTGTTGTTAGTCTCTTACTGTGGCTAATTTATAAATTAAACTTTGTCATTTATACATATGTATATAAAAAAGCATAGTTTATATAGAGATTTCTACTATCTGCAGTTTCAGGCATCCACTGGGAGTCTCAGAAAATATTTTCCTTGGAAAAGGAGGAACAACCGTGACTGAAAGTCATTACCCTCTGTTTATTTAACTGGCTGTATCTGGGAGACTAAAAGATGAGAATTTGGGGCAGCAAATCTCAAGCATTAAAAAAACTTTCTATTTATAAAAAAACATAGTTTACAAGGGTTCTGATTACACAGTATTGCCATCAGAGGCAGAAGCTTAATTTCTGTGCCCCTTTACTTGCATAATTTTTCATTCAGGGTTTTGTGTTCCATTTATTAAAGAAGACTCCCTAATTTTCATATAATTCAGTTCCCTGGAAAACCTGGATTAGTTCCACCCAACGGCAGTAGTGACTGACTCTCAGCTCACTAGTGTTTCATGGCTCAGTCTTGGGGAAATTTCAGCCTACTTGACACAAGTGCCAAATCGATCTTTTCTCTTGCCTTTCCCTCAAAAATCTGTCCTACACACTCCTGCCAGATAAAACTTCCTAATGTCTTTTTCTGCTTCTGTAACTTTATTTCTCAGACATGTTCAATTCTTTCCCTGGCCCATAAAATTAAGTTCTTGAGCGGTGGGTGGTTCACACCTGTAATCCCAGCACTTTGGGAGGCTGAGGCTGGCGGATCATGAGGTCAGGAGATCGAGACCATCCTGGCTAACATGACGAAACCCCGTCTCTACTAAAAATACAAAAATATTAGCCAGGCGTGGTGGCAGGAGCCTGTAGTCCCAGCTACTCCGGAGGCTGAGGCAGGAGAATGGCGTGAACCCGGGAGGCGGAGCTTGCAGTGAGCCGAGATCGCGCCACTGCACTCCAGCCTGGGCGACAGAGCGAGACTCTGTCTCAAATTAAAAAAAAAAAAAAGTTCTTACTCTGACTTTCAATGCCACCTACCAAATGGCTGCAATCACCCTTCGTTTATCTTCCTGCTAATCCACTTTATATAACCTACTGTATTAATCAGGGTCCTCTAAAGGCACAGAACTAATAGGATAGATGTATGTATGAAGGGAAACTTATTAACGAATATTAACTCACACTATCACAAGGTGAAGTACCACAATAGGTCGTCTGCAAGCTGAGGAGCAGGGAAGCCAGTCGGAGATTCAGAATCTCAAAAGTAGGGAACCCGACAGTGCAGCTTTCAGGCTGGGGCTGAAGGCCTGAGAGGGCTGGCAAACCACTGTTTTAAGTCTAAGAGTACAAAAGCTGAAGAACTTGGAGTCTGATGTTCAAGGGCAGGAACAATCTGGTACGGGAGAAAGATGAAGACCAGAAGACTCAGCCAGTCAAATCCTCCCACGTTCTTCTGCCTGCTTTGTTCTAACCACTCTGGCAGCTGATTAGATGGTGTCCACCCAGATTGAAGGTGAGAATCTGCGCCTCTCAGTCCACTGACTCACATGTTAATCTCCTTTGGCAGCATCCTCACAGATGCACCCAGGAACAATACTTTGCATCCTTCTATCCCATCAAGTTGACACGTAACTATCACACCTATTAACTGAGTTACTCTTTCTCCCCGGTGTGGTACGTATATCCAAGAATTCTTTCTTTTTTTTAATTTTCTTGAAATACTTTCTAGGATGTCTCTAGATAGACCTGAAGTCATATTCTGGGCTGCCCAACAAGAACAGGAGCTGATAAAAGCACGTGGAGTTCCAGCCGCCCCAGGATTCAGCACTGTTAGTCTGCTTCAAAGTAACTCTGTGTCAGCCTGCACCACATTTGCCCATGATTGCTTCATTTTTCTCTTGGTTGGCATGCTCATCTCAGATTTTTTGATTCTGGTTATGGGACAAGAAGTTAAGCATCAGGTCTCTAATATAGCCTGCATTCATGTTATGAACAGATGATCATAAAATTCAAATAATTTCATGAGATTGACAGAGATTTTTCTTACTCAAGAATTGAAGTTTGAGTGCAAAAGACGTTTATCTGATTTAACTATATGGATTATTATTCCGTTTTTTAAAGAGACTACAATTGGGAAAAGATAATGAATTATTAACTGAAGAAAAATATTTCCTGTGGATGTATACATTTGGTTAAATGTGAAACTTAAGGCATTGTATTGTATGTTTCTTATATGGTGTTCCCAAGGACTGAAATATATCAATTTTATTCAGACTTTCATTACCTTCCTTTAGGTTACCCTGGGATCACAAAACAAATACTAAAAATCAAGCACTTCTAACAGCAGCAATGGCCTCCATGTTTCCAAATCTGCCTGTGAAATCCTTCCAACACCCTCGTGCTCATGTCAACACGTTTGGCATGTAGAATTTCTTTAGTCCCCACCTATATGCTACCTTTCGCTCATTTGGTCTACAATTCTGCTATCTCATTTTCCCTTTACATTTAATATTTCTAAAATATTACCCATCAAATTAGCTTTTATGTTATTTGAAGACAGTACTCTCAAACCAGCATTTTGTTCAACATTGTATACTCTGAAGATCTTCTAGGTACAGGTTAGATGTGTAAACAGATATTTACCATCTTTTCCTTTAAAATATGCTTCTGTTGAGACCTTTCTCCAAAAGTGTCTGCTTATCTCTCATTTTATTGTGTTGATTTTAGAGCGGTTAAATGAGTTCTTTATTTCCCAAATCTCCACATTCTTCAGGGAATTAGATGTTGTATTTCTTATCCTTCATGTCATAGGCAGCTACCTCCTTTGGTCACCTTCCATTTGTCAGTGTCCGTAATGCCATAACTTCCTTGATGTACTTCTCCAGACTGAGGTGTGCACACACACACATATATATACCCCTACACATATATTTATGAGTGTTTGTATATATTGGGAAGTATTGTAAGTACTTTGTAATGGTTTCCTGTTTTCATGTATTACTAAAACTTGGCATTGCTGTTTTCTATGTATCTTATTCTTCCTCTTCAGATTGTTCAGTTGCTCCTTTTCTTACCTGAATCTCAATGTTTGCTCCCATTTTAATTGTCTACCAATATTTCTAAGCTATTTTGTCTCCGTGTTGTGACTTCACAGTCAACAGTGTTGTCAGAAAGACAGTTTCCAACCTGTTATCATCCGTGAATATCGCTAGTGTGGTTTTACTTATGCCCTCTTTTAGCTCACTAATGAAGATGCTGGGTAGATTGCACCATGCATCAATTGTCTAGAGACAACACAGAGTAAGTTGTCATTTTCCTTTATCTTTCATTTTTGATCCTTTAATTATATCGTGGCTTATTTACAAGCTTATATCTAAACTTAAGAAGCCATCATCCTTGGAGTGGATATAATTACATTAATACATAATTTTTAAATTTCATTAACAGAATTGTCACATGTATGTAATAGGATTTTTTTCTTCATGATCCAATGATCATTTTTTTTGAAATGATATTAGTCAAACTTCAGGAGTTGTTTGCCTGAATTCATTATGTTGTTTGCATAGCATGTGAATTTCATGGGTATAGCAATCACACAGGCAAAATGTTGTGTTTGTGCTTCTGCCCATGGGATGAATGGCGGTGCTCACAAGACACTGCTCTTTACACTCTGTATCTTCACCATTCCATTCCTTTTTCTCTATCTCTGATCCTCTTTCCTTTGCAGTTGCCAAATTCCTTTCTACTTAGTGCTCATATAACTTCTCCATTTCCCCTAGACAGTTATTGGTACTTCTTGTATTTCAACTTGCCCTGTATTCCAGCTATACCTCTATAATCACACTTGTCATGTAATAGTGTACCTCTTTTTATTTACATATCTATCATCGCTCTAGACTGTGAACATCTGGAGGGCAGAAATCTTGTCATATTTGTCTTTATTCCATAATGTTTAGCATAAAGTAGGCACTCAGTAAATGTTTGCCAGTGAGTGAATTAACAGCTTGTTAGGGGACATCAATAAAAGCCTTAATTTGAATAAATAAACTTTTTATAAGCAATTTACATTGAAATGGCCCTTCTCCAAATTGGTACTATTTGGTTAACACTTTACTTGAAAATGCCAAGTTACCTTCTCTTCTTTACATAGTTTCAGTGCAGTTAATATTGTTCATAAAAAAGCAAGTGATGCATAGTCAATTACTGTTATTATTTTGACCACAGAGGCTCTTAGGAAACAGTTATTTCTTTTTTAAGAACAAATGTCAAGGAATGAACCTTATTAGGTCTCGTTCTGTCACCAGGCTGGAGTGCAGTGACATGATCTCAGCTCACTGCAACCTCCACCTCCCGGGTTCAAGCGATTCTCCTGCCTCAGTCTCCTGAGTAGCTGAGACTACAGGTGCGTGCCACCACGCCCAGCTAATTTTTTTGTGTTTTTAGTAGAGTCGGGGTTTCACCATTTTGGCCAGCATGGTCTCGATCTCTTGACCTCATGATCTGTCTGCCTCAGCCTCCCAAAAGTGGGGATTACAGTGCTGGGATTACAGGCGTGAGCCACTGGGCCTGGCCTTATCAGCTTATTTGTAAAAAAATATTGTACATTCTGTTCTCATTAAAATGTTAGACTAATCTTTACAGTATAGATTCATAACATTTAAATCTATAGCAATTGCATTGATATTTAGTTGATGATTTTGGATTTTTTATTATCAGCTTTCCAATACCAATTAAATTATAGAGTTTTCTAATATATATTAAATTATATTTAGTACATAATACTCAATAGTGTGTATTAATGGGGTTCAAAAAGTATTTTAACACAAAGGTAAAAAGAATTTTTTTTTTCAGTTAACTGGAAATGAGTAAGATTTTTCTAATCTTGTATATTCTACATGCTTCGCTTATGTTGATTTACAGGTTGGCATTGTTTTATATACTAGGTGCATTCCTGAAGGAAAAAAAAGGAGGAAATACATGATTAACATTATTCCTCTAAACTAGGCATCATGATGATTCCCTGAGGGCAGACATTTTGATAAACTTGACTTGAATCTGCAATTGTATGGATCATGGAAAATCTCAGTAGTTACTACTCATGGAACTTTACTGAAGAATTAAAGGACAATGAGAAAATAGTGGCAAGTTGAGGGTTGCTTGAAAATAGGCACATTCCATAAATTAGATCTTAAAATTATATCTCCACCCTGCCCCCCTGCCAACTACCATTAAGACAACCACAATTGGCCGGGCGCGGTGGCTCACGCTTGTAATCCCAGCACTTTGGGAGGCCGAGGCGGGCGGATCACGAGGTCAGGAGATCAAGACCATGGTGAAACCCCGTCTCTACTAAAAATACAAAAAATTAGCCGGGCGTGGTGGCGGGCGCCTGTAGTCCCAGCTACTCAGAGAGGCTGAGGCAGGAGAATGGCGTGAACCCGGGAGGCGGAGCTTGCAGTGAGCCGAGATCGCGCCACTGCACTCCAGCCTGGGTGACAGAGCGAGACTCTGTCTCAAAAAAAAAAAAAAAAAAAAAAAAATCTAAGTTAAAACTGTGTCATCTCAGCTATGAAAACTCATCTTCAAGTCAATTCTACCAGCCTCCTCTTCTCATCACATGACACTCTTGGAGTCAAAACCCCTTCAACACTGTCACAACGTAAGGCCTATTCTTTCCTATGGTACTGAGATTCCCCTTTCTTTCTAGCTCGCTTTGTTTTCTCCTTGCTATTTGAAACAGCAATATTCTGACTTCTTTTGTCATAAGAGTGCCTGAGATTTGTCTTAGTGAGGTATGATAAGACACACAGACACAGAAGCAACTGTCATGAAGGAAGAAGTTTTCATACTCACAGATCCCTAGAAACAGGTACAAGACATCATGCAGGGTCACATGGGGAAGAACCAGAGTTGGTCAAGAGGCGAAGCAAGTGAGGGGAAAGTGTGCTAGAGCCTTTATTGTGTTTTCTATGGGAAGGAAGGGGCAAGGTAGGGTAAGCAGGTTTAGGATTGGTTAGTTAGAACAACTTCAATGGGCTCTGGGACATAGGAACTGTTCCTAGTGGTCCGATTTCTGGCCTGGGGGTGATCAAGGCAGGTGGAGAGTGGGCCATAGTGTAAGCATACTACGAGTCTGATAAAGAAAGTGGTAGGGGATATAGGCTCTAAATTGATTGGTTTGCATATGAGAAGTGCACTTGTAAGAAAGTCTTTTGCCATATCTAGCACTTAGCTAACCCTGGAAGGGGCAGTCTTTTCAGGGTCAGAAAGGCCCCAGGATATCAAAGCACTAAATACAGAAACTAGAAAATATGGTTATTACATCCTTTCTTGTACAGTGTGCTGCAATCTGGTCATATCTTCTATTAAGAGCATTTAAAAATTGATTTTTTTCAAACCAACACATCTATTATTTCGTGAAGTAATATAGAGGATTTCAGAAGAAAAGAATCAATTGGGTTAATGGCCAGGCACAGAACTCTTTATGAATCAACTTTCAAGTGCCACTCTGATATTGGAGTTTCTGTCTCCTGGTGCCTGTTTACTCAAGAACAATTGAATTTTCTCTACAATATTCATTTTAACTATTCCTCGTAGCTTGAATTTCAATATCTCATCAAGAAAAAACATTTCCAATATCAACTCTACTAGTTAATAAACCATGCATTGCTGATCTAAGAAAAACATAGCTACATATCCAAGGCATGCCTCTGGAGTATGGAGGCACCTAACAACCCCTGAAATAGGTATTCTCAATTACGTGCACTGACCACTCCTAGGTTGTAGATTGGAACCAACAAATACACACACATATGATACTACTCTCAATGCTTTGAAGGAATTACAGACTATAAAACAACTTCCCCAATGAACTTCTAGCATCAGCAGCTAATTCGTTTACTGTCTTGGTATGTTCTCCCATGGGATTACAATTTGTGTGCTCAATATGGGTAAATGTTAAATAAAAGGAGGATGGGGATTTCAATGGATCTGGAAGTAATAGATGGAACAGTCTTTGTGGAGTAAAAATAAATGAAATGTATAAAATAAAAGTAACACTTGCCAAATAAACAAGATGGGAGAAGTACAAATTGAAGTAGGAATAAGGGTGCAGAGTAACAGATTAAAATGAAATCTGAGTTAAATAAAATTTATTTATATTTGTAGTTTTCTTTGACAGCAATTATTGAGTGAGTTGAAAGCACAGTTTGCATCCTCCCCGGATCTTCTGTTTACTGTTTTGGGACATTTCTATGAATATCAATTTCCTTATCAAAAGAGAAATAATAATCCATACATCATGGTGTTACTGGCAGGATAAAAAATATCAGGTATGGGACCTAGGAATCTGTAATTTTAATATGTTTCCCAGGTCATTTTGGTGCGTGCTAAAATTTGAGGGCCCTGAGATCAAGGGAAAAAATGCAGTTTTATTTGCAGACCAGGCTACATAGGAAATCTGAGGCATTGAACAGTTGCAAACGCTCCACCTTTTCCAGCCCCAAGGCTATGTTTTTGGAAGGAATCATGCTGTTAGAGTATTGCTGAAAAAAAATTTACTAGAAAAAGTGTTACTACTACCCAGGGATAAGATTCTCTGGGAACACGTGTCTATGTTCTGGTAGGCCTCCCACAAGGGAAACACAGACATTTTCTGATAAGTAAAGAAAGATTGGGAAAGACCTTATAATCTATACCCCTCTGTCAGCCAACATTCTCCCTGCCAATTCCTGAATACATTATTTTCGCATTAATTCACACCGAAACTTCAGTTATCTTTTCACAAGAGAAAAAGAAAACTTAAAAAGACACAGCAGGTGTATTATATTGTTTTTCTTTGCTTTATTATGTTTGATAAATAACTTGACATTTGTTGGCATATTATTATTTTTATTTATATAAACCAGGACAGTTACTGAGTAAAAATGGTCTCAGTTAGGTTCAGAAAATGTGTTCACACATATATTGATGTTTTACTATATATATATATCAATAGATAGATGATAGATATAGATACATATTACATCTCTCTATATGTATATATATACATAAACTCATATGCACAGCAAACATTGTATATAAACACACACATATATATTCCTTCACAACACATAATTCTTTATTTTACTTTACTTGTGATGAAGTGTCAAGAAGCTAAATATTTGGCTGGGTGTGGTAGCTCACACCTGTAATCCCATCACTTTGGGAGGCCAAGGCAGGCAGATCATGAGGTCAAGAGATTGAGACATCCAGATCTTTTATTTTTGAATGATAATTTGTGTTTAGCCTTCAAAGGTGACTGAACCTGTGAAATATAATGATTCCATCCAAAGCCATAAAAGAGGTAGAACAGAAGCCTCAGACTTACCTATTAGATCTCTCAAGTCTCAAAAATAAGACTTTTTTTTAAAAAAAGTAAATTGAGATTATTTGCATAAAATAACTGTAAAAAAACTATTTTTAAATGTTTATTAATTATAGCCATTTTTTGCATTCTACAAATATCTTGAGAAATTTTTGTTTTCAGTCTGATTACTCCTCAACCACCTCTGATAATGTAGGCTATGAGAAGCCTCAATAGATGTGTATGTCTCAATAGATGTGTATTCCACAAATGCTGGTAGAGTTGAACTAAGCCAAAAAGAAAGAGGAAACTGTGTCTTTAAAACCAAAGTATGTTTTATAATCAAATGAGAGACAATAAGTTATCTGGCATCTGACTAAAATATTCTTAATCCCTATATTATAGTGAAGAAGTATGGCTGTCTTTACCTCATCTAGTAATTTTATACTGAATTAGAAGATATTCTGTTCAACAGTGTAAAAACCACTACAGATATTGATTCAAGCTTCTAATGAATAGAACAAATGGAAGCTGTAAACTATTTTTCTTTGAAACGTCTCTAAGCTACCTGATAACTAAACGGCAGATTTTTGGAGTAAGAGGCTTATGACTGCTTGTAATTTTAGTTTAGTTTAGTTCAATTTCCATGATACTAGGCATTTTAATAAAAATAAATACACCAGATTTCTTTTTCTATAGGATTCTAAATATGTGTATTTGAAGACTTCTTAATCATTTTCCAAAATTTTTCAAATTTTGTATTCTTATGTTTGTATTGAATAGTTAGAAATCTAATCAAACAGTTGATGGCATTTACAGCAGTGTAACACTGACTGTGGTACTTAGATGCTTGGATTCACAAGATCACACCCACAAAAAGCAAACATTTTTTCTCTCATTATGTTTATTACCACCGGGTGATTAGTGGTTCATTGAGTTAAGATTTTTCCATGTAAACCTTAAAGAGAAAAGTGAAAAAGAATTTTGTGAATGTAGTTTAAAAATTAAAAGTATGTATTAAATATAAAAATAAATATGAGTATGAATATTAACATTAGTAGAAATGCATAATAGGGTTTCTGGTGCTGAAGAGACCATGATAAATATGATAAAAATTTCTTGCTGTCAGAGAGGCTAACTTCTAAAATGGAGGGTGACAAACAAAATGATTAAATAAATAAATTAACAATATGTCAGATTTTGAAAAAGATTACAAAGCAAACAGTCAAGGTGACATGACAGGTGTATTGGAAGTCAGGGGTCATTGGGTGGCACTTGACATATTCAGTAGGGGAAGGTGTTTTTGAGTAGGTAAACTGGAGTTAAGAACAAAGAGTGAGAAAGGGCCAGCCATGTGAAGAGCTCAGGAAAAGCTTTCAAAGTAAAGGGAACACTACGTGTGAAGAACTTGAGGTGGGGAAAAGTTTAGGTTTTTGATGACCAGAAAGAAAATGAGTTTGCCTAGAGTCAATTGAGCCTGAGGAGAATCATACAAGATGCATTAGGAGAAGATGCATTAGAAGACTACATGGCAAAACATGTTATTAAAAAGAGTATCAAACTCCTAAGTATACATTTAGTGTTTATTCCATCAAAAATCACGACTAACATTGCTTGTAAAATTAGAGTATATTTCTCATTTTGCATTAAGTAGAATTATTTATCTTGTTCTAGCAAATATTTGTTGTGCACTTACTATGTGCTGGACACTGTTCTATGGGGAATACAATAATAAACGAGAGACAGCTGTCTGCCCTCTTGGAACTTGCCTTTAATTCTCTTTCTTTGTTTGTAGTGTTTTGAGTGCCAAAAGATGGCAGCAGTAGCTTCCAGGTTTCCCATTGCAGCTCTGTCCTGTTCCTGGTTCTAATTTTGCTGACAAAAGCCTTATGTAGATTTCAGTAATCCTAGAGATTAACAGCTTCTGTACCCTCACAGAAAAAAAAAACAAAAAAAACAAACAACTTTCCTCTAGTGAACTCAAATTTTGATTTTATAAGAACATAATTTCTTACTCTCTAAGAGAGGACAGAAAATGACAGAATATGAAGCTATTAATTAAGCTAACATCTGAAATGGGATTACTTATGATGACAGCTATCCCCCAAAGTGGACTTCCATTCTCTTTGTAGAGGGGAAGGCATTCATTAATTCCTTGGTGTTACTTAATATGAATGTTTATATGATGCAGAAGAAGAATGACTCATACTTCTTAAATAATCCAGCATTTTCTACCTTCCAAATAAATTGAAAAAAAAAAGTCAGAAAATAGTTGTAAAATATAGACATGGTAGTTTATAACTTTAGAGCCCTTTCTATAGACACCTCTCACTGAATGAGTTTTTTAAATGACATTTTTATCTCCACGTTATATTTAATTTAAATACTACCAGAAGTAGTTAAATTTATATTTAAATACTACTAGAAGTCTCAAATTGAGCTAATGTTGACAATAATATTTCAATTATAAAACCAGTTTGATGAACACGTGTGTTATGAAAATTCAAAATGGCTATAGATTGAGAGGTTTTCTTTTTATTTTTTAGTTTCAGTTTATTTTTGATTGACATAATAATTTTACATATGTATACATTGCAATGACCAAAGTTATCAATGATATGTAGTATATTACAAAATAGCTAGAAGAATATTTTGAATGTTCTCACCATAAAGAAATAATAAATGTTTGCGATGACGAATATGCTAATTATACTAATTTGATTATCTATTGTATACATGTATGAAGATATTATTTTCAAGAGTTCCCAGAGCTAAAAGTCTGTGGGAATGCAAGAAAAGTGACTTGAGAAATTATAATTACAGAATGACCGTTGACAATTTAAATAACTATAAATAAATAAGTACAAAAATCAAATTATAATGGGCTTCATGGGTAAAACAATAAAGTGCTATGACCTTTATACAGGAAATGTAAAACTTTACTGAGAGGTTTCTTTAAAGTACATCACTTTAACTTCCCTAAAAGAGTTTAAGCAAGGTCTGTTATTTTGTTTATAGTTCTAGGTGTAAAAGTGAAATAACTTTGATTTAGAGAGTCTGTACTGGGAGAATTTTCATATATATGAAACTTAACTTCGGAAAAGTCAAATATGACGCACTAAATGACTCCAAGTGTAACTCATAGGAGGAATTTCTCAAATAACTTTAAGTATGATTTATACGTATCATATATATTTGTTTCATAATAGTTTTCTTTTTATTTGTTTGTTCATTCCCTGTGGTTATAAAGGGAGATACGAGGTCACAGTGGGTCAAGGGTTTTATAGATGATTTGACAACAACTGTTCAATACCAGGAAAATAAACAGAAGTTGAAATCGTACATGTATTCATAATTAAAGTCATACTTCAGCAAACTGGCTTTAAATATACATCATATAATTCTTTTAAATCAGACTCTCTGAATCCATGACCAGCATGTCTTCATGAAGCTGTCCTTCCTGAATTCCCATCTGTTTTAAGGGTTCCACCCATGTTCTTCCTTAGCACCCTGAGTATTTACTCTATTTACGTATTTGTCATGCTGAATTATGGCATAATAAATAAGGCAGCCAATTCTTGAGGTCTTATTATGTTCTAGTGCTGGGCTAAGTAAAATAGTATACTATACCATACCATATCATTAAATCCCTAAGACAAAAAAAATCTGCGTTAGATTTTATTATCTCCATTGTATACCAAATGAAACCTTCTTTGAGAAATTAAGAATCTTGTACAAGGTCACATGGCTAGGAAATTCTGGAAATGGGATTAAACATGGGACTAAATCCCATGTCCCATTGGTTTTACTTTAAAGCCTCCTACTTCTATTTATTTGTCTACCTTTCTATTATATTGCAAATTTTTATGAGGTCAAAGGACTTAGACTTTTATCACAGAAATTTCAGCCACTGTCTCTGAAAGATGAAAAAAAGTGTAAAGACCAGCAATTAGAATTTTAAAAAATCTATTCCAGTGATTCTACACTCTTAGAAATAAATGACACCTTCCTTGCAGTCTTATATTCAAGGAAGCTAATTTTCCTTATCTATTTGAAAACTAAAGACACTAATATGCCACAGTGAACGTAAGAGAAGAATGCCACAGATTTTATAATTAGAGTCCATTCTTCACGGAGGATAAGCAGGATTAAAGTCTAGTTAACAAAATGAATTGTATTTCCTGAATGCTTGTAATTTAAATCTATGTGGTTGACTTGTCTTTACAAGAAGCAAGAAGCAAGTAGGTAGCTCCATGGGCAGCTGGTAGAAGGCACCAAAGCTAGATCTATACAACTACATGCCCTTGGGTGTTTTAACCAAACTCTTCAGCTAACCTCTTGGATTACACTATTTTAAACAGATCAAGGAAGTGGGGACCATATATTCGGAAGAAATAATTGCTATCTATGTTCTCACTCATAGGTGGGAATTGAACAATGAGAACTCATGGACACAGGAAGGGGAACATCACACTCCAGGGACTGTTGTGGGGTGGGGGGAGGGGGGAGGGACAGCATTAGGAGATATACCTAATGCTAAATGACGAGTTAATGGGTGCAGCACACCAACATGGCACCTGGATACTTATGTAACAAACACGCACATTGTGCACATGTACCGTAAAACTTAAAGTATAATAATAATAATAAAAAAGGAAATTTAGCAATAAAAAAAGAAATAATTGCTATCTAAACTATATATGCTTGGACTGCATTCATTCAGGCTTTGTGGAACCTTTATTTGTGCACATTTTATCAAGTTGCTTAACTTTCTGTGATTTATTGTTTTCACTTACTGAATGGGGATAGAGTAATAACTATGGTCATCTTAGAAGTTTATCTGCATTAAATAAACCTCCTACCAACACGGTAAGATAGCGACTAATTATTTTTCTCATTTTACAAATGAAAAAAAGAGGTACAGTGAAATAAAGTAGTATTGAATGCGACAGAGCTCATAAACATTGGAGCTTGGAAGCAATGCCTGTTTACCAGACAAGGTATGCTTAACTACCACAGACAGCCACCATAATTACACTATTTCAAAGGTTTCTGTGGGGTAAAAAAGTAGTTTCCAAGAAATACTGATGTCTGGCTTCCATCCCCTGTGCTTTCTGTTTCATTGATATGAAGTGTAACTCAGGCTTTGGGATTTTTCAAAGCTCCCCAGGTGATTTTAAGGTTCAAAGTTTGAAGCCAATTATATAAACACTTTAGCAGAGAGCGTGACACACAAAGTGAAGGTGATAAATATCATATCTATTAATACTCCTGTTATTATCGATATCATTAGAAACTGGTATGAAAGCAAAACAGGTGAATTATTTTTTAAATGACAAAATGTAAGGCAAGGACAAAACAAAATGAAACAACAAATTAAGTGGTATGTGGCCACTATGTTTTCCTGTTAAAAAGCTAAATTTAAAAATTGCTTTTTGTAAAAGATAAACTAAAGAAAAGTGGATGCTGACAAAACAAACCAATGAAACAGTAATAGACCTGAAACTTGGCTTTTAGTTGAGTTCTGCTGGATTCTGTTTTCTGGTTTGAGTCAGAGAAAATCCACTTTGGAGCTTCCCATTTAGCTGGCTATACAGGGACAAAGCCTAAAATATTTATCAGGAATACAACCATTTCTCTTATGGTTCATATTTTTCGTGAGCCTTTGAAGTTTTCTATAGTGATTACTGACTCATTTATAGCTTTGCACAGAAGAAAATTTGCATTCAAGGAGCTCAGGCAATATTCAGCAGTTTCCTATCATTATAACTGTCTATAATATTTCTAAACTGTCCCACCGGTAGAAATGGATATAGACTTTTTTGCTCTCTCAATGTTTGTTTCAGCCTTATGATTCTGTTGATAAGATTATACATTAGTAAAACCTAATGCTTAGAATGAATATACGACTGAGGTACTAAGCACAATTTCAAGTTACAGTGAGTTTCTCTCTGTCTCTAGTTTTTCATCCTTCATCTGTGGCTTGCTTTAGGCAAAGGACATGTGGTTACAAATTTTAGTTTGTCATTACTTGAGATTCCTAAGGTCAGCTAGCTGTGGTGACTGGAAGAAAATGCATGCGTGAGTGAGTGTATTAGTCAGAACAAGGGAATTATTTTTGCATCAATCTGCAGCCTTTGTTTACTTGTCCTAGCGATGATGTAAAAATATTTTCCTACAATCTATTAATTTTAACTTACTTTTACATTTAATGTTTCAAAACTCTGTACACAAAGTAAAAATAATATTGACAGTTTTGACTGTGAAGAAAGAGTGAAAACATTAATATATTTTGCCTTTTTCCCTCTCTCTCTGAGTCCCTATGAGAGCTGAAGGGTGTATCTAGCCTAATGCTGAAGCTACTGAATTTATTTTCAGGACATTTTAATACTGTCAGAATATATACAACTACAAAAATACAGCTAACTCTATTATCGTAAGTACCATGATTGACATTTCTGTCCACAAAAAGGTACACTATGTGTCCATAATGTAATAGAACAAATGTATAAATTTCCCATGCAATTTTGTCATGAACAATATATGACCTAAAAACTAGGTTTCTTCAATTTGTTACAGTAAATGGATTCTAGCAAATCAGAATTTTCAGAGCATGAATATAATCAATTCGAGCTTAGCTATTCTGGTTTAGAAAAGTCAGCACAATTATTTCCAGTCATTTAGACATCTCTTAACAAGAGAGCATTTGGTTATTTAAACAGCATTACAATAAATTGTGTATATTACCTGGAAAATATATTTTTAATATCTGATTCTATACACACATATATAGAGTCAGATATACGATACAAGATAATTTAATTTTCCATATGCAGAAGAAGCACATCAGCAGAAAAGCCAATGATATTTTACTCTTTTACATGCTACGTACATGTTATGAAAAATAACTTTCTCTTTTGAATTCATTGCTAAGATTTTGTACAGTGCTGCCAATTATTTTCAAATGTGAGAGAGGATATGTACCTAGTTGGAATTCAACTGTAATTTAGCCTATAAAATACAATCTTACAAGTAAACATTAATTGTTGGTGTTTCCACCAGGCTGTACTTTTCTAAACCGTTAATTGACTTTCTAGTCACCAATGGATTTTTGTGATTTACAAAATTAAAAATAGGCCAGCTGTGGTGACTCATGCCTGAAATCCCAGCAGTTTGGGAGGCCAAAGCAAGAGGTTTGCTTGAGGCCAGGACTTGAAGACCAGCCTGGACAACATAGTGAGATCCCATCTGTACAAAAAATAAGAAAATTAGCCTGGTGCTGTGGCTCATGCCTGTAGTCCCAGCTACTTCGGGAGATTGAGGTGGGAGGATTGCTTAAGCCCTGGAGTTGGAGATTACAGTGAGCCATGATCCTGCAACTGCACTCCAGTCTGGGAGACAGAGTGAGACTCTGTCTCTAATAAATGAATGAATGAATGAACAAATGAATAAAAATTTACAATGAATAAAGTAGTAGCATATTTTTCCTTATGTTCTGTGTTTAACTACAGAGTATGCTCTTTAATTTGCCAAGTTTTATCTATATTTATATTAAAATGACTTTTCTTTCTACCAAAGAAAATCTGGCAGAACAATCTTTGAGAGACTCTACCAATTATGAAGTAAGTTTTAGTCATTATTCTAAGAGTGATTTGCTATTTGACCTAGCAAGAACATTAGTAATTCTGGTAGAACGTGGTTCTGATAATCTTCAAGAAGACATAGAAGGCCCATTTGTCTTCATGCTTTTCCCTGGCTCAAAGTACCTGGGGTCCGTTCCTGAGAGCTGTCAGCCTATCTCACTTTCCTTTATATACTATGCACTTAATCTCAGGCCATGTACCGATGGTAACTGCTATGCTTGCTGACCTCTACAGTAGGAAATTACCAAGTCGGAACCTCTTTCAATTCCCAAAAGCTCTCCTTGTTTTCTTAGTCATTCTAGTATTATCTCACATCAGTGAATTAACTCCTTCAGGAACATGCATATAGGAACCGCCAACCAAAGAGAGGCATTTCACTAGGCACATGAAGAAAGGGGATATTAAAAGTGAAACAACCATATTGGATCAAGCACCTGAAACTTTTATTTTAAAGGTCAAATAAGTGTTGAGGAAATTGGGATAGTCTTGGAAGGGCTAGGAAAGAATATTAAGGGTACACACAGAACCTTTCCAGAGTAGGAAGTATTTTATAGGAGAGTTAGCTTTGTTCAAGTGTAGCATAAATTGGAAGCCACCTTGACCCCCAACTATTTGGCAAAATGGCTGGGCTTTGAGAATATTGGCTGATCAGGTATGTGTCAAGCAAAAAAGACACAAACTGAGAGACCAGGTATGAGAAAACATGATGTATTGTACTGACATCAAGGTAAACCAAATCATTTTATCAATGTACAAGCATCTATAGAAAGTGTAGTATCTGTTTTTAACAGAGACATCAAGTAGAGTGACTAAAACAACAGTCTCATTGTGGCCTCCAGTCCACTCTTAACCCAATACAGATGTGTCCCCAGCTCCCTTCTCTTCCATCGCTATCTACACAGTACATATTCCCAGTGGTCCACCATCACAACCATTTGCTTGTCAATACCTCCAAATCCCTTTCTTTTTTCTACATCCATCAGAGTCACAGGGAATGGCTGTAGGTATATTATCTCACAAACTTGCTTGTGGCATCCACTTGAGTTATTTTTTAAAATATTTTTTTGTTATTTTAATTGATGAATCATAATTATATACATTTATTGGATACAATGTGATGTTTTGTCTTGATATCTATACATGCAGTATAGAATAAACAAATCAAGCTAATTAACATATCTCTTACCTTTCTTGTCATTTTTTTGTGGCAAGACATTTGAATTTTATTCTCTTGGTTACTTTGAAATACACAATACATTATCATTGGGAATTCAATATTTCCTAACAATTCTACTATTTCTTTAGTGGGTTTACTTTCTCTCCTTTTGGAAACAACTGTTTTATACCTAGTTTTCTTTCCTCAAACCAGTAGCATGGTCTCCCAATTCATTCTGGCCTGAAAACCTAACCTTACACTTCACTGATAAAATGGAAGTTAATGGAAACAAACAAAACAACAACAACAACAAAAATGCTACCTCATCGTCTCACCACAGCCTGCACTTCTGTTAAGAGGAATG
Organism: Hylobates moloch; assembly: GCF_009828535.3. Taxonomy (NCBI): domain Eukaryota; kingdom Metazoa; phylum Chordata; class Mammalia; order Primates; family Hylobatidae; genus Hylobates; species Hylobates moloch. The sequence continues at coordinate 77,752,418 of NW_026652286.1, read as the reverse complement.
AAGCATTCCTGCCCTATCATAGTGCAACCCCTCTGCCTTCAGTTCTTGGCTTCATTTTTTTCTATCTCCTGGACTCACCCTTAACACGCATTCTTTCCTTCCGCATTTCAACAAATCCTGATCTACTCGATATTTTATGGTCATGTACAGACACATTCAGGAATTATTTATCTTTAAAGTATTTCTCCCATAACCTCATTTCACCTTTCAGCTCCTACTCAATGTCTCATCTCCCTTCGAGAAAACTCTGCACTCTATACTCATTATCTTCATTTTTGTCCACATTGCCAAGTCTCACCACTCCACTAAAACAGGTTTTTCCAGGTTGCCGTGGTCATAGTGTTGCTTTATTAGCCATTGGCCACATCCCTGTTTTTTATCTTTATTAAAACTTAGAATTTGAAACAACTGAATACTCACTCGTTCTTGAAATATTCTGTCTTATCTATTGGAATCCCCTGCTGTTGTAACGTTTTCTTTTTCCTTTCTTCTTTTACCACCTCAAACTGTTTATTTGCTGTACGTAGTAAAGACTTAATTTTATACAGAGACATACCTGGCCTTTGCCCTACGTTAACTTAAGGTGGTCTGTAGGCCCTTGGAATGTCCTGCCTTGATAAAAATTCTTATTTACCAGGTGGCCTTGGCCACTGAATGGTTTAAAAGTGCTATTTATAATGGAGGCTTTAAGCCCCAGAGGTATCTTCTCTGTCTCTAGAAAGGCTGGAGACAGAAGGTCACCCATATTTGTAGTCAACCATGGAGCCCCTCCGTAAAAATTTTGGATACCAAGGCTCAGGCGAGCTTCTGTGGTTGGTAGAACTCCATACGTATTGTCACATATTGATGTGAGGCAACTTTCAGTGAATTCTATGAGTAGTTCTAGAGAATTAACAAGTATAATGGTGGTTTGGGGAAATTCCTAAACATTCAAGTGATATTAGAAGTGAGGGAGGTCTTATGGGCTGTGCTTCTTCAAATTCTGCAGCCTCCTTCTCCTCTTTTTTGAATATTGGGGTGTTCTAGGTCTTGGTCCTAGACCCCTTTTCTCTAACTACCAACTCTCCCTATATGATTTCATGGAGTCCCGGATTTTCAAATGCCATCCAAAATCAATATTTCTAGATTCAAATTTTCCCAAGGAGTTCAGGATTTATAATCATTCTCATTTGTAACATGTGTGCTTTTATGATTATTAGCTGCCCAATTTCACATGCCCCACAGAAAGCTCTTCATTACCCCTTCTCATCTTGTTTCTCTTTAGTCAATGTCATCTTAGTTAGTAGCAACTACTTGCTCAAACTAGAACCTAAGACATGTTCTTGATTCATTCTTTCAGTTACCTTATGACATAATGAGGTGAATTCAATATCATGTTGTATTTTAATTAGAACTGATAATTCAGTGCAAAAGTATGATTATTCTGTTGGTAAAGGTATGATGATCCTGATTATTAAAATGTTTTACTACTTCTAGACTAGTTTACAAAATCCATTGTTTGAAGCAAGACTTCATTTACCCTTCACCTTCTGTCCTAGCCTCTCTGGTTGTATACCTAATTATTTTTCCAACTTCCTGGAATCCAGTGACTAAAGGGTTAATGCCTGTCTGGGGAACTTTAGAACTTTGTCTGGCTCTTAAACCAGCTTCAGTTATGGCTGGTGGATGCTTGTGCTAGTTATATCAAAAAGTTCTCTTCTTGAGCAGTTCCCTTGATATCTCTTGGGGCTACTGAGGGCTGATTGTCCCACACTGGCATGTGCTAGTTCTCCACATCTCCCAGCAGTTCACTGCTGGTTTCCTGGGAAGGCCTTCTTTCACAATATCTTCTTGATCTTGAACTCCAGGATGGGAGAAGGAGTGCCTAGTAGCCATGATGGTGCTTCAACATGCAAGTGCCTGGTAATCATCTGGCACCCTTCAAATACAACAATATGCTTCTGGCCATTGTTCTCTTGGAATCACTGTTGCTTATGTGACTTCTTATGTGAATTAAAGCCTTCATAGTATCTTTTTCCTATAAGTTCCCAGGAGAAATCTGGAGTCTAGGTAGGTTGATGTAATTAGGGCCACCAAGAGCAGTAGCAGGGCACCGGCTATTCTGCAATCACTGTGGGTGCTCCATAGATACTTGGGGGCCATTGAGAAATGCATGGAGTTGACAAGTCTGTTTAAAGCTAGAGGAGCCCAGAGTACAGATATCTGTTTTCACCATTCTCATTGATGTTTTTACTGAGATATACTTCAAGTGTGAAAACATTCATCCTCTTAAAGTACATAACTTAAAGATAATTAGTATATTTACAGTTGTACAACACTCACCACTATCAGATTCCAGGATATTTTCATCATCTAAAAACAAACAAACAAACGAACAAATAAACCACACAACTACTAGCAGTCATTTCCCATTTTCCCCTCCCTGCAGGTTCTGGAAATTACTAATCTACTTTTTGTCTTTATGAATTTGCCTATACTGGACATTTCATATAATTGGAATCACACAATACGTGCCTTTTTGTGTTTGGCTTCTTTCAGTCAGCATACAGTTTTCAGGATACATCCGTGTTTTAGCATGTGTCACTACATCGCTCCTTTTTATGGATAAATCACAGTCCATTGTAGAAATGTACCCATTTTGTTTATCCCTTCATCAATTAATGGACTTATGGTTTGTTTCCACTTTTTGGCTAACATGAATAAAGTTGAAATGACGTTTGTGTACATATTTTGTGGAAATACGTGTTTTATGTATCTAACTGTGGAATTTTTCAATCATATGGTGACTCTATGTTTAACTTTGTGTGAAATTGTCAAAATGTTGTTCCAATTGGCTGTACCATGTTACGTTCCAATAAGCAAAGTATAAGGATTTAAAATTCTCCACATTTTCATCAACACATGTTATTTTCCATTTTTATTATAGTCATTCTGAATTATAGGAAGCAGTATTTCATTATGGTTTTGATTTGTAGTTTTCTAATAATGAATAGTGCTGAGCATCTTTTTATGTACTATTGACCATTTGTTTATCTACATTGAAATAATATCCTAATCCTAAGCCCATTTTTAATTATTCATCTTTTACTGTTGAATTGTAAGGATTCTTTTCATATTCTGGATGCTAGATACATATCAAATATATGATTTGCAAATGTTTTCTCCCATACTCTGAATTTTTTTACCTTCTTAACAGTGTTATTGAAAAGAAAAATAGGTTTCTTGATTTTGAAGAAGTCCAATTAATCTATTTTTTCTTTTATTGGTAAATTCAAAGTCAGTAATATTTATTTCTGTATTTTTCTTCAAAAAGTTTTACAGTTTTAGTTCTTACAGTTAAGTCTTTTATCTATTTTCATTTTATTTTTTTGAATTATGTGAGATGAGTCTAAATTCACTCTTTTGCATGTTGATATCTAGTTGTCCCAGAGTCATTTGTTGAAAAAACTAAAACACCACATGTTCTCACTCATGAGTGGGAGCTGAACAATGAGAACACATGGACACAGAGAGGAGAACATCATGTACCAGGGCCTGTTGGGGGTTGGGGGGCTATGGGAGGGATAGCATTAGGAGAAATACCTAATGTAGATGACGGGTTGATGGGTGCAGCAAACTACTATGGCACGGGTATACCTATGTAACAAACCTGCCCGTTCTGCACGTATATCTCAGAACTTAAAGTATACTTTAAAAAATTAAAAAATATAAAGGTAAAAATATTAATAAAGCAGAAAAAAAATCAACTGCATTTCTTCCCAGTAATCTCCTGCCCTACTTTTGTGGACATGATGGAATAACTTGAGACAAATGCCCTGTATACAGATAGTAGTGTTGTTTCTGCCCAATGGATGATGGAACATAACAGATGCCAGATAGAGAAGGGGTAGGGAGGAGCCTTGGAAATGTGGAAGGTAAAATACTCCGAGCCTTGGAAATGTGGAAGGGAAAATACTCTGTGATGGAACATTGTTCTCAATATCGTGGGGCCATTTTTAGCTTGGAGCTAGCCTTTTAAGGGAAACACATCTGTCTTATATTTGATCATGAGATTGATTCTTTTTCTTTTAAGTTCTGATGTGAAGTTTGAAAATTGGAATTTGAAACCAGGAAAAAAATCTACATTACTGTAGTTTGCCCCTTTTCCCGTCGATCCTTGCCCCTTTCCCCCTCTACCCTCTCCAGTAGTTCCCAGTGTTTATTGTTCCCATCTTCATGTCCATATGTATCCAATGATTAACTCTCACTCATATGTGAGAACATGCAATATTCAATTTTCTGTTTTTGCATTAATTTGCTTAGGGAGATGGCCTCCGGCTGCATTCATGTCACTGCAAAGGACATAATTTCATTTTTTTTTATGGCTGCATAGAGTTCCTGGGTGTATATGTGCCACATTCTTTATCCACTATACTGTTTATGGGCCCCTAGGTTGATTCCATGTCTTTGCTATTGTGAATAGTGCTGTGATAAACATACAAGTGCATAGGTCTTTTTGGTAGAATGATTTATTTTCCTTTGTGTATATACCCAGTAGAGGGATTGCTAGTCTGAATGATTGCTCTGTTTTAAGTTGTTTGAGAAATCCCTCAACTGCTTTCCACAGGGGCTGAACTCATTTACATTCCCACTAACAGTGTATAAGCATTCCCTGTTCTCTGCAGCCTTGTCAGCATCTTTTTTATTTTTTCCTTGACTTTTTAATAGTAGCCATGGGAGTGATGTAAGTTGGTATCTCACTGTGGTTTTTATTTGCATTTTTCTCATGATTATTGGTATTGAGCATTTTTTTTTCATATGCTCATTGGCTGCTTGTAAATCTGCTTTTGAGAAAATGTCTGTTTATATATCTATATCTCTTTAATGGGGTTGTTTTCTGTTGAATTGTTTAACTTCCTTATACATATTGGATATTAGACCTTTGTTTTGGATGTATAGTTTGCAAATATTTCCTCCCATTCTGTGGGTTTTCTTCTTACTGTGTGGATAGTTTCTTTTGCTGTGTATATGCTCTTTAGTTAATTAGGTTCTACTTGTCAAATTTGTTTTTGTTGCAATTGCTTTTGGGGGCTTAGTCATACATTATTTACCACAGCCAATTTCCAAAATGGTATTTCCTATCTTTTCTTCTAGGACTTTTATAGTTTAAGGTCTTACATTTAAATCTTTAGTTCATCTTGAGTTAATTTTTGTATATAGTAAACGATAGTGATCCAGTTTCATTCTTCTACATATGGCTAGCCAGTTATCCCAGCACCATTTATTGAATAGGGAATCTTTTCCTTATTTGTTATTTTTGTTGACCTTGTTGAAGACAAAATGGCTGTAGGTGTGTGGCTTTCTTTCTGGGTTCTGTATTCTATTCCGCTGGTCCATGTATTTGTTTTTTGAACCAGTATCATGGTATTTTGGTTATTGTAGCTTTATAGCATAGTTTGAAGACAGGTAATGTGCTGACTCTGGATTTGTTATTTTTGCTTAGGATTGTTTTGCCTACTTAAGGGCTCTTTGGTTCCATATAAATTTTAGAAGAGTTTTTTTTCTAGTCTCTGCAAAATGATATTAGTATTTATAGGAATAGCATTGAATCTGTAGATTTCTTTGGACAGTATGGCCATTTTAACTGCATTAATTATTCCAGTCCATGAGCATGGGATGTTTTTTCATTCGTTTGTGTAATTTCTGCTTCATTTCCTTAGTGTTTTGTAGTTTTCCTTGCAGAGATCATTCACCTCCTTGGTTAGATGTATTTCTAGGTACTTCATTATTTTTTGTGGCTGTTGTAAATGGGATTGTGATATTATTTGGCTTTCAACTTGAATGTTATTGATATATAGAAATGCTAGTGATTTCTGTATGTTGACTTTTATCCTGCAAATTTACTGAAGTCGTTTATCAATTCTAGGAGTCTTTTGGCAGTCTTTAGGGTTTTTTAGGTATAGAATAATATCATCATGAAGAGAGGTAATTTGACATCTTCCTTTCCTAGTTAGATGCCTTTATTTCTTTCTCTTGCCTGATTGTTTTGGCTAGGACATCCAGTACTATGTTAAATAGGATAGATAAGTGTGGACATCCTTGTGTTGTTCCAGTTCTCAAGAGAAATGGTTTTGGCTTTTGCCCATTCAGTATGATGTTGGTTATTGGTTTGTCCTAAATGATTCTTATTATTTTGAGATATGATCCTATCTTTCAATGCCTAGTTTGTCGATGTCAAAATATTTTCTAATGTACCTTTTTATTTCTTATCTGACCCACAGTCCTTTAAGTATTGTGTTGTTAATTTTCACATATCTTGGAATCACCCAACTGTCTTTTGGTTATTGATTTGTGATTTCATTTCATTATAGTTGGAGAATAGACTTTCTGTAATTTCAGTATTTTAAATTGATTGAGACTTTTTTGTAGCATAAACTAGCATGTGACCCAACTTTGAGAAAGTCCACTTCCACTTGTGAAGAATGGGTGGTCTGCTATTGGTGGAATCTTTCAATGTTTTGAACAAAATCTCTATACTAAAATCCCAAACACTATTTATGTCTATAATGCTCTGTATGCTCAGGATACTGCCTATGTCTCTATCTTATACAGAATTCTTCCCCTTCTTCACTAGTGTCTGTTGATATTAGCACCTTATTTCTGTTCCTAAAATACCCCAAATTCCCAGTTCAAGGTCTTATACTTGCTATTCTGTCTACCTAGAATATTAAAAAAACACAAATTAATGACATTCCCTTGCTATATATTTTGATAATAGCATCACATGTTTTATTTAAGAAATGATGTTTTATAATTCTCATTTTACATATAAGAAAACTGAGCTCTAAAGACATTCATGTATTTGTTCTATGTCACATATTAAAAATCTCTGAGAAAAACTGAATTAATACATATTATTTCAAAATATGCCTAATGTTTCTTGTGTATGACATCACAGAGTCAGGATTCAAACCATGTGTGTTTGACTCCAGAGTCCAAACTTTTATCAGTGTCCAATTTTGCTACATTCGTATAAATGCCAAATAAAATGATATATGGAATACCTATTTGTACAATTTAAAGTTTCCTTAGATAGTCTAAATAAGTGATGGATGGATAGGTAGTAAGGAATATTCTTATTTAACTTCTAATCTTCTGGCTTAAACATTCTTCTCCTTGAAATTTTTGCCTATATATATATATATATATATATAAATGTACTTCTTTCTTACTACATCCTTTGCACACATTTTTCTCATTGTTTCAAATGTCATTGTAAAAATTGAACAAATCTTTTCTCATTCTTCAAGTCTCAGCTCAAATTCCTCTTCTGTGAAGCCGACAAAATCCCATGGATAGATTTAGAACATTTTCTCTGATATTCTTATTACATTCTGTACCCATATCAATAAAAGTATTGGAATATAATTGATTGATTAAAAACACAAACTCGGGGGAGGGGGGAGGGACAGCATTAGGAGATATACCTAATGCTAAATGATGAGTTAATGGGTGCCGCACACCAACATGGCACATGGATACATATGTAACAAGCCTGCACATTGTGCACATGTACCCTAAAACTTAAAGTATGATAATAATAAAAAAAATCACCTCTTTGAAGTCCTATAGAAATCATTTATTAAAATTTTGGATATTTATACTCAATATTTTTCTAAGTAGAAATACACACACATATATACATTTATAAGACTGGATTCATATACACAAAAAAATTAATTAAATTAAAATTTTTTGTCCCCCAAATTCGTATGTTGAAAGATAAATAATTTTTACTTGACATTATGTCATAAACACTTTTCATGCTATTAAATATTTTTCAAAACATTAAATGGGTGCATGACATATGGTTATACTATGATTTACTGAATATCCTTGAAATATGAATGTATTTTAGGTGTCAGACAAAAAAAGTATTTTATATATAAATATATATCCTTTATGTTCATATTATATATTTATATATCTGAATTATTTATGTAAATAATTAATATTTAAATTAACCATTCCCGTTTTGTTGGACACTAGATAATTTACCATCAGAAATAATGCTGTGGGCCAGGGGCGGTGGCTCAAGCCTGTAATCCCAGCACTTTGGGAAGCCGAGGCGGGCGGATCACAAGGTTTGAGACCAGCCTGACCAACATGGTGAAACCCCGTTGCTACTAAAAATACAAAAATTAGCCTGGCGTGGTGGCATGTGCCTGTAATGTCAGCTACTCAGGAGGCTGAGGCAGGAGAATCACTTGAACCCGGGAGGCAGAGTTTACAGTGAGCTGAGACTGCGCCACTGCACTCCAGCCTGGGCGACAGAGTGAGACTCCATCAAAAAAGGAAAGAAAGGCAAGGCAGGGCAAGGCGAAGCTGTGATAACTATACTTATATTTTTGAAGATAGTGATACCAGGTCCCAATGTGTAAATGGTTATGAAGGCACTTGATGCAGCTCCCGAGATTCTTTCCAGAAAAGTGGATCCAACTCATACTTTTGCCACCAACTAATGTGAGAATGCCCAGCTCACAGCATCTTCCCCATTTTTAATCATTTCTGATTTTATAAGTGAAAAATTGTATCTGATTTTAGCTTGTGCTTCTTTGATAAATAAGGAAGACCATTTAATATAAAATTTAGGTTTTTCGGCTAATAAAAGTAATACATACCTTTCTCAAAAACTTTAAAGACATTACAATTATAAGGAAGACAATAATTATCAGTTGGGGATAACTATTGTTAGCATTTTTTTCTGATGATCACTTTGAAATGTTTATTGACCATTTGTACTGTGTGCACATATTTGTGAATTACATGTTCGTGACCTTTGCTCATTTTTCTCTTGGAAGATTATATCTTTTAATTGAACTCTAAGACCTATTAAAAATATCAACCTATTGTCTGTCATATTTGTCGCAAATATTTATTCCAGTTTGCTTTTAAAATATTATCTTTTGATGTCCAGAGGTTTTATTTTGTATATAGTCAAATCTACCAAACTTTTTCTTTGAATTCTATATCCATTGCTTTTATATTTAGAATTTTTCCCATATTCAAGTGCTAGTAACTAGTCATATATATCTTTTATAGTTTTTTTCATAATTTAATTTTTTTATTTAACTTTGCAATCTACTCAAGTACCTATAAGTTTTAGTTGTCAATAGCACTTAAATTAGGAGCTATTACACTGACAGTTTCTTGAGGCCAGAAGCATTTCACTGTGTGTGTGTGCATGTGTGTGTGTGTGTGTGTATACATGAACAATGACTATAATTAATTGTTTATATTGCCTTAATTTTTTCTTAATTTCTTATTTTCTATAATTTAAATCTCATTGTTCACTTTTTACCATAAAGCTTACTTGCAAAAGACTATAATTATTAAAAGAATTAAATTAACCATATGATAGTCTTAACTTTTAAATTTCTTTGAGTCTAAGACCTGATTTTGTAATTTTCTTTTTGATTTTGCCTGCTTTATTCCAAAGTCATCACTGTTGACTGTGAATCTGTTCACAAAACCCCCATCATCCCCCAAGAGGATGTCATCTCGGCAGAGATGGTCAGGCAGAGGCACCACACACACACACGGGAGGCAGTGATCCACTGGCTTTATGACAAAATAATTTCCCTAGAAACAGGAAAATGGCTTTTATGAATTGTTAATTTGCTCTATTCAATAAATATTTCCCCTATTATTTGACAAAAAAAAGCACAAACTCTGGGAATTGAGTTCAAATTCAAATGCAGCCACTTATTAACTATGTGACTTGGGGCAAGTATCTTAAATATTTTGTGCCTCAGCATTCTCAGCTGCAAAATGTGAGAAATGATAGCATGGATCTCCGTAAGTTGTAAGTAATATGATGCATTTAAAGTTACTTAGAACGGTTCCTGGCAATTGGAAACTATGAAATACTACCTCTCTTTATATATGTTTATTATACACACAGATTATATTAATATATTTATAAATTTTTATTATTGCAACTATATACATGTAAGTGTTCCTACTAGTTTACTTATTTTACTTACTTTGTGAAGGCAAAAATGGCATTCTGTTTTTTTAAAATCATAGTTCTTTCTTCTCTCATTGTATGCACACAATAAAAATTAAACATTAAATAAAAAACTGTTTCTGTCACCAGTTATGCAAAATTAGACAAATGACATGTTTTATATTTATGAAAAGTGTCGTTTTAGAAAAAGTGGTTTCTCTTCTCTTTGCACCTCGAATGTCTCATATAACTTTAAGAAAGCTCTTATGACATCTGTCCCCGAAAATGCACATTCACTAATATGCATATATATATATATACATATGTGCATTTTCAGGGAGATATGTCCTAAGAGCTTGTTGTGTGTGTGTGTTTGTGTGTGTGCGTAACAAACCACTCATTTCCATAATGCTCATTGTGCTCTGTTTCTCTAAGTAAACTCTGGTGATATATTCCCCAAATTTCTAGTATTTCATGATTACATAATCTCTGAAGTTTCTTCATTTATTTCTAATGGACTTTATGTGGTGAAGCCTTGAAGATATTTCACTAAAAATATAGTTCTTTTAAATAAAGTGATTCTACAGAGATGGCATATGGAAGACATGATGAGAAGAAAGGAAATAGGTAATTTCCCCAGATAATACAATTTTATAGCAGCCTATAATTGAGGAAAACTCTTTGTAATGTGTCTTTTTCCTGTTTCTGGTAAATTTGGTGTGACCTGTAAATGCTGGCTCAAATGTTATCTCCTTTAATTTTTGGAATGCTAATTTTGGCTTGCAAGCATAGACACATTACAGGAATTAGCTAGTAATGGGCTCAACTTGACCTTAGCTAGAATGTTTGTTTTAGTTACTGTATGTACTTAATGACATTTTAAAAAGCAAAGAATCTAGATTAAAATTTAACTATATTTGCCAATAAAAATGCAATGAATGTGACTTTTTATGTAAACAGACTTTATTTAAAAATTGGCGTTATAATAATGCCTCACATTCAATAGTTGCTGATATCATAAGAATTTGTTCCTTGAGGTGAATAGCAGGATATTTTTCTAAAAGCCATTTAAGTGCATTAGCACTTGCTATTATTTTTAACGTAAAATCAGGTCCATTTTGCCTTGTTTTTCAACTTGCCTGTTAATGAACTCTGAAAGCATTTTCATTTTAGTAATTTGCTTCTAAGATCCTGTCCTCTTGTGACTTTTGTTCTGTTGATCACCTTTGATCTCTGGTTTTCCTGTATTTATCACTACTTGTTTTAAAGGGATTCTAATCATACAATCTAGAACATAAGCTGATAATGATGAAAGATTATCTAAAACTAGTGTGTTACAAAGCTGATTAAAAATAGCTCCTGTATTTTACTTGTAATACAAAAAAGCTTATCATTAATGTAAACAATAGTTATAATATTTATGATTTAATTTAAAATATTTGTTGAATATAGCTGTATGAAAAATGATAACTTTTAAAATAAAACTCAGAATATAATGACAACAAAATGAATAATGGACATGTAGTTTTTCAAATTATTTCTTTCAAATAATTTTTTAAATTAAAATCTGAATTTTTAATTTTTAAAAATTAAAAATCGTATCTCATCTCAGTGACATGGTTTTTGTTCAGCTCTCTTACCTTTTTCTCCAACTTATGTAACTCAATCCCCTATTTTTGACACTGATTGACCATTTTAGGAAAAAGCCATTCTAATTACTTTAGAGTTTCTAGTTTGCCTATTTTAGTTATGTCATGTAAGGTATGACTAATGTCTATTTCCAAATGAAAATGTGTCATAAAAATTTATTATGTTTCTTCTACTTATTGCATAAAATGCTGCCTTCTTGTGCATGTTAATCTTGGAAATTTCACAATTGTTTAATTTTGCTCCTGGATTAAAAAAGAAAATACAGAAACATAACATACATCTGAGATGTTATTTAATAACTTAATAAGTCCTATGACATATAATTATTCAAAAGATTTATAAAAACTAATTTCCTATGTATGTTTGGTACATGGAATCCTGATTTATCTATATAAATTATAATCAATGCTTTATCAATGGAAAATTTGGATTATGACAAAGAATTCCAAAAAGAAATAATGTTGCTTGGATTCTGACAGAAAAACGAATCAAGTATGAATCTAAATTCCAATACTTAAGCCTCCATGTATGACCCTAGGAAATCACTTAAATTTTTCTAACCTTCCATTTTCTCCACTATAAAATGGAGACCAAGAAAAGAAAAGATAAAATGAAATAATAAATAGAAAATTAATAAATGGTACCTGTTTTTCTATGGCTTCCTTAACAAAACATAACAAAGTGAGTGTCTTAAACAACAGAAATTTACTTTTTCACAGTTTTGGAAGCTTGCAGTCTAAGATCAAGGTGTTGACAGGTTTGGTTTCTTCTGTGCCCTTTCTCTTTGATGTACAGATGGCCTCATTCTCACTGTGTCCCTACGTGGTCCTTTCTCTGTGTCTGCATAGCTCTGATGTCTCTTTGTGTTCAAATTTCCTCTTGTTGCAAGGACACACTAGATTGAACTGCAACCCACATTAATGGCCACATTTAACTTTATTGCCTCTATCTCCAAATACAATTTCAACATATGAATGTTGGAGGATACATTTCAACCCATAACAGTATCTAACCGATTGGTTTTTTAATCTTGATAATTTTTTTTTTTTTTTTTTTTGAGACGGAGTCTTGCTCTGTTGCCCAGGCTGGAGTGCAGTGGCGCAATCTCTCGGCTCACTGCAAGCTCCGCCTCCCAGGTTCACGCCATTCTCCTGCCTCAGCCTCTCCGAGTAGCTGGGACTACAGGCGCCCGCCACCACGCCCAGCTAATTTTTTGTATTTTTAGTAGAGACGGGGTTTCACCGTGGTCTCGATCTCCTGACCTCGTGATCCGCCCGCCTCGGCCTCCCAAAGTGCTGGGATTACAAGCGTGAGCCACTGTGCCCGGCCTAATGTAAGTGTTGTCTTAGGAACTGTATAAACACATAGTTTCCCACTTCTATTCAAGCTTGTTAAATCAGAATCTTTGTAATTGGGGCCTAATTTGTTCCTGGCACAGGATAATCATACATATGTATGTCTGTGTGTATGCATGCAATAATTAATTAGTGTTTTTGTAGTAGTATTAGTCTTAAATGTAGTGGTTTTGTGGTAGGTGGCAGGATTTCTATTAGGGATGTTGGTAGGTATGACTTTTAAAGTTCAACTGAAGTTTAATTGAAGGGACAGCCTCTTGGAAAGTGACATAAATGGATAGTGTTGCCTGGTGGTTACAGATACAGAATCTCTTTTCTATTGTTGATATAACAAGTTACCACAAACTTAGTAGCTCAAAACAATACCCATTTAATGCATCACAATTGTGTAGGTCAGAAGTCCAGGTGGACTTGACTGCATTTTCTCTCTATTCATGCTTTCACAAGGCCCAAATCACGGGAGAGCCAGGCTGGGCTCTTATCTTAAGACCTGAGGGAAAGAATCTATTTCCAAGATCATTCAAGTGATTGGCATGATCCATTTCCTTGTGGCTTTAGGTCTCAGGTTGTTGGTCCTTGCTGGCTGTCATCTGGAGGTTAATTTTCTGCTTCTAGAGGCCATCTCCCTCATTCTTTCTCACTCGGTCTCCTCCATCTTTAATCCAGCAACAAAGCACTAAGTCCTTCTCATTTTTATAATCTTCTCTGCCACCAGCTGGAGAAAACGTTCTGCTTTTATAGAGACTCATGTGATTAGATCAGGGCCCATCCAGCTCCTCTTACTATATTAAGGTCAAATGCGCCATATAACACAAAGTAATCACAGGGTGATATTTCATCATATGAACAGGTTCTCAGGATTGGGGTTTAACATCTTTAGGGGACATTTTTAAAATTTCTGCCAACAATGCCAACTTTTAAGGCAAACCCTTTTGATCCAATTTTCTAGTTCTTACAGAATCACTTAATAGTTTTGTGACACTGAACTATTTGACTTGTCTCTTCCTGTAATTTTTTATCTATACAATTTTATTTATAATAATAGCAATTATCATGGATAAATCACATAATGCATGCAAATCTTTGGTTTACATAAGACCTGTTAAATAGCCTGTACTAAATAAATTGTCATAGTTGCTGCTGTTGTTGCTATTCTTATGGGTTTTACTATTGTATATGGTACTCTGGGTGAATTATTCGTCATACTATAGACATAATGACAGAGGAACTAAGGCTTAAATAAGGCAGAGTTCTTAAATATTTTATTCTACCATTTTTAGTAGGAATTTTAATATAGGGAAATATAGAATATAATAAACATCTGTGTACTCACTAAGTGAAATTAGCAAATGCTAATATACTGTCTTGTTTCTTTAAATGAGTTTCATAAAATAAATTAAATAATGTGGGATTTCTCTTTGTGCCAGTACTTAGGCCTATTTGACTCTTTATTGCTTAAGAAAGAACCACAATATGTACACAATGTTCAATATGTACCTCTCTGGGTATATTTTAATATTTTTACTGGATGTAAGTAACATGTCTGTGGCATAGTTTTTTTACAAATGTTATTCTACAGTTATCATTTGAAACTTTCTTTTATACATTAAACATTAGAGTTTCAATATTTCTCCAAATAGAAGAAATAACTCTAGTAGACAACACAAAATATTTTAATGACTTGAGTATAAAGAAGTATTTTTTAAACATGATATTAAAAGCAAAAATAATAAAACATTGGTAAATTAGGCTAAATCTAAAACTATTTGAAAGAACAAAATAACGTTCAGAAATAAGGGTCAGACAAGAAGAAGATATTTAAAAGCTCTGTAGCAGACAAGGGTTTAGTATAGAAAACACATTCATGAATCAATAAAAACAAATAAAAAACCCAGTAGAAAAATGGGTGAATATATGTACTGGTGATTCTCTCAGGCTTTGGTAATGGAGAGCCTGAGTTTAATTTGGAGTTGCTGGTCTAAATAATTAGTAGACACTATAATTAGGTCTCCAATGGGGCCTGCTGCACTCAGCCCCACTACAGAAGCCATTCCTTTAGGAAAGGGCCAAGTTTCTCAAACACGAATGTGTATGTGGATCTCCAAGGATATTAGCACCAGTTCATCTAACTAAGCTCAGTGAACGTTTATGTGAATCATCATTACTTAATATGTATTATTGGATAGATTATTTGAAAGCAACATTTTTAGAGAATAGGCCCAAGAAGATACTTTTGTTTTGTTTTGTTTTGTTTCTACATGGAAAATGAAATCAGGAAAGATATCATGCTTTTCGGAGACTGTATCTGGAATCAATGTCCTAGCACAGCACTTATTGGGCATAGAGCCTGTTGGATGCTAGAAAGAGACAGAGGGAGAAGAAAGAAATAATGTCAGGAAAAGATAAGAAGATGTTACAGAGAGAATCTTGCAATTTAGCTTAAGGCAGGCCCTCTGTAGGGAAAACATTAATTTCTTATCTTTTGCTTCCACTTTTAATTAATTGCTGTTTTTATTATAAGACCATCCTAGTCTCCATGGTAGGCTGGTAGGTAGTTGGGAGTAACATAGGTCATGTCACTTTTTAAGAGTCTAATTTGAGGCAGAAAACTTGCCAGGGTCCAACTATCTCTGTTTTTTAAATAATTATTGGGAGTGATGAATGATTTTTCCTAGTAACTCCTTGAATATAAAAGGACATGAAATGACCATCTAATTTACATCTCTAACCTTAGACAGGATGCAGGTCATTGCAAGACGTCACAGACTGCCTTTACATCTGCCCCAGTGTCTTATCAACCAACCTACATAGATAAATCCTCCCTTATGTTTAACGTACCTCTTTCATTTCATTTTATTCTTTCTGACATCAGTAAAGATGTCAAACCAAAACTATTTTGCTGCTTTCTCACTTGTGTGTGTGTGTGTGTGTGTGTGTTTAGTAATTGCTTGATATTCTTTAAGATAATTATTGCCAGCTGAGGTTTGTTCTTGCTATTACTATTGTTTTGTCAAGGAATACATGGATTGTGGCCTAGTGTGACTGGTCCCTAAAGTTTAGTGCTAATGGTATACACTGCCCAGGCAACTAAGCCATGTCTCAGAAAACAGTGATCCTCCCACCTTGGCCTCCCAAAGTGTTTGGGTTACAGACATGTGCCACCACGCTCCACTCAAACTTGCTTTTAAAAAGCCTCCAATCAGCTTCAAGAGAATAATTTGCTACTTTCTCAGAAAAAGCAAATACATTATCAGTATCAAATAATTTTATCTGACCTGCAGAATGCAGAAAACCTCTCCATCTAATGACATCAGAATTAGAAAAAAGAAATAGCTCTCTGTTGAAATATGGTGCATTATTTTAGCCCACTTTCCATTGGAATTATAATTTTGGAAATTAGTCTCTCATTGGTTCCTTCTTTGGACAAAAAGTCTAAAAGTCAGGTGAAATTCTGTAGGCAACCACATACAAATTAGAGGCTACCAGGTTTCCTCAAGGAATTTCTGTCTTTCTGGAGGCAAAAAGGCCTTGGAAGTCACATGTATTCGTTTTATATAATTGACTGATGTATGCTGTGTATTACAGAAGAGAATGGTGAGAGGTCCTATTATTAAAAAACACAAAGTTATATGCATGTGAAATTAAGCAGTTGGTAGAGGGGCATAAAAAAATGCTTTCATGCCACCCTGCAAACTTATGGCACCTAGTTCGCTAAATATAACTGGGCTGTGTTGACAGATTTTTCTACTTTGGAGGTGAGGACCTGGACAGTCAGAGATGTTTAAACACAGAGACTGCTCAGTTTGCATGTCCTGGTTAAATGTCTCTCAAAAGCTTTAGCACCTACTAGCTATGACTCAGCAGAGAGGTTGTGCTATAATGAGCTGAGATTTATTGCCAGATAACAATAGTGTTGCCTGTGTTCATTAAAAAGATAGTGACAGAATACTACGCAAAAACTCACAGCTCCAGGAACTGGGCTTAGTTTTTATGTGTTCCATTTAACACTTGATCCTGTAAAATTGTAATATACAGATTATTTTTCCAGTTTTATAGAAGATACATGTGAGAGAGATTGACTAACTTTCCAAATTTACATAGCTAGTGAATGGCAGTGTTTACATGTAAGAATTATGAAGCTCTTGATGCCACATTTTAAAGCTCTTTATTGCCTGTAAATACAGATTGCTATCAAAATACAGAAGGAGAATAGGACTTAAAGTCTTGGTGGTCAGGGACACTTTTCCAACAGAAGCAATATCTACATTAAGACAACATGAACCATAGTATTTAAGGTAAAAGAGAGAGTAGAAGGAAAAAAAATTACTTAATGGAGAGAAACATCACATGCTAAATTCCATAGGTGAGCAAGACCATGGGGGTTTATCAGAATTACAAGCACTTATTATATAATTGTATGATACTAGCAAATTAAGCAGTAGCCACATCATGAGTAGCTTTATGATTCATGTTATATAGTAGGTGGTTTGTTGTGAGAGGAACAGGGACTGCTTAATAGATTTAAAGTGAACAACATTAGGATCAATGTCCATCCACCATGCCAAAAGATGGAAAAGAGCTAGAAGCCCTATAAAAGTGCTGAACTTTACGAAAGTCCCAGGAAGAGGAAGAAGCAGAGCTAGTAGTGGACATGTTTATATTAGTGATCCTGGCAGAGGCCAGATGACTTTTAGGTCAATGACTACAGTAATCAGCATTGGTTCACACTGAAGAGTTGACTTTTCTGGATGCTATGTAACACAAAAATAGCAGCAACAGCAGCTGAAAGAGGGTGCAGAAGATGACTTTTGACAGACATCCCACACCTGGGCTGGTAGGAAGGAAATAGCAGCATAGAGATGGTAGCTCCCATGCTGGAAAGGAATGGATGGGTGTTAAATGAGATCAGTATTTATACAGGTTTACTGAACACAGACATGAACTGGCTCTGACTGATTATTTGGGAAAGATGCCCACTCAAAGTGTGAATTTGTGTGATTTAATATACTATTAGCATAAACGAAGGTATCCTTCACATTGTTTTTCCTCTGGTAAATAAAAAAAATTAGACATCTGGAGAAAGGAATAAAGATGATTTTTTAGTGACTTACGCAACATGACCTCTTTCATTATACTTGGCTCAACCCTTCTAGAATGATTTAAACACAGATCTATGAAAAGGATTCTTGGAAAGATTATCACAGCTAGGGTATAGAGCAGACTCCGAAGTAGGAGTTTGATCAAAGGGAGAGGAGACTGGGAACTCTTCTGCATTTTCACAACTGTATTCCAGAAGTTAAGTTACAAATGACACCATTAATCACATGAAATTTAACTGGCATGGAAATCAGGCATAACTTACGTGGGTCATTGACTTGTGAAAAATAATATTTCCTTCATTAAAGCTCATCCAACTGTCATCTCTTTTTCTTTTCTAGCAACATTTAACAGCAGTAAAGCAGACTTTTATCACTTATCCCTGACTTACATTGACAACCTCCAAACTTGTCCTTCTCAACTTAATTTTTTCCTCTCTAATCCACACAACAAACATTTATCCTCCCATTCCACCAAATTGCACTTACCACTCTATAAAAACTTTATTTAATGGCTCCTCCTGGTATACAAGATAAGCTTAGACATAACTTAAATGACATAAATAGGTCTTGACCATGACCTCTACCTACTCCTTGAAATTTATTTCCCATCACTCTTCCAAGAAAATACTCTGCTCTAGTAAAACTAGTTCATGCATTGCTTCTCCATATGTATAGTTATGAAGCAGAGGTTAATGCTTCACTATCTTGTAGACCCATAGCCTTCTTCTGAGCTGTGTCCTCTTCTGAGCAGTGTCCAAAAGAAATGATTGATCCACTGATTTGCCATGGTTTGACCCATCTGTGAGGCCATTGTGCCTAAGAGCTAAGCACACACAGTGAGTTCCAACCCTGCCTCTTCCCCCACCTAGCTGTGTAAACTTTATGACTTTTGCAAGCTCTTTAACCATTTTATTCAACTGGTACTAACAATTATGGTAATTACTATAAGGTGTTGTTGTAAGGTTTAAATGATTTGCTGTATTTAAAGAGTTTGGCACATAGTAGGTCAACCTTAAATGTCAGCTGCTATCATTATTATATCTATGAAACAACCCGAAAGTCCTGCCTAAGGTCCAGAGATAGGAGGGGCAATTTCTGATTAGGTTGAAGTAGCAAAATTTCGTTTAAGAACTAAAGCGAGCTGCCATAGAAAGTTCTTTGAGTTCCGAATAAACTTGAGCTCTAGACATTGCTAGGCACCATAAAGGGCCCAGAGGACAAATATTGGGCCAGTTTAAATACTTTAACAGGTTTAGTTCTCTTTGAGGAGAAATGCGAGGCACAAGCGAGCAACAGTGCGAGTTCACCCTCTTCTTCAAGAGAGTTACAATACTCTTGAGGTCATAGTATTGTTAAGGGCCTTGGGCTCATATTGGATGACATCCAGATGCCTTGGCATCCCATCTGTGTGGATTAGAACCAGCCAAATACCTAAGGGGCTCCATTTTATAGTTTGACACTTATTCAAAGATTCTATTTTATCCTAAACAGCATAACGTTTAAGATACTAATTAAACTTAATTCTCCCAGGTATTTTTCCACTCCTTTTACTTCTCTCTGTGTCTCCCTTTATAGAAGAAATAATTTATATATAATAAAAAACCATCAGCTGCCTTAGAGCTTCATATACAGGGCTGTTTTATATGGATAGAAGAATATGGTTAAGTCTTTAAATCAATAGCTTAAATTGATGGTTATAATTTGCTTCAATTGTTTACAATAATTGTATAAGAAAATAACTTGATTATTTTAAGAACAGTTGCAATAAAATCACACTTCATGTGTATGTACTGCTGTCCTCCATAGGAAAGGAGATCAGTGATGCCCTTTCTCCCTGCTCCCCTCCTCGTTTCTTGCACAAGGAGGGCTCTGGAGCAAAGGGTTTTACAGCACTCTCTGGAGTTCTCCCACCTATTGATTGAGGTCAGTGGTATTGATGTGATCATAGTCCCTGGATGTAGACCCTCCCTTACCAGGAGTAATATATGCAGAGCTGTACTGAAAAACACAGGCTGAGAGTGATGGAGTTCAAAATTTAGGTGAGGCCTCAGGGATGAATGGCCTTTCAACCCACTTTTGATGGCTCAAACCACGTACAGCTTAGGCGAAAGGAGTTCTGCCAATGGTTTAGCCCAGCTCATTAAACACTTTCTTTGTGAACAGAACTAATAGGTTGGCAGGATGTCCCACAGCCCCCAGGAGCTGTAGCTGGCTTCCAAGCCCTGACTCACATTCATTCTCTCTCTCTTCCACCGCAGATTGTGCCCTGTGGATGGATTTAAATGTATGTGTGGAGTGAGTGATAAGAAGAAAATAGAAACTGGGTAATTCTGAGTTTTCTGTCAAATACTATATTCCTAATATCATCCCATCTTTAGCATTTTACTTAGTTCACGTGAGTTTATTCCAGTTAGAGTCTACTCTGGTCCACAAATTAAACAGTGTTTGTTTTTTACTCAAAGGAAACTTTTGAAGGTTATCTATCAGCCCCCTTAGTGGAGAGTTAGCCTCTTGAATCAAGTGAGCTTAAAGTACACAAAATTGACCCTTCACTGTTTTTAGAACTGTCAGTTTTGCAGAACTCCTCACTTACGAGTCATTCTAAGTGACATTTGCTTCACCTTTCTTTGAAGTTCTTATCACATAGACGCTGGTGCTATCAGCTGAGCTATTATGGAGATAACACATTGAAGCTGCAATAATTTCTAGTTTCCATCTTCAAAAACAAAATACATTTGGTCAAGTATGTGTTAGCCTTTTTTCTTTCACATACAGATTCTCAGTTTAAAACTCCTTTGTTTCATCTTAGTAGTCTCCCTTTACTCTCTACACATCCCCAGGCACAATAGTTCACTACTCTTATAAATGGAGAGAGATTGTACCTTTTTTGAGATATATTAAAAACACAAACTGTGTATTTGTGTGGATGTACAGTCAGAGTCGCTCAGTCTGAAATTCAGGTGTGATAGGCTTTGGAACTTTAGGAGGCGCTGCTGGCTTGAAGTATTTTGGGCTATTGTAGAGAGAAGCCTATTTTCCAAGGGCTACAATTAGTAGCCAATTACAATATCTGTAACAGTGAAAGATTGCACAATGCAATGAAATGCAAAGTGAAGTTGGACAAGTAACAACATTAAAAAGACATTGATGTGATCCATTGCAAACTTTGGACATGTCATTCTGTTTAGGTTCTCTTTTTCTGCTTCGTTAGACTTTGCATCCATTTCCCTCATTCTTTTTTTTTTTTTTTTTTTTTTTATACTTTAGGTTTTAGGGTACATGTGCACAATGTGCAGGTTTGTTACATATGTATCCATGTGCCATGTTGATTTCCTGCACCCATTAGCTCGTCATTCAGCATTAGGTATATCTCCTAATGCTGTCTCCCCCCCCCCCCCCACCCCCCACCCCACAACAGTACCCGGAATGTGATGTTCCCCTTCCTGTGTCCATGAGTTCTCATTGTTCAATTCCCACCTATGAGTGAGAACATGCGGTGTTTGGTTTTTTGTCCTTGCGATAGTTTACTGAGAATGATGTTTTCCAGTTTCATCCATGTCCCTACAAAGGACACGAACTCATCATTTTTTATGGCTGCATAGTATTCCATGGTGTATATGTGCCACATTTTCTTAATCCAGTCTATTGTTGTTGGACATTTGGGTTGTTAACTACTGAGCTTTTTTGCTCCATTCCTGCCTCCTGAATCTTCCCAGACTCTCCCTCCTGGCAACTTTTCAATTCAACAAACCCCACATTATACATAACACATTACATTCTGCTGAGTACTGTAAAGAACCTTAATAAATTACAAAGCTGTTTTTGAAATATGCATAGTCTTGTAAGGGAGACAAGATTTAACCAATGAACCAATTCAAAAAGTGCTAAATGTAATAGAATCAAGAGGCAACACTCATAGACTATCAATAAAATGGTCAATAAAGAATCAAGTTCATGTTATTGTTGGCTGACAATTTGCAAAATGCTTCTCAAAGTTACTGAACCCAGCAATATAAAGAGGGGAGAGAGCCTGACTGAGCCTATGGCATTTCACAAACTTCATTTCCTGGTTCCTAATCAATATTATATTGAAGAAAAAACAAATCAGAATGATGGAGCAGCCTAGCAAGAATTCAGACATGATAGTGTGTCAGAGTGTGCCAAAGAGGTGCATTTGAAGGATCTGGTTCTTGTGGGAAATGGCAGAAGATAAAGTCATATTGCCTTTTTAAAAAGCATTTTCTTTAGACCACTAGTCTAGAAACGTGGTATAGCATACCCCTCCTAGAGATTTGCTTGCTCATTAGCATATTAAAATATCTGGAACCTTAAACCTATTAAGATGTTAACTTTCCTTCAACTCATTTTACAAATTTCCGTGACCGCAAGCCATTAATGACCCTTATTATATAAACAATTTCTTATAGGCTATGCTTTAGGAAATGTGGGATCATGTATATCAAGTAGAATATAAGAAATCTAGAATGGCAGCATAGAGTTGATTTTTTTTAATAGGCAAAGTTATTGAGTAAGAAACTTAGGTGATCCAGTTTACACATTAAGGACACCCTTCTGTGTGATGACTAGAGAAAATAAAAATCTTGAAATCAAAGACCACTAAGGAGATAATTGCAAGATGTTTGTTTGTTTGTTTGTTTTATAAATTAGAATAGGTTGATGGAATTTAAAATAAAAAACAAAGAAACAATTCTTTGGGCAAGAGAGATGTGGGCAAAATAAATGGTGTCAACATCCAAATAATACAAGAAGTAACAAAACAAGATCACTGAAAAGAAAGAAGCTGTTGGGGGTAGGGGGGCATGACAGGAGCTAAGCCAGTGGGAATATTATCTTGATATAGGCCATAAAAATAAGGTTGGAATAAACGTGTTTAGACACAGATGGAGAACATAGCCCCAAGAATGCAGTGATGTCAAATAATGAGCCAGGTTTTTATTTTTGTTTGTGTCTTTTTGTATGGCTCTTAGTCATCAGTCTTATTATTTAACAAGCATACACATTATGATCCCCTAAGGAGAGAAGGTGATTACAATAACCTTGTATATTTAAGAAAAAAATTGAAAATGTGGGGTTTGATGTTTTTGATTTCGTTTTCACTATTCTATGATATCAGAAATACCTGAGGTCCATGTTTCAAGTACTAATTAATGGACAGGGACCCAATAATCTCGTTTTTTAAGCACACTAATGTGGAGAACAACTGCAGGATCTGCAAAGCTAACATATCTGAAAATTGCTACTCCATGTGGCAACTGTGAGAATATGCCTGGCTGATGTCCCAGGGTAGGAGGTATCAGCCAGCAGTAATAGCCCACAACTGCTGCATTCCAAAATTCAATTCGTCCTGCCTTGAATTGAAGACTTTGCCTGGGCTGCTTCTGGCCAGTGCCAGAATATTAAGGCAGACTCACTCTGGGGAAAGCAGGGGCCCTTTGAGTGCCAACCATTGGCTTTGTCAAACCTTTCTTGGAAGATCTGGCAGGCTGGGAAGGTCTTGAAAACACCTGCCCAGACTTTCTCTCTTTCTCCTTCAATCATGGAGCTGCAGTTCTTTTTGCACTCTGGTCTGATAGCTCACCATCTTCCTGAATCCCTGACAATTTTGTCATCCAGACAATTTTCCTAGTATGGTCTTTGCATATTTAATTCCTTCTTGTTTTCTGCTGCTTAGAAGACACACTAACACTCTTCTTTGCAGTTTGAATAAACTATGATGAACATAGTTTCTCTATTTGCTAATGACACTTGGTGTATATTCTCATAATACAATTAGATTGCATAGGTTCATTGATTCAGAATCTACACAATAATTTTCTAATAATAATATCACTTTATTGAGTGCTTATGATGGATCAGGTAGTGGCTAAGCCCTTTACATCTATTATTATAATTAGTGCTATGCTGGTGAACAGCCTTTAAAAACAAAAAAATATGTTTTAGCCAATTTATGTGGTTGTAAACACTCTCACCACAGCCAATTTCAAGCTATTAACAGGATTAACAACAAGCTGGTGAAATTTTTGAAAAGTTAGTAGTTGGCTCCTGAAAGTTTGTAGGAGCCTACCTCAGCACACAAGATACACTGTAGTCCTTTTTATCATTTTTGAGGCAGGGTTTAATCCTAGTTTTACTGTTGAAGACCCACAAAAAAAATTACAGAAGTTAGGCAATTTGTCCAAATCACAGGCTTGAGATTTGCATCCAAATCTGAAGGACTATTAATTGAACTACTTCCTAGGTGTCTCAAAGACTCTCTGAATCCCAAGTCATAGCTAACTTAAGCCAAATAAAAGGAGAGAGAAGGGCTTAGTGAAAAAAAACTCAGATATGTCTCATAGAGCTCAAGATCAGGCAGCTATACTTCAGAGACTTATGAAGCCACCTGGATTCTCCTCATTGCTTCCTGTCTCCTTCTGTTCCACCTCAATTTATCTTTATGAGACTACCATCATGACCCGCTTCTGTGTTTCATGTGGCAGGTAGAAAGAGGCTCCTGAGCTTATGAGCTCATGTTTTATGTATAAAATAACTCAGAGAAAATTTCTTTCTTTCTACTCTAAGTTTAGAATTCCTAGGAAGGTATTCTTACTGGCTCAGTTTAGGTCAGATTTCCACCATGGTTCTATCAACTGCATTTTCTCTCTGGGTATGGTGAGAATTAAAAGAGGAAAGGTTGTAACCTGAACAGGTGCCCCAGATGGAGTCCACAGCATTGTTTTACATGACAAAAAATATTGTTACATTTGTAATATAGTAATGTGTGTATGTATGTGTATATACATATATATATATTTAAATAGTACATTATCTCTGTCAGTACAAGCACTTAGGCAAAATAATCTCTCTGAGTTACTCATTTTTAATTTTTCACTCTTATATTACTCCTAGGTTTTATGAGTCTTATATATTTTTATTTATTTAGTTTATTATTTTTCTTAAGAGACGGGGTCTTACTCTATTCTCCAGGCTGGAGTGCGTGGTGTGATCATAGCTCAATGTGACCTTGAATTCCTGGGCTCAAGCGATCCTCCCACCTCAATCTCCCAAGTCCTAGTACTATGGTTGTGTGCCATCATGCCAGGCTAAATTTTGAGTCTTTTTTTTGGGAGGGGGGTTTAATTGTTGTTTATTTATTTATTTTTTATTATTATTATACTTTAGGTTTTAGGGTACATGTGCACAATGTGCAGGTTTGTTACATATGTATCCATGTGCCATGTTGATTTCCTGCACCCATTAACTCGTCATTTAGCATTAGGTATCTCTCCTAATGCTGTCCCTCCCCCCCTCCCCCCCCCCCCACCCCCCCCCCACCCCCCACAGTTCGACTTCCCCCTCCCTTTTCCCTCATTGTTCAATTCCCACCTGTGAGTGAGAACATGCGGTGTTTGGTTTTTTGTCCTTGCGATAGTTTACTGAGAATGATGTTTTCCAGTTTCATCCATGTCCCTACAAAGGACATGAACTCATCATTTTTTATGGCTGCATAGTATTCCATTCTTGAAAAAGTCAAAATCACAATGATTTCTTTACTCCTGACTAAGCCAAGTATCGAGGGTAGATGGGAACATCTAGGCTCAGACTCTTTGAGTGGCTACTGTAGATTTCAAATCCCCTTAAACATGCATATATGTTACACATACATTTACTTAAAGCTTATCTTTATGCCAGCCATCATTCTCATGTTACAAACCAATAACTTGCTACATATCAAACAAAACCCCATTGTTCTTCCTTATTTACTGCCCAGGATGGGAAAGATAGATAACTGATCTCCTCAGCCAGCCACATATATTTAATACTAAGTAAAATGAATTGTGTTTATTACATTGAGAAAGGGGGATGTTAATGGGTATTTTAATAGAGCATAATACAACTTTATAACAAAGATATGATATGATTTATCCACAGGAAAGATACGAATAAACAGAAACAAGCTGAACAGTTTCTTAAGCTTTAATATAATGGACAGCACCATTTAATAAAATATGTCAGGATTTTTAAGAATCAGAGAAAGTCATTGTGGAGTTCAAATGCAAAAGACAATCTTGTAAAAAGTCTTTTCTTTTTCAGAATATTTTTGGCTAATTATGAGATACTAGCTCTCCCAGATATTTAAATAAATAATAAAGCTACAATAATAAAAGCAGCAGGCTATCAACCAGTAATTGATTAATACCCAATGAAACAGAATAGATAATACAGAAATAGAATCATATAGAGATTGAGCATATGATAAAACTGGCACTTATCATCTATGGGGAAAAGACAGATTATTCAATAAATCATTTTGTGACAATTAGCCATTTCAGAGGAAAAATAATACTGAATCTCTATTTTTGTTCAAAGATAAAAATAGACTCCAGATGAAAAAATACTGGCAAAACAAGAGGCCGAAAACTACTAGACAAAAACAAGAGTAATTTACATTTTTGATAGTTTTAAAAGGGGCAAAATAATTTTTTAAAACAGGAAACAAAGTCCAGAAGCTTAGAAACATGGCTTAAATATATTTTTTAAAAATCCCTTTTACAAAAAAAAAAAAAATTCCACAATAAAATTAAAAGATAAGAAAGGGGGTTAAGATTGTATTTTTTGATTCCTAAATTGCAAGTATTCCCAAGGTGATGCTGTGGCAAGTCCACATGGCTTGAGCACATGAGTTGGACACACCGGGTCCTCTCTTCCCCAATTTCCACAGTGGTCCACCATGAGCAAAGCTCTTCTGTTTGTGGAAGGCCTGATCTCAGGGAGCATCTCAGACACTTGAGCTGAGAACTAGTAAACTGCAACTTCTCACCTGGAATGGGGGCTCTCTTACATTGCCTAGTTTTTGCAGGGATTTCCAATAGCCCTTGACCTCAGGGCTCCCTCTCTTAAAATATTTTGCTGTTGTTGTAGTAAACTTTGTACTTTAGGTGAATTTCTTTTCTGGAACTCCCTCATAACCCTCCCTATCCTCCCATTAACATGTGCTTTAATTGTTAGCGTTTTTTTTTTTTATTATTTCAAAATCTTAGTTGTTCGTGGAAGTGAACTATGAAAATAATTCTAAAATGAACCTGTACTTTGTAATTCTCATACCCAATAAGCGGTATTCATACTAATAAACAATATATTCACAGGTATTTCAAACTGAAATGGAAATTATAATAACCGTGAGTAGATCAGGAAGCCAGGGACTCCAGTGGGGTAGTTGACAATGTACTGCTAAATCCCCTCTGCCATACAAAAGACCAGTTTGAGCCATCTTTCTTACCTTCATTCTCTCTTCTATAAATGAATATAATAGTAGTGCCTTCAAATTAAATTTGTTTTTAAGCACTAAATAAGATAATATATATTTGATAACCTACTACAGTGTTTAGCATCTAATTTCTCAAAAATTACTAGGATTTTTTTCATTATGTACATTTTTCAAGCAAAATTATCCAATCAATCACTAAAAATATATTAGTGTAAAATATTAACATCTATGAAAGGGTGCTATGGTGAGATCCATTGTATAAAAAAATACTTTACAAATTCCTTACCACCAGACAGCTGGGTGAAAGTCTTCTGCTAAACTCAAAGGATATTTTTAATTTAATCATCAACATTTTTACCAAATAGATTACCTTTTCTTAGAAGGATTTGAAAACAATGGCACTTCTAAATTGATAAAGTCTCAATATATTACACCCCAGCATAATTTATCATAAAATAATAATGATTTTTTGCCTTGCCATTGTTAGTTTTATTTAATTAAAAATGATTTGATTCATACTCCTCCAGGGTAAATAATCATTAATTTGCATGGCTGCTGACTAATTTCTAAACACATGATTGTCCATTTCAGTATGCACCATTGTGTAGATAACTAAAGACAACTTCTGTGCTAGAGATATTCAGCTTTGCTGGTTTATCCAGGAAAAGGAGTTAGAAGCACAGCGACAATACATGCAGTTACACTGTTCTTGTGCCCCTCATTTCTCACTTCTCTCTTTTGTCATGCACTTCCTCACTTTCTCAATCTTCATGAATCAGCCTGTGAGCCAGGAAATTCTTTTTTTTCTTTTTTTTTTTAACATTTATAACACAGAGATGGCATAGGGAATTCCATGATATGGCCACATTCTTTGTCCTTTCCCCCAAAAGCAACAACAGAGTCTTGAGAGATCTTTCTCAGGTAGAGAATCATACGTTTTTGCTGACATCTGACATTGAAGTGTAATTCTTAGCTGAAAAAATTCTAGCAAAAATGTTGTCTGTGAGGTAAGTTTTAGGCTAATTTCAGCCATCCCTTGTTCACCCAGTTGGCTTCTTCCTGAAAGCATGCCTTTTAAATATGCCACGTCCCACTTTTCTCTCTCTTTTTTTTGTTGTTGTTGTTGTTGTTGTTGTTTTGTTTTGTTTGTGAGACGAGTCTCACTCTGTCGCCCAGGCCGGAGTGGAGTGGCCCGATCTCGTCTCACTGCAACCTCCACCTCATGGATTCAAAGAATTCTCCTACCTCAGCCTCCCCAGTAGCTGGAATTACAGGCACGCACCACCACGTCCAGCTAATGTCTGTATTTATAGTAGAGATGGAGTTTCACCATGCTGGCAGGCTGGACTCAAACTCTTGACCTCAAGTGCTGGGATTACAGGCAAAAGCCACCACGCCTGGCCCCCCCACTTCTCTTTATAACCTGACATCGTTTGGACCTGTGTCCCCATCTAAATCTCATGTTGAATTGCAATCCCCAATGTTGGAGGTGGGACCTGGTGGGAGGCGATAGGATCATAGGGACGGTTTATCACAAATGGTTCAGTGCCACCCTCTTGGTATTTTCCTCTCAATAGTGAGTGTGGGCCGGGCGCGGTGGCTCAAGCCTGTAATCCCAGCACTTTGGGAGGCCGAGACCATCCTGGGTAATACGGTGAAACCCCGTCTCTACTAAAAATACAAAAAAAAAAAATTAGCCGGGCGTGTTGGCGGGCGCCTGTAGTCCCAGCTATTCGGGAGGCTGAGGCAGGAGAATGGCGTGAACCCAGGAGGCGGAGCTTGCAGTGAGCCGAGATCGCGCCACTGCACTCCAGCCTGGGGGACAAAGACTCTGTCTCACAAAAAAAGAAAAAAAAAAAAAAAAAAAAAAACAGTGAGTGTGTTCTAGCGCGACCTGGTGGTTTAAAAGTGTGTAACACCACCCCCTCCCTCTTTCTTGCCCCTGCTCTGGCCATGTGACGCGCTGGCTCCCCCTTTACCTTCTGCCATGATTGTAAGTTTCCTGAGGCCTCCCCAGAAGCCGAGCAGATGCCAGCATCTCACACTCTGTACAGGCTGTGGAACCATGAGTCAATTAAATCTCTTTTCTTTATAAATTACCCTGTCTCAGGTGTTTCTTTATAGCAATGCAAGAACAGACTAATGCATAATCTTATACTATGAACATTGTAGTCAATATATTCCCTTAGCAGGGTTGTTTACATAAATTATGAGCTCAGTGAAAGATAAAAATGTGAGGCTTTTTGTTCAAAAACTATGGGAAAAAAGTGTAGATATAAGGCATTAAAATATAAAGTTTTTTGCTTTCTTCTATAGTCTCTCTCTTGCCTTGACATGTCTGTTTAATTTGCCACTTAATGTTTTTCTAAGTAATAAAAAAAACTTAAATTATTAGCATAAATTTTAGTGTTCACTCTTATATTATTCAATGACATTTTAAAAACCAAATGTGCTGGTTTTAAAGTACCAGATTTAAAAACATCTAATTCTTAACCATTGAAATGACACAATTTGTATTTGGTAGCTCATACATGTATATGCATTTCTCTCTTGAAAGAACAGTGAAAATACTACAGCAGAAAACTACTAATATGTTTTTATTTCATTTCTTCATAGGCACGTATTCTACCAACACTCTAACTTTAGCTTACTGATAAGTCAAGAAAGACAGGCAAAAAGGAAAATAAACTATCAGTTGCTCTATCTTTTCCTTTTTTACCCTGTTTTTATTTTCAGCATTAATAATTTTCTAATATAAATAAGTAATATGATGAAGAAAGTGTTTGATATGGATCCTTGGTTGAATCCTGCCAGCAAGTTCTGGTTCCTAGTAAATTGTGGCCTCTGGGGGCTTCAGAGCCCCCTTTGATGGAACATGTTTACCTTTTACTCCTTTTGATTCTTGTTGAACTTCCACAAACTGTGGGTCCATTGAATTCTGTGTTCATGGGCCAATGCTCTATGAATACACTTTGGTCATATACATTGTTCATTGTCCCATCAGATTTCACTTACAAAACACAAGTTAAAAGATAAAATTCTTAAGAATTTTGAGATGCTGCAAGCATGGAGTCCTGAATGCAGCATGCTGTGTGACTGCAGAGGTCACTCACCCATGAAACCAGCCTTCATGACTTAGCTTCAGTGTTAAAACCCTATGAATTCCCAAGTTACCCTCTATTCTTATTTCCATATAAATGAAAACATAAGAGCAGGTAACGTTACATTGTAGCTAATAGTTGCTTATTTGGGGCTTCATTCCTGAAGTATTGTTAACTACTTCATCTTAATGTCCTAGTCTGGGCATCATAGAAATTATTTAGCTCATTGTAGATGCTTAAAATATCGAGTGAACACATTACTGTAAGAATGAAAGGATTTTTGAGTTTTAAAAGTAAATAAAACATGATTTAGAGTATATTATTCCCAATTGTTTTAAAAAGTTTTATTGTAACTTCAAATAGTATCAAGTTAATAGTAAATGTATTTGTGGTGTTATGGACTGCTTCCAGTATGCTGAAAAAGTTGTATGAAGAGGATATCTCATTAAATCATTAGAATGTCTCTGTAAGGAGAAACCAGATGATGGGCAAAACACTAGAAGAGTCCAGTGACTCTGGCCCTATGTGAGACAAAAGGTTACTCTGAGTATATTCCTGAATTTTAACAAAAACAAAATAGTTGACTTTAATGAAGCGCTGAAGCTCTGGAAAGTCACAAGATCCATCATAGAGCTAGAAGGTATCTTAATATCATCTAGCCAAATATCATCATTTTGTGTCTGTGAAAACCACAATAACTGAGATGTTCAATAACTGACCTAATGGAAATACTGTTAGATGCCTGTACAAAATCCAGCTTCTACTGAGAGTCATCCATGGGGCCAATTGTTTCAAAATGTTTCTGTACTTTGTTTACTAAAAGCCATTATTTTTCCCTTGGATAATTCTTATGATACATAGCATTTACCTTGACCTTCATAATTATCCTCAAACATGGGGTCAAATTTTGATGTATAACATGGATAAAGAAAGAAATATAAGAGAAGCTGCCTCTTTAATTCTTTATCAGAGAACGTTACTGGCAGAGGCCATGCATGATGCCCATTGTTGACTCTGAACAGTATCCCTTCACCATATTTTACTTCCCTACCCAAACAATTTCAAAATAATTGGGTTTGTTGTAGTTTAGGTTTAGGTTTTTTTGATTGATAAACTATTTTTAAGAGCACTTTTAGTTTCATAATATAACTGAGAAGAAGGCAGAGTTCCTTCTGCGCCTCCCCTTCTGACACATGTACAGCATTCCCCACTATCCTGCATGACAGTGTGTGTTTGTTAAAATCAATGAACCTATATTGACAAAACATTATCAACCAATACCCATAGATTATATTAGCTGT
This sequence comes from Hylobates moloch, assembly GCF_009828535.3. Taxonomy (NCBI): domain Eukaryota; kingdom Metazoa; phylum Chordata; class Mammalia; order Primates; family Hylobatidae; genus Hylobates; species Hylobates moloch. Next base: position 77,720,656 of record NW_026652286.1, on the reverse strand, counting down.
CAGTCTTGATGTTGTACAAAATATGGGTTTGGACAAATGTATAATGGCATGTATCCATCATTGTAATATTATGTTTCACTTCCCTAAAAATACTGTCTCCTCCCTAACCCATGGTAACGACTGATCTTTTAATTGTCTCTATAGATTTCCCTCTTGCAGAATGTCATATAGTTGGCATGACATGTAGCCTTTTCAGGTGGATTTGTCCTTTCGTGATATGAATTTGTTTCCTCCATGTCATTTCTTGGCTTGATAGCTCATTTCCATTCAGTGCCAAATAATACTCCATTGTTTGGATGTACCACAGATTACTTTCTCATTTACCTACTGAAAGACATCTTGGTTACTTCTAAGTTTTAGCAGTTATAAATAAAGCTGCAATAAACATCTGTGGACATCTTTTTGTGTGGACCTGTTTTCAACTCATTAGAGTAAAAACTGAAGAATGCAATTGCTGGGCCATATGGTAAGAGTATGTTTAATTTTGTAAGAAACTGTCAAATTGTCTCCCAAAAGGCTGTCTCATTTGTCTCATTTTGCATTCGGATCAGCAATGAATGGGAATTCCTGTTGCTCCACATCCTTTTCAGCATTTGTTGTCCGCATCTGGGGTTTTGGCCATTCTAATAGATGTGTAGTGGTATCTTCTTATTATTGTTTTAACTCGAAATTCCCTAATTACCTAAGTTATGGACTGAATGTTTGTGTTCCCCTCAAGTTTTATATGTTGAAATCTTAACCCCCAATATGATAGTATCAGAAGGTGAGGCTTTGGAGAGGTAATTAGATCATGAAGGTAGAGTTTTAATGAATAGAATTAGAGTTATTATAAGAGGAGATATAAGAATAATGATTTTTCTCAAATATGTAAGGATACAATGAGAAGGCCTTCATCTGCAAAGGAATAAAAATGCCCTCACCACGCACTGTATCTGTGACCAACCACCTTGATCTTTAAGTGCTTGTTATTTAACCCAACTAGTCTATGATATTATATTGTAGAAGCCCCAAATGACTAAGATAACATATAATGTTAAGCATTTTTCATATGTTTATTTGGCATCTTTATATACTGAACTGACTTTTCTGGGTTCTTTACTTTCCATATAAACTTCAAAGCACTTTATTAATATCCACAAAATAATCTGCTGCTATTTTGATTGGGATAGCTTTGGATCGATAAATAAATTTGAGATTAACATTTTTAAAAGTGAATTTTTGTAAGAACAACTATCACCGGATTTTTGGAAATAAGATATTATGGAACATTAGTATTCTTTAACAATTAGATAAGAGAGGGATAAAATGCCTTTAGAAAAGAAGACATTCTCTTTTGTGAAAACATTTCAAAATAAAATTGTATACTAGAAACCTTACAAGATAAATTGATTCTAGTTCAACAGGCTGGAGAAAGAAACAAGCCTGCAGGCATTCCATGTAAAAGAAATAAATTTATGAGCATTTACGCTATTAATAATTGTCTTCTCCCCTGTGGCTTCATGGTTTCTGCAAGTCTCATTCATAACACTAACTCACCCTGCCTAGAGTTTATGAAGAGTAGATTAGGGAAAAAAGAAAGCCTTTGGGTGAGAATTAGTATCAATGCTCATTTGGCTTAGAGACAAGTATATTTGCAAGATATTTGATTTAAAACTCTCGTGTCTACTTTACGTTTATGTTGTTTCTGTCCTATTAAAGATGTTCACCAAATAAGTCGTGAAAGACTCTAAGCACCAAGAGACTTACTCAGTGTCCTAAGATCCTGTAGGGTATCCTTGCCAAGAAATGAGGTTATTACATGTAGCTCATTTCAAAAAAGTAAACATTCTTCCTGCTCTTGGAAGGAACCTGGATAAACATCTGGCTAATAGCTGTGATTAGAAGATGCTCATGTTACTGATCGAGATCACAGTAGGACTTGATTTTTTGTTTTTAATTCTTAAACTCCTATCAAAGTGGATTTTGTTGTAGGGGCCTTCAGTATGTGTATATTTATAAATGAGATACATTTGCATTACCATACCACCATTTTAAGTAAAATTTAAATTACAAAGTATAAAATTGCAAGGATTAGTTATAAAGCAAATACAAGTCGCAACCTGGAGTTGAATGCCAAGATAAACACGTAGAAGAATCAAGAATGTTTGGTTTGGATCCAGCAGAACAAGATCATGGAGAGGAGGTGAGGATTCTTGACATTTTCATTAAAGCTCTTTTGGTGTCATTTGACATTTTAAACAATTTATGTTATTTTACTGATAAAAATTATGGCTAAAAACCACTTTTACCCCTAAAGCTATTGAAATGAAAATAAAAATAATTAAAAAAAAAAAACAGTAAACCAAAAATATAATAAAACATTTTTTAAAAGTATGTCTAAACTTCTAATATAGTTGTCCTGCACTATAATAGTATGTCCTAAAGATCTCCTGGTAAGCAAGCACCTCACTTTGAAGACAACTGATCTAAACCACTTTGCTATATTTTCCTTGACACAAAGAATAGTAAGTTACGTTTTATGTTGAACAGCGACATTTACAAAATAAAAGATAAATAAAACATGGATAAACAGTTGAGCAAAAGTTCTGAGGTTTATTCCATTTTTACTTGTTTTTATATATTATTAACAAAACATATACTTTACTGTACATTCATATGCCAAACATTAAGCAAGATTCTGGAGACTCAGAAATCAATCATAAGTATGGCTGAAAATGGAAAGATCTGATTCCTTATCCTGTGTTATTAAAATATTTTTAACATTAGCTAAATTACTTAATTTTGAGCTTCTATTTCCAAATATGAAGAAGAAGAAGCACAATGGATCTGCCATATCCACAGAATTGCTTTCAAGACCATGCAAGATAACATTTCAGTTATGAGGGTAGCTTTGGGGCCTAAATAAATCCAGACTTTTCCTTAAGATAGGATAAAAAGGGATCATCATGAGAGAGGATAATTGTAAGTGAATATATAAATGGTAAGTATGGATAAGAAGAAAGTACAGTAAAAGTAGTAACACAAGGGTAAGAAAAATTGAGAAGTAAAAATGAAATACAAAACTGCAAGGCACGTGGTAGGGCAGGTGTTGGCAGAGTGTTAGGAGGTGCCTCAACAGGTCTAAGGCAAATAATTAGGGGCAATATTATTAAGACATGGTGTCTGCTATGCAATTTTTACCAAAATGCCTCATATCTTATAGCTGTTTGATAATTTTGCATATAAAATTTGGTATTTTATATTATCTTCAATGCCTAACCAACAGTTACTATTTTCAGGGTTAATATTGTAGGTACTTGTCTTTTGATCTAATCATAAGGAAGGATCCTGATTATGTTGCTGCTGTGGTTTGAGAGCTGCTTGTCTGTCTTGGGGCTTGGCTTCCACAAAACATACCAAATAGGTCAATAATCTCTACCTACCTGAGAGTCTAAGGCAATACTTCTGTTACATGGAAAGAAGTCTGGGGTGGGGTAAAAGGAGAATGGTTTGATGTAGAAGGATCTTGTGCTTAAGGATGTGGAGTCCAACTTCCTAATATTATTTGAAAAAATGGTTTTAACCCTACATAAAAATGTACTGTTAACACTGGACTTAAGGGTCCTGAAGGTATCAGATAATCATAATTTCAAAACAGAATCTAGCTGGATCTTCTGCTCCATTTTATAGCTTTTTGCTTTGTCATTAAACATTCTGTATCATGGTGTTTATCCAATTGCACAGCAATCAATAGCACATGAAGCTTTCCACCCACTTTAATATTTCTTACATTGACTTTTATTGACCAGTGGTAGAACTTCAAAATAAACAATTTTTTGGACTTGTTTATGTGGCTATGAGAAATTAAAAGAGAACCAAAGTTGACTCAAAGTCTGAGAGGAAAAAAATATAAAGCTCAGGATTTTTAAATATATTCAATGCAACAGTAGATAATTTTCATTAACTACTCTGTGCTTGATATTGTCTTTTTTGCCTTAAGTAAGGTAATAATGATAGATTATTCCATTCAAAATAACTCAGCAAATGTTTATTAAAGTAATGCTAACTTTGCACTAGGTACTCATTTAAGTATGTGAGATACAGACATGAGTAAAAAACAATTCTTGTGTTTTTAAGAAGATTATAGTGTATTTGCAACAAATGCATGTATGTAGTGATTGTTATAACATAGTTGAAAAATACTTATCACCATATCAGATCTGTTAAGTGCCATTAGAGAAGGGAAACCAAGCATTAGTGGTTTGTAAAGAAGGACAATTAACTCCAGCGAGGCAATCATCAAGTCAAATAGATTATGAAGATGGGAATTAGGGGTAAGTGGGGGGATGAGGGTGAGAGACAGGTGTTTCCCATCAAATGCACAGGTTTTCTGAAAGTAAGGGACATTTAGCAAATGTATTAGTTAGGGTTATCTAGAGAAACAGACCAATAGGAGAAAAAAAATTGCAATCACACACACACACACACACACACACACACACACACACACACACGCAGAGAGAGAGAGAGAGACTGATTTTAGGGAGTTTTCTCATGTAATTATAGAGGCAAAGTCCCACAATCTGTCGTCTGCAAGCTGGATAACTAGAAGAGCCAGGGGTGTTGTTCTAGTACCAGTTCAAAGGCCTGAGAATCAGAAGAACCAATGATGCAAATGCCACTTCGAGTGCAGAAGACTGATGTCCTAACTTGAAAATAAGCAGAGAGAGTGAAGTCTCTATTCTTTTACTTTTTCTTCCATTCAGGCCTCCAATTGATTGGATGAAGCCCATCCACAACGTGGAGGACAATCTGCTTTACTCAGTCTAATGATTCAAATGTTATTCTCATTCAGAAACACCCTCACAGACAACCCAGAATAATGTTAACCTAGTATCTGGGCACTCTGTCACCCAGTCCATTTGACACATAAAATTAACTTACACAGGAGATAAATTGGAAACATGTAGGAAGCAGATTTAAAGATTTTGCCTGTTTAAGCAGAGACTATTAGTGCCCTGCCAATAATCCCCTAGCAATTATGTCTACATGCCTAGACTGCTTACTGAGTACACTTGTGATTCTACAGCTGAATAATTTCATTCTAACCAATGGAAACACTGCAAAAAGGACAAGCCAGAAGCCCCGGGCAGCTGGGGTCCTGGGACCAGCTCTCTTTCAATGACGGACAGTGAGAAGTATCTCAGTGGCAGAGGCTTGAGGAATACACCTACCTATTCATCAACATGATGGAGTGGTAGAAATGGCCCAGGTCAAGAGAAGGACAAAATTCACTCCACCATCTTCACTAATTATTTATTGTCTTAGAAGTAATATGAATAGAAAATGACAGACAAAGAGGTCCAGGAAAGAAGCATGTGATTGGACCTATAGGAATGGACAAAAAGTGTGTAAATCTTTACTTCTCATGGCAATGCCCACCAAAAAAATATCCACTACAGAGAAGGCATTGAATGACTATTTGAACAAAATTGCTGGTCCAGTGGATTTTAGCCAGTCTCTGGCTCTGATCACGCAAGGGCTTTCACTATTGGGCTTGTTAAAACAGTAGCCACGGTGAGAAAATGGAGGCTATGCATGATTCAATATCACAGGCTCCCTTTAACCAGCACAGAAGTAGCTAGTGTCACTCCTGAATGTTCAAAGTGTTAGCAGCATAAACTGATATTCATCTCTGGATGCTGTACTGTTCTTTAAGAGATCCACCACTGGCAAGTTGATTATTTTTACCATTTCCACTTTGGAAGGTATAATTCTTTCCAGTGATTTTCCTCATTGGAAAGATGTATCTATGAGACTGAATGCATGGAGATTGCCAAAGTTACTCTGGCCTGAGTTCTCAAAAAATATCTGAATTATTGTCATGTTTCATTCCCACTTTATAGCAAAGGAAGTGAGACAATATTTAAATAATCATGTGGTGTATAGTTCTACCATACACCACAGAACCCAGAAACTTCCAGCATGATAAAATATTGAAATGACCTTAAAGGCATAACTTACATGCCACCTTGGTCATCATGCCCTGTGGAATAGGGATTTTAATAAATGTTGCTTTCATCTGATAGTTAGAATTCATGGGTGAGGGAACCGAGGGTAAAAACTGGGAATGACATATTTTACCACCATTCTCAGTGACCCATTTAGAAATGTTTGCTTCTCATCCTTGAAGTTTTAGATGGACTAGAATTTCTGATTTCCCTATGAGGGAACAGACGCAACCCATGCTCCAGGAAACAAGTCTATGACTACACCTGGTTAGCTCTTCAAGCTAACAGGCAAGGGGATCGGTCGATGGGCTGACAGGGTTAATGGACCCTGATTATCACAAGGCACATGACAAAATGTGACTGAGCTCAAGGATTTTGAAAAGACCATTTTGGTGCTTCTGTGACAAGTGTTAATCTTGGATAGAAGCACCCTTACGCAAAAGGCTTTCTGGCCAAGGATATTGAAAATTCTCTGTCGTTTTAAGCCTTTTGTTGTTTAATTTTATTTAGAAATTGTTACAGGCCAGTCTCTTGAAAAATCAGATACAGGTCAGAGTGGAAAAAATGTGAAGCACCAGTGGTCCCTGCAAAGAGTAAACTGTAGAAATGTTATTAGTGCCCTCCTGACATCCCTTCAGTAGTTACTTCTACGTGCCAAAAGCTGTTTGCTGCAACTCTCTGCCTGTAAGATACTTTTTGTCTTTCCAGGAAAGCTTGTTTCTCCATAACTCAGTGTAATTTTGCTAAAATAGTCTATTCCCCAACCACAAGGTTAAGTTCATTATTCTCCTATAATGAGTGAATTATTCTCCTAGCAGAAAGACTGATCCGAGGATAGGCCAAGACACATAACCCAAATATAAAAGTTCTCCTTTGTATCCAACTTTAAATATTCCTTGAATTAACCAAATATCAATTTAATACTCTTGCAGAAATATCTATGAACCCAGCCATAGTTGATATGTAGAATCTTTTTCTGCTCAGTACATCAATTTCTATCAGGCTTTTACCAGCACCACACCACCCATCTCATATGGTTACGGCTAGCCTCTGAATGACAGCAGTGGGCATAGGACTGGGGGTTAATCCCATCATGGTATTCCAATATTGTATCTTTAGTAATTGGTTCAAATGATAATCACATAAACTAAGATGGGCCAATTACAGCTTCCACCAAGATTTCAAATGTAGATGCTGGAGAGACAAAATATCGCTGCCTTGTGGATTGTAGGCTGTAACTGAGTAAGCTTCTTTGAGATCTTGTCTAAGGCATGAAAGAATGAGGCCATCAGGAGGAGAAATGCAAATACAAATAGAACCACAAGATGGATAAGCTGATATTATTGTTTAAACTTCTGGATTTAGTCAGGCTTAAATGCAAACATCTCCACCCGTAGACTTTACAGCTGTATGAGCCAATAAATTCCTTTTTACTTAAAAATAAATAAATAAATAAACAAAACAGATTCTTCCCCCCAAATGCATGATATTAGGCCTAGCAGAAGGAGGGCGATATAGAGATGGAGGATGGAGAGGGTGGTAGTCTTGAGGATGATAGCATGGTTTAATAATTTGAAATTATATGTGTATAGACAATAACAACTCATTTTTTCTAATTTGTTTTAGTTTTGTTTCTGTCGGTTATAAATGGAAAAAAATAATGATCCTACATTTTAAATTGATAAAAAAATATAAATTAAACATACCTCCTTCAAATAATTTGCCCTCATTCCATTCTACACAAATCGCTACATGGCTGTGAGGTTTTGTAGTATTCACATTTTAAATATCCTGTGGTTGTTTTATGTTTTGTTGTCATTTTGTGCATTTTGCTTTCCCATTTAAATTATAAGCACCACGGAAAGCCCTACATCCTTGAATATAATCCAGGTAATTAGAAAAGAGTGCTAGAAATATCGACTAGACGTCCCCCAACATAACTGTAAATGAACAAATACGCTGGTTTATGTATCAGCTTCTTGTGAATTTGGTGCCGATAAACTCCAAAGTCTAGGAACCCTGTTTATAAATTTGAGTTTGTGGATTGGCAAACATGAAGACAAGGTCCCTAGTGTTTCAAAGACAATGCCGTCCTTCGAGACTCAGTGTGATTATTATCATCATTTATAATAGTTTACAATTAGATATGTAAGAAACACACTTTTAGAACTTGTATTTCTTTCCCATTATTAAACTTGGGCTGTAGTGGTGGCATATTTGAGCAATGGTCAGGACCTACACGTACTATCTATAGAAGTAGAAAAGGCTGGTGAACATTAGTGAAAATTATTATAATTTATAGATATATTTCTCAATATTACAGTAGAATTGGAAATAGGAATAGACTTATAGCAAAACTCACCTTCATGATGATTGTTATATAGGCTGATGTTCTTTATAGAAGAACTTATCTCACAAAAACAGCAAGCCAGAAAAAAATAGTTTACGGAATAGGAATTTTCTGTAAAATCGTTGCTTTAATAATAGTAAAAAAAGTGCATAGCAAGTATACCCTATATTTTTACTGCCAAAATATTCTAATCAATTAAACTAAATCTAGAAGAGTTTTCCCATTTATTAGTGCAAAACAATAACAATAAAAAAAGACTCTAACCCCTTACAAGCACTATTTGAATTAAACACTTATTTTTTCTTTTACAAAATAATCATTTTTGCTTACCAAAAATACCGTTTGTACTGGTCTATTGTATGTATTTAATAACATTTCCAGATATATAATAGAGTAGTAGATAGTAACTTGAAAAATAGTATCTTCTAGGCCGGGCATGGTGGCTCACGCCTGTAATCCTAGCACTTTCGGAGGCCGAGGTGGGCAGATCACGAGGTCAGGAGATTGAGACCTTCCTGGCTAACACGGTGAAACCCCATCTCTACTGAAAATACAAAAAATTAGCCGGACGTGGTGGTGGGCGCCTGTGGTCCCAGCTACTCGGGAGGCTGAGGCAGGAGAATGGTGTGGATCTGAGAGGTGGGGCTTGCAGTGAGCTGAGATTGTGCCACTGCGCTCAAGCCTGGGCGACAGAGCGAGACTCCATCTCAAAAAAAAGAGGAAAAAAAAGAAAAAGAAAAATGGTTTCTACTGTTATACTAACTTGAAAAATAGATATTTTTGTTTGTATTTAAAATTCTTATTTGAAAATAAACCACCATGAGACCCAGGTTTTTCCAAAATAGAATGAAAGCTTCTGTATACTTTAAATTTCTAGTATCATTGGTTTCAGTCTGTCATCTAAACAGATATAAATAGGCACTTTAGAGAGGAAGTCAAGGATGTTTTTGACCTATAGTTCCCATTTTTTCAAGTTAATGCTAATGCAATCATCCTAGCACATAGACCCAGCACTGTATCATTGATAAGTCTAAAGTAAGGGCTATATTAAAAACATATATTTTTATCTCTCACTAATTCTGCACAAAATGATTCCCTGTGGTGGGAAAATTTACCCACTTGACTTCTTGGCTCAAAAAATAATATTCAGCAATGGACCTAACAATGAATTCCAAACTATTAATAAATTTGAACAGACTTAACAAACGTGTGCTGCCAATAATCGCTCAAAATATCAGCCAACTTGATTATATGCTAAAGCTTATGATGTAAAATAAAAAGTATACCAAATACATTTAAAAATATTATGCAAAAGAGGCTTAATTATTTACCATTGAACTCAGAAACATGACATAGTTGTTTAACACTTCAGCATCTTTATTAATTGATCTCTATGTTACCCAATGCTCATCATTCTTTTCTTAGAAATTCATAATAATGATTTCCCACTTAAAGGAGGAAGATTGTATATAACCCGAAGGCATGTTGGAAATTGTCATATCGGATGTTATTGGTTGTGTGTATTTTAGAGCACAATTTAAGGATACAGTAAATGCTACCATAAATGGATTTATGATTTCCATTTAGCTATTTTCAACCACTATTTTATTGTATAATCAGGATTTATCATCCTACTCTATATTCAGTTCTCCTTACCTTCCAGGTATAAGGAAGTTATGCGCTCTCAGCTCCCTTGCTGTTAGACAGAGATATAACATGAAATGGACCAGTAGATTGTGAGCGAAAGTGGAATGGGTCATTATGGCCTGAAGCATTTTCAGCTCTTCTTCTGCCATGGCAATGATGAAATTGGATGTTAATAAGGAGATTGCAGGAGATCAAAGCCCTCTTGAATTACTGAGCCCTTGCTTGGGGTGCAGATACCTTACAGAATTTCTCTCACCCCAGTGAACATCGCTTAAGCAATAAATAAATTTTGATTATGTTAAGTTACTGAGATTCTGGTGTTTGCAACTGCAGCATAGCCTGAGAATCCTGGCTTATGCCAGAATTTCATCTCCCGGTATTAACATTGCAAATGAACTGAGAATTTAGAGAATCACTCAGTAAGTGTAAGGGGATCCCAAATACACTGGACTCCACTTAAAAAGTGGACACAGAGCTGATATCACTGAGGAAGACTGTTTAATACTGTTCTTTGGAAGTAAAAATGAAAAGGGAAAATGTTGATTTTCTCACATTTGTTCAGTATTTACACAAAACTACCTTCAGTATCCTGGAATCATTCATAAAATGTATAACTCAAAATTCTTGTTTAAAATGATTAATACTAGTTATAATAACTAAGATTTGAAGGAATTTCTGTGACATAAAGTGTAGTAACCCTGCTGAGAATTGTTACCTGTGTCCAGTTGTGGAGCAAATACAGAACTGTATTTTTCTCTTCATATATGAGATTTTGCTTTTATGAAATAATTTTAGAATGTGCATATATATGGAAAGTAGATATCAGTTTATTATAAAACATGGGTAATAAATGTCCTTTTTATTATAGATAGGACTTTTATTGTGTTGGTTTTACCTGGAATAAAGTAAATCGTAAGACTGGGGAAAGTTCAAAATGATCCAGAATAAAAGAAATAGTGCTTTCTTTGTGTCAACTTCAGGCAAGGCAAGTAGAGCAGATCAAAGAACTGCTTTAATGATTCACTAAAGCTGAAGTTCAAATAAAACCACAACAGCAGCCAAAATACCTGGAAATGCAAAAAAATTGCGAGCAAGGCATATGTCTTTCTGAGAAAAGGTCCAGGAAGAACATAAATCTGCGAGGGAGATTATCTGATAGCACCATTGTCAGCAAGTAGCTACTCTGAATGAGACAGAAGCAAGGTCAGGGTTTAAATAAATGCTGTGGTTGTACAATAGCCACAGTAGGCTTTTTTTCCAAGTCCTAGTTCTATTGTCATTTTGGGATAAATCTTGACTTTGAGAGCTATCTTCTCAATTGTAGAATGAAGAATTGGCCTTCAAGTAATTTTCCATAGAAAATATTTTATTCTACTTCATATTTATGGCAGTGCTAAGGGCCAGCCTCAGCTATAGATTCTGTTCTTTTTTATGTAAGTAATCTACTTCAAGATGTTCTGAGAGAAAGCACGTGTCTGACACAAAGCTGAATAAGAGAGTCCCTGCCCTCAAGTGGCTAACATGTCAAAAGCCATGCAAAACTCAGCACCAGATATCATGGTGATCTAGACTTGATATTGCATTTGTCGACTAACATACTTGCTGTCTAAAAAAAAAAAAAATTTACAAAGCACCATTGTCTAGGGTGATGGGCCTTTTCTACTCACTCACGATCCAAAGAACAGATGGACTTTAATGGATTTAATGCCCAAATAAGCAGTTTTTTCCCAAGCACTTAATGCCCAAATGAGCAGATTTTTTAAAATGCAACTAATAAAAGCAGATAACCCTCAAAGTACTCTTGCACCACCAAGCTTGTGTAGGGAGTGGAGCAGAACCTAAATAGTGCAGCAAATTAATTGGAGGCAGAAGTCCTTGCTTCTAAGCTCTAGTTAATAATAATAATAATTAAACTTAATGACTACCTGTGTGACCTTAGTCAACTCCAGTTTTTAGGACCTCAGGTCTTTCCTCATTTATAAAATAAAGAGATGTGGTCATTGGACATGATGATCATTAAGGTCCTTCGAGTTTAACAACTTCATCATTTCCAAAGTAGCATCACACGTTAGACAAAAAATAGCATGGCAACTTATTGAAATTGAGAAGAATTTAGTAAAAGTACATTTATTTCTTTTTATTTTTTTATTTTTATTATTATTATTTTATTTTTTATTTTTTTGGGGGGGTGGTTCAGTTTATTTGGTTTTTTTTTAATTAACTTCAGTTTTTAGAGACGTTTTAGGTTCATAGCAAAATTGAGCAGAAAGTCCAGAAAGTTTGCATATACCACCTGTCTCTACATGCAAACAACCTCTCATTATGGACATCTCATAGCAGAGTGGTACAGTTGTTACAAGTGATGAACCTATATTAACATATCATTATCACCCAAAGTTCATTGTTTATGCTAGGGTTCATCCTTGGTGTTGTACACCCTGTGGCTTTGAACAATATATAATGACTTGTATTCATAATTGTCATACTGTTACCTGGTGTAATGCCTATGTAACATAACTAAATTTCTACCCTGCTGTAACTCTGTTTGTCTTTTTTTTTATTATTATACTTTAGGTTTTAGGGTACATGTGCACAATGTGCAGGTTTGTTACATATGTATCCATGTGCCATGTTGGTTTGCTGCACCCATTAACTAGTCATTTAGCATTAGGTATATCTCCTAATGCTGTCCCTCCCCCTCCGCCACCCCACAACAGTCCCCGGAGTGTGATGTTCCCCTTCCTGTGTCCATGAGTTCTCATTGTTCAGTTCCCACCTATGAGTGAAAACATGCGGTGTTTGGTTTTTTTGTGCTTGCGATAGTTTACTGAGAATGATGGTTTCCAGTTTCATCCATGCCCCTACAAAGGACATGAACTCATCATTTTTTATGGCTGCATAGTATTCCACAGTGTATATGTGCCACATTTTCTTAATTATTGTTCTTTTTAACAGTAATTACTTAACTAGATGTTTAAAAAGTACCAAATGAAAAATAAGAATAAATTTCAAGCTTTTATTAAGTGAAATATGGAAATTACAGAAATTAGGAAAACAGTAAAATATATTCATAGGATTACAAATTTATAATGGAGAGATAAAAATCCTATTTTATACCCTTGGGGTTCTCTTCTAGTTGATACATATTTAGCAATGCACATGGCACAGACAAATCATGGTAAATAATATTCCTCTTAAAAAGTTTTTGCTCAGTCATAAAATACATACAGTGAAAAATTTCCTCCCTTGGAGGCAAGCATTCAAAAATATAATTAATTTCTGCACTTTTGTGGAGGAGGAGAAAATAAATGAAAGTATAAATGTTTCCTACTGAGTATGAGACAAAAGGTCTCAGAGGTGTACCAAGAAGGGTTAATTTATAGACATCAAAAAATTTAATATTTTTATTAGGAATTCATCCCCAAATCTTTGGGCTCATTTTTCATATAACTAAAGAGCAAATAAGTATAATAAGTTAGAATATAAAATATCAAAGCTGATACATACAGTATGAATATACTTAAAAAATACATCTCAAACCTCATAAATGGATACAGAAAATGCAAGTCATCTTTATTGCCCTGTGCTGAAGGCAACTATAATAAATTTGGCACTATAGCAATAAACTTGAAAATAAAAGTGCCTTCCTTTAAAATAAAATACTTAATTTATCTAAAGATGGTATAAAATGGTTTATATTTAAGCTAGGGGAGATAATATGGTTTCCATTGCTCTAAGAAAAGATACGACATTACTGACTAGCGTCTTGTATGTTGCCTGATTATATTGAAATAACCAGGAAGTACTGGCCTTCAAAATACTGCAGAGAATGATAGGACCCTGACTAGCCTTCAAATTTTAATGTTTTGTCTGCTGAACTGAGCCCCATTTCTGCAAATTGCTACCAACCCTTCTGCCTTACAGTGACAATTAGAGTCATCTATAAACATGGCTGATTTTCCAAGGAACTATTACTGACCTTACTTTGTAGATTTTATCGTATGCACCAGTCTGAGGTTGGGGTTATGAGAATTGATGTTACTTTATATTTAAGAAATTTTGAGACCCTTCAAAACAAAATGTACTAAAAAATTAAAAATTCTTTTTATCCTCACACTAGGAGGAGCTGACAGGAGACATCACTCACCTTTTATCCTGGGGAGAAATTGTTCGTCCCTCTGGGCACTCTGAACAGGTAGATGTATTAGATCACCTACAGTCTAGTCCACTAACTGTATTAGGCGATGTCAGCATGAGATAATTTTCAGAAAGACTTTCTCTAGAGACTTAGAGTAGAGGAAATGACATTGACATTGAGAGACAGACTAAGAAAGCAGGACTTAGTGAATGAAAGTAGATATATGCAAAATAACTAAGTCTGCAAATGAACTATTTCTAAGTAATTTATAATAATAAAAATAGATACTTTGTGTTAAAAATTGTACTGTAATACACACTATACATATGTATGCATGTGTGTTTATATATGTGTATGGATATATATATGTGTATGGAGATATATATATATATGTGTATGGAGACATATATATATATCTCTCCTCTCTTTTTTACTGGCTAGAAACTTGGGCCTCAAAGAGTTCAAGGTCTTTTACAAGGCTCCACAGTTAATAAGTGACAGATCTGTATTTCAAACTACCATCAAATTCTGCTATCTGGGCTGCTAGTCTCAGTAGATGATATGCCAATGAGAAGGAAAATTTCTTGGTTATTGAAGCATAGATATTACACAGGTTTTGAAAACAGATCTGGATTCAAATCTTGGACCAGCCATAAATTAGCTGAGTAGTCTTACAAGGGAAAATAGTGGTTCCAGATAATTAGTGCACTGCCTGGCACTCACAATAAATAGAAAAAAAGTTGTAGTTACTGAAGCCCCTCCAAACACTCTCATAGGAGAAAAGAAGCCTTTGCCTATGAAATACAAATTTTTATATTCCTCTGGGTATATACTCAGTAATGGGATTGCATCAGTGTTCGTTGCTGCACTATTCACAATACCAAAGACATGGAATCAACTCAAATGCCCATCAATGACAGATTGCATAAAACAAACATGGTATGTGTAGATCATGGAATACCATGCAGCCATAAAAAAAAGAATGATACTGGCTGGGCACGGTGGCTCACACCTGTAATCCTAGCACTTTGGGAGGCCAAGATGGGCAGATCAAGAGGTCAAGAGATTGACAGCCTGGCCAACATGGTGAAACCCCATCTCTACTAAAAATACAAAAATTAGCTGGGCATGGTGGCACACGCCTGTATTTCCAGCTACTCAGGAGGCTTAGAGAGGAGAATCACTTGAACGAGGGAGGCAGAGGTTGCAGTGAGCCGAGACTGTGCCACTGCACTGCAGCCTGGCAACAGAGCACCTTTGTGGGAGCATGGATGGAGCTGGAAACTATTATCCTTAGCAAACCAATGCAGAAACAGAAAATCAAATAACACATGTTCTCACTTATAAGTGGAAGCTAAATGATAAGAACTTAAGAACACAAAGAAGGAAACAACAGACACTGGGGTTTACTTGAGGTGGGAGGGTAGGAGGAGGGAGAGGAGCAGAAAAGATATGTACTGGGCTTAATACCTGGGTGATGAAATAATACGTACAACAAACCTCTATTACACAAGTTTACCTATATAACAAACCCTCATGTGTACCCCCAAACCTAAAATAAAAGTTAAAAAAATGAAATTTGAATTTTTCCTTTGATGAAACAAAAGACAAAACACAACTATTTGATTATGAAAGCAAATGGATCAACTTATGTTATCCTAATGTCCTCAAGATGTGAATCAATTCAGTATCCCATGACTCTGATTCTGCTGTCTCTAAACAGGCTTCTAATTTTAATTGGTTGCTTGTATAGTTGTACCTATGGGAAAAGGTTATGATGTCCATATTTACATAAGCATACGAGCCCACATGAGAGTTATTTTTCTTTCTTCGCTTTTTTTTTTTTTTTTGAGACAGATTCTTGCTCTGTTGCCCAGGCTGGAGTGCAGTGGCATGATCTTGGCTCACTGCAACCTCCGCCTCCCTGGTGCAAGCGATTCTCGTGACTCAGCCTCCTGAGTAGCTGGGATTACAGGTGCCCACCAACACGCCCGGCTAATTTTTGTATTTTTAGCAGAGACGGGGGTTCACCATGTTGGTCAGGCTGGTGTTGAACTCCTGACCTCATGAATCGCCCACCTTGGCCTCCCAAAGTGCTGGGATTACAGGCGTGAGCCACTGCGCCCGGCCAAGAGTTATTTTTCATTACAAATAAGGCAATTAATTTGGTGTTTACATATCAGTATTTTGAGCCCGACTAAAGAAGAGTGAGGGGGTTCTTTGAGAAGCCAAGCTCTCCTTACTCAGGGTGCTGTCCAAAGTAGGATTCTCAGCTTTGCTATGATAAGGAATGCCACCCAGTGGGATTCTTTGAGGAAGAGCCAGTCTTCTTTTGGCCACGTATTCCCTCTCCAGCCTTACCTCCATCCATTCCTCAATTCTGAATTTCTCCTTCAGCTTGTGAACACATTCCAAGCATTGTCTGCTTCAAGATAATGTCTTAGACCTCTTATTCAGGTTATATAGCATCCTCCCATGTGACTTCAGTCACTTTGTGCATAGAGCTATTACGGCATTTGCGAGCTACCATTATATTTAAGTATCTGACAGCATTGTCAGCTCCTTCAACAGATACCTATTTCCCCTTGCATTTCAGAACCATACTTTGTCATTTAGTTGGTGACCTCAAAAAATGGCTCGTATATTATTAATTTAAATCCCCTAGATCCTGGCATAAAATTTTAGACATCTTGCTCATAGCAGAATCCCTAGGGCCTGACAATTTATTGAATTATTAATAAATATTTATTCAATAAATAAAAGATGACATTTATGGTTGTATCAAAATATTAATGAGTATTTTTAAAATTCATAACCCTTTGTTCAATGTGGTCAGCATTCTCTGTCCTGAGTTATTATTAGAAAAAAATACTATTTAAATATATTGCTTCCTACAGCCCTTCCCTAGTGAAAAGCAACACATTCATTTTTAAAAACAATGAAACATACGCAAGTCTTTTGCAGAGTTGTAACAAAATCAACATCACTGAATGATAGAAATGGAAAATCAGAACTGAATACAGGGACAGCAGATTAAACAAAAATATGGCAAGATGCCCAGACAAATCTCAATTTATGGCAACAGAAATGGACTGACAATTAGATTCCTGAATCACATCTTTGAGTAGATCTGTTTTTCTTTCTCATGAGTATCTCAGTGGCATGTGTGAGAGGGTGTGAATAGGTTGGTTTGCACTCTCTGGAGTGAGACTTCTCAATTATTTAGGAGGTCTGTCATGAAGTAATTGTTTGTAAATGCAGAGAACACAAATGAGTGTGTTGTGAGCATATGTAAATGCAAATGTGGATAAAAGGCATTGCTAATATCTACAGAAGAGAAAATAATTAGCAAATTCATAAGAGTCACTCACAATTCTAATGCTAAGACTAATCCTTTGTTTCTTTTAAGATATTCCCCTAATGCATTTACAATGCAAATTCCCTGGTAAATGACAATGTGCTTGAATTTATAATGCAGTTAAGAAAGTAAGTGAACATTGTAAATGTTGGGAGGGCTTCCAAAGTAGAGGATGTTTGGCAGCAGCCTTTGCTGCTCATACATGGTTGAATGGTGCCTCAGGGCTCACTGTCCTGAGCTACTGCTGCTCAGGCTTTTTCTCATAATAATATTCAAGTCTTGCAGTGGCTAGTGTTGTGAGAACCTTACGATGTGGGCTGACTCAACTCGAGCTCATCATCTCAGTTCAGAAATTTCTAACACGCACTTCAAGCTCTTCTGCCAGGTGAATATTATGTGATGGGCCACTGCTCAGTGCTCCCCAGCCCCATCTCTGAAAGGAAAGGCATCTGGCTGCCAAGGTGGTCTTAACAATTCCATTTTATTGCCTCTTCCGTTTCTATATCTGTTGGCCTCCAAGAGGCTTTCTCTTGTGAATTTGTAGGAATGTGTCACATAGACTTTTGGGATTTTTGGGAAGCTGAGCAAGTAATATTTTAAAGTTCACAGGTTTCAGCTACCTACTTTAAAAATTATTAGCCCTCACTGCCAACCTTTCTCACACAAAACACTTAGTGCCTGTGTAAACAACTGCCACATATACTATGATATTGTTGATTAGCTGTCCATCATATTCCATACATTGTGCTAAGCTATGTATACAAATGACCTTTCCTAACCCAGATGACTGAGCTTGTGGGGGATACTGTTGTTATCCCCATTTTATATATGTGAAAACACACTTACAGATATTAAGACAGTAGCTCCCAGTTGAGTTGGCATTTTTGAGAATTGGATCTAGGCTACTTGATTCAAGATCCTAGTGTCTAAACTATCATGCTATAAGTTTCCTTTTATTTAGTCCAGTGACCATTATGAATGTTTTCACATGATGTTTATTTGTTACATAATTTGCACAATTTGGAGACAGGCTCAATCATTAACGTAATTGACTCATATACAAAGTTGGTGATTTTTTTAAGAAATAGTTTTACGTATAAAATGTGATTTTTTTCTACTTCTCCATTTCATGCTGTGATTGTTGGCTATCTTACATAAATACACATGCAAACATAGACATATGCCAACTATTTTTTTGAGGAAAAAAAGCTAGTTGTAAATCATCATTAATTTATGCTTATATCATTTTTCCTTTCTTCCTGAATATATCAGTGTTTATTTCCTAAAAACAAGAACATTATTTATGGAGCCACTGTATAGTTACCAAAATCAGCAAATTTTATATGGATACAATATTATCATCTAAATCCATAGTCTACATTCTGATTTTTCCAATTTTCTTAACAATGCTGTTAAAAACCTGTTTTTTTTTTCCTGAATTCAGTATCACACATTTAGATATTGATATGGGTTGGCTGTTTCCCCACCCAAACCTCATCTTGAATTATAAAGCCCATAATTCTCATGGGGTGTGGGAGGGACCCAATGGGAGATAATTGAATCATGGAGGTGGTTTCTCCCATACTGTTCTTGTGGTAATGAATAAGTCTCATGAGATCTGATGATTTTATAAGGGGTTTCTCCTTTCACTTAGCTCTCATTCTTTCTTGTCTACCTCGATATGTTTGAAGAGTACAGGCGAGCTTATTTGTTAAACTTTTTTCAGTTTGAGTTTGTTCCATGTTTCCTTGTTATTAGAATTAGGCTGTGCATTTTCAGCAGGAATAACATTGAAGTGACGTTATGTCCTGTTCAGAGCATCATATCAGCAAGCATGTGATATTGGTCTGTTACAACATTGGTGAGGTTAACATTGATCATGGTATCAAATGATCTGTTTTCTACTGTAAAGTTTACTATTTTTCATTATGGAATTAAGTAGTTTGTGGAGAGATATTTTAAACTATGTAAATATCCTTTTCCTCATCAGATTTTAATCCAATATTTTTAACATCCATTTATGTTTTTCTAACACCATCATTCTAATAAGGATTACTTAGGATTCTACTGTAAGAAATAGCTTTGTCTTCAGCATTTATTTCTTTATTCTTTTATTTTTTATATTGGTATGTGCTTTTATGATTCTTTGTTAAATTCATTAGTATCACAGTTTTTCTCAATGTTCAAATCGTCGTAGAATTGAACAGTAGTAGACCTTTCAAACTGACTTGTTTATTTTCCATGCTTCCCTGTGATACTTGGAGCATTTTCTTACTTTTTTTTTCTTTTGAATGTATATGATTTTTTTTCCTCAGGTAACAGAAAATGAATAATAATGGGAAATATCAATATAAGTCCTGAAAATTACTTTACCCTACTGGGTCTTTCCAATTGACCTCCTCTGGAAATAGTTCTTTTTGTAGTTCTCTTGATATTCTGCTTCATGACACTGATAGGCAAGCTGTTCAGCATCATTCTGTCATACCTGGACTCCCATCCCCACACTCTCGGTACTTATTCTCTTTTCTGGATTTCTGCTACATCATCAGCTCCATCTTTTAATTGCAGTACAATCTCTGGGTCCCACAGAAGAACATCTCTTATGCCAGTGGTATGATTCAAATTTATTTTGTCCTCACACTGGAAACCATGGATTGCGCTCTACTGGTGGTTATGTCCAGGACTGTGATGCAGCTGGACACAGACACTTGCCTTATACTGTCTTTATGGCTGTGGCTTTTTGGGTAAGTAGCTTTACCAACTCAGCATTTGATTTCTTTTTTACCTTCTGGGTAGCCCTGTGTGGACATCACGATTATGCTTACATCTTTATATTTACATCATTGTTAGTATAAAGATGGTGCATTAACAGAAAGAAACAGTCTATGTTCTTACTGAATCATGCAGCTTTATTAACATTATCTTTTCCATTATAAAATGACTGCCTCCAGGAGATTGAAAAGAACATGTTAAGAAAAGCACAGCATTGGTGAATCTGAAAACATGTGATCTTGTTCAATTAAACCAAGTATCAAAAACATTCATTTTTATGAGACTACTTTAGGAAATTCATCATTTAGAATGAGGTTAAATTATGAGGGACAAAATAAAAATAAAAAATAATATTAAGTAAAATAAAAGTTTATTTATCTCCCTCATAAAAACAATTTCAAAGATAGGTGGTCTGAATGACAAGCCACTTAAGGTGCCTTGTACCCGGTTCCTTTTAACTTCTCTTGGCCTTTGATTTCCCCAGAATAGATCAAGATTCTGCTTGAGCTCCATCCTTCACACTCACTCAGTATAAAGAAGGCCAACCCCTTCTTTTTTTTTTTTTTTTTAAGATAGAGTCTCGCTCTGTCACCCAGGCTGGAGTGCAGTGGAACAATCTCGGCTCACTGCCACCTCCGCCTCCTGGTTTCAAGTGATTCTCTGCCTCAGCCTCCCTAGTAGCTGGGACTACAAGCACGCACCACCACGCCCAGCTAATTTTTTTTTTAGTTTTTAATAGAGATGGGGTTTCACTGTGTTAGCCAGAATGGTCTCGATCTCTTGACCTCGTGATCCACCTGCCTCAGCCTCCCAAAGTGCTGGAATTACAAGTGTGAAGGTCCAACCCTTCTTTTGAAAGATTTGTCCCTGTACTTGTATAAGGAACAAATTTTATATATTTTAAAATTTTATATATCTATATATAACATACAAATTTAAGTATAAAATATTCAATACATTTTAAAATATTAAATTTATACATTTTAAAGTATTAAAATATTATATTTTAATATGTCATATATTACATATATATTTTATATCTATAATATATAATAATATGTATATTTTAAAATATTAAAAAATATATTTTATATTTTATATTATATATATATACACACACACACACACACACACACACAGAGAGTATAAGGCATTGGCTTACACTATTATGAAGGCTGGGAAGTACCAAGAACTGCAACTGAAAATACCTGAGAACCAGGACAGCCAAAGGTATAAGGGTCAGACTGAATCTGAAAGCAAGAGAGTACTGATACCCCAGTTCAAAGACCATGAGACATAGAGAGTGAATTCTTTGTTGCCCAGATTTTTGCTCTATCCAGACCTTTAACAGGTGGGATGAGCTTTGCTCACATTTATGGAGGACGGGAGGAGGAGCAATCTACTTTACTCAGTCTACAGATTCAGATGTTAATCTCAGCCATCCAGAAATACCCTCGCAGACACGCCCAGAATCCTGTTTAATCGAATATCTGCTCACTTCATGACCCCATCAAATGGACACATAAGAGAAACTGTCACAAGGCCCTTCTCTTTAAAGTCTATTGATCCAAACTTAGTGACAAACAAGGATGGTAAATTTACCATATATCCTGGAAAGCCATATGCCTACATAAAAATCAGAACTTCTACTGTTACAAAAAAATTAGAGAACACATTGGTGCACGTTTAGCAATATCTGCCTCTGAAGAGAACTGACACGAAGAGTGAAAGAGAAAGGGGTTTCCAGGAAATAAAGTGGATTAAGCTCCCTGAAATATGGAAAATACTATATCATTTAAAAGAATTATTATTTTCAGCATTTGTTGATATCATGGTTTGGTGTAAATTATTATGTAGACATTTTCTTTTCATTCCAGTATATTTTTTTTGAAAATTTCTGTTGTCCTTTGAGATATTTAATATATATGCTTTACCTTTTTTAATGTATAATAAACTTCAGATGTCTCATGACAGGAATCGAATTTTGAATATTCCAGTGTAATTTCCCATAGAATATGCATATACATATAAACTATTTAAACTGCGTATTTTAAATACTGAGTTTTCACTGCTACTTAGTGGTTTTAAATATTTTTAGAGAATATCTTTCGGTTTCTTAGCTTGAAGAATGCGGATATGGCTCTTTTTCACATCCCTGCACTACCATATATACTCACACACATGCACACAGGAAGAACTGATAAATTACTTTATGTATTTGACTATAAAGAAACCAGTGTGTGTGTGTACATGTGTGTGTTTGAAATATCTCTTCTGAAATCTTTATTCCTCTTGTTCCAGTCTAAACTTGATTTTTCTCTAGTCTCCTCTTTACACCCTTTTGTGTTAAATGCCCTGATTCCTGGGTCTTTCCTAAATTTATTCTTTCGTTTTTTATGAAATATATCCTTCAACAATGTTCTATAGTTACTCTACAACACAGGAAAAGGTGCACAGAGAAAGTTAATTTGAGCCCTTGCATGTTTGAAAATATCTTTATCCTTGCATTTAGTTTGCAGTGAGGTTCATAGACTTCCAGGAGAGAAAAGACTTTCCCTCAGAAATTGCATCCATTGTTCAGTTCTTTTTTCGTTTCCAGTGTTGCTTGTTAGAAGTAAGAAGTCATTTTTATTCCTTTGTATGTGATTCTTTAAGCCCTTTGTGTGTAACCCATTTTTTTTTTCCTTTCCAGATGCTCTTATGACTTTTCCCAAATGTCCTGAAATTGTATGGTTATGAAGAGTAGTTATGAGTATTGATGAATTTGAGCCATATTGTAGATACTCAGTGGGCCCTTTTTTTGTGGAAAATCTTATCCTTCTATTCTGGAAAAATTTCTTAAGTGATGCTTTCATAATATCCTCCCCCTCATTGTCTCTCTCAGTGGAACTCATTAGTTAGCCTCTTAGGCCGAGGTTTTGTTGTCGTTCTTGTTAACATTTTAGAATTCTATTATTTTAAAATTATTTTTTTCACCTGTAAAATTTTCTGTTCATTGCTTTTCAACATTTCAATCATTTATTTTTATTTTTGTCAAAAGGTTTCACATTTCTAAAAATTCGTATTCTGTGAATACTCTCATATCATAGATGTAATACACTATTTTTAGCTTTGAAGATGAGAATTATAATTTTATATGAGGATTTTTTATTCCCCATATGATCTCCGATGTTTTTATTTGTTCATTTTTCTATCTTTGGATTTTCATGTGCATTTTCTTGTGTTTTGTTTTTAAGGAGGTTCTCAAATATCTGGTGATCCTTGGCTGTCCAATCAAAATAAGAAGTAGGCCCTAACATTCTAATAGGAAGATTTATGTATGTGGTAATGGCTTGTTTAATCATGAATTTGTATTTAGATAGGGTAAAAGGTTTTTTTTTTTGCCTTTTATTTTAGGTTTAGGGGTACATGTGCAGGATTGTTATGTAGGTCAACTTCACATTGCAGGGAATTCGTAGTTCTCTATTCTACAGGGCAGTTTCCTCAGAAAGAAATCCTCCAGTCATCTGCCAATAACAGAAAAGCATAGAGGCCAGAGTAGTGGGAGGCAGGCAGCCATGAGGCAAGAGGACCTCCATTCAGTACACCCTCAATCACCTGGTTCCATGTGTCCAGGGGGGTGCCTCATCTTTGACCTTAGCTAGTCAAGATGTCTCCAATTCACAGTCTCTGTAATTCAACATCTTCAGAGAATAATCCTTATAATCCTTTGTTTTTGTTTTTGTTTTTCCTGCAGAGCTCAAGAAAGGGCAATTGACTAGTTTATTGACTTGGAGAGAACGTCAGGGCAGCTACCTGCTCCTAAAGACACTTTCAACAAATCTTTTGTTTTCTGTCCCACTTCACACTCTGGCTTTCAGAGGTAATTTGTGTCTCCAATTTTTGACACTTTCCATGGTTCTGTACCATAAATCATGATTTTTTTAAATTGTCATTACCCAAGCTGTCATGTTCTGGATTTTTCATGTATACACTCAGTTACTATTCATCCATTTGCTTTCTACATTCCAAAAGTAACATTTTATGTACTAAAATCTGTTTTCTTTGATTTTTTGCTTATATATCTTCAAAAATAACTTAATGTCACTTTAGTTGGGTTTTCAGAGAGACCAGAAATACCTGTTGCCAATTCACCATTTATAAAATTGAAAATCTTCACTTAGTTTCCAGTAATATGTTTTATATTTGTTGTATTCTATTAAAAGTGCTCTTGTGAAGTCACCAATAACCACTCTTGTGCCAGAAACAATGTAATCCTTCCAGTGACATTGATCTTGATGACCACAAATCACTTAAAAAATGTCACTCCCTGACTTCTTTGTCTTTAAGAACCTCCCATTCTCTGACTCTTCCTTAGTCTCAGATTGTTCTCCATCTCCTTGTACTCTAGGTTTTTTGCCTTCCTGTCAGTCTTGGTGTCCACTGAGATTCCGATTTTATTCGATCCTAATCTTATCCTACATAATGGGTTATTCTATTTCTCTGATTGTTTTCACTACCAATTACGTCATGGTGACCCACAAATCTGAATCTCTATCCCTGACTGAATTCCTGATCTTCAGACACATATGCCCCTCTTATGTGCAGATATTTCAATCCTGCAAACATCTTAATTTGGATGTCCTAAAATAATCCCAAAGTAAAGCTAATAACAAACTCACCATCACCTACAGCATGCATGTTTTTTCTCGTGAGTGTAGCAACTTAGTAGATGACTGTACTCAATAATTCAAGTATTTCAGAAAAGGCAATTACTCAAGAGTTTCCCCTTTCTCTCTTATTCATCATGTCCGCTAGATTATTTACAACTTAATGTTTGATTTACTTCAGATTTTACTTCTCACTTGAGCCTATTACTTCAGCTCTACCTTTTAGATTTATCCGATATTATCTCTTTCTCTTTGAAACCACCTCAATTCATGCTTTCAGAATGAACTATCTAAGATTTAAATTTGGGAATTTAATTTTTCTAGCATAAATGCTTCAGTGCTAACTACTACTTTTACTTTAAAGGCCACACTTCTTAGAGTAGAATGCAAGAGCCATCATTACTAGCCATTATCTCCCCAAATACTTCGTCTCCCCAAATTCTTCCAAATTAATCCCAGTGGATAAAAACACATTTGTAGATTTCTGTAAACTTGATACTGTTTTATATTTCAGTGGGTGTATTTTTATACCTTTTTTTAAACCTTTTGGATTTTTTTTTCAACTTTAAATTCAGGGGTACATGCACAGGTTTGTTACCTGTGTGTATTGCATGATGCTGAAGTTTGGGATGAGAATGATTTCATCAACAAAGTTCAGTATTATATTGGCTGTGGGTTTGTCATAGATGACTCTTATTTGAGATATGATCCTTTCATGCCTAATTTCTTGAGTGTTTTTACCATGAGGGAAGTCGGATTTTATCAAAAGCTTTTCATGTCTATTGAGATGGTCATAACATTTTTGCTTTTAATTCTGTTGATGTGGTGGATTATATTTATTGATTTGTATATGTTGAACCAACTTACATCCCAGAAATGAAGCCGACTGGATCCTGGTGAATTAACTTTTTGATGTGCTATTGGATTCAGCTTGTTAGGATTTTATTGAGGATTTTTATACCTACATTTATTACAGATATTGGCCTGTAATTTTCCTTTTTCACTGTGTCTTTGCCAGGTTTTGTTATCAGTGTGATGCTGGCTGGCTTCACAGAATAAATTAGGAAAAAATTTGTCTTCCTTGATTTTTTGGAATAATTTCAGTAGAACTGATACCAGCTTTTCTTTGTAATCTGGTAGAATTTGGCTATGACAGGCAGGCAGGGTGGCTCATGCCTGTAATCCCAGCACTTTGGGAGGTTTAGGTCAGCCTATCACTTAAGACCCGGTGTTTGAGACCAGCCCAGTCAACATGGCAAATCCCTATCTCTAATAAAAGTATAAAAATGATTCAGGTGTGGTGGTACATGCCTGAAATCCCAGCTACTCGGGAGGCTGAGGCAGGAGAATCTCTTGGACCTGGGTTGCAGTGAGCTGAGATTGCTGCCACTACACTCTAGCCAGGGTGACAGAACAAGACTCTCTCTCAAAATACACATACATACATACATACATAAAAATAATTTGGCTGTGAATTCATTTGGTTTGGAGCTTTTGTTTTTTGGCTGGTAGTTTTTATTTTATTAGCGATTTAATTTCAGAACTTGATACTGGTCTGTTTAGGGTTGCAATGTCTTCCTTATTCAATCTTGGAAGATTGTGTGTTTCTAGGAATTTATCCATTTCCTCTAGATTTTCTAGTTTGTGTGTATAGAAGTGTTCATAATAGTCCTTGAAATTTTTTGTGTTTCTCTGAGATTAGTTATAATGTCACTTATAGTTATAACATCACTTATTAGTTTTAATGTCACTTTGCTGTTTCTGATTGTACTTATTTGTATTTTCTTTTTTTCTTTGTTAATACAGCTAGCACTCTATTGACCTTGTTCATCCTTTCAAAGAACCAACTTTGGGTTTTGTTGACTCTTTGCATGGACTTTATGGTCTCAATTTCATTTAGCTCTGCTCCGATTTTAGGTATTTCTTTTCTCCTGATAGCTTTCGAGTTAGTTTGTCCTTTTATTTCTAGTTCTTCTAGGGGTGATTTTAGGTCCTTTATTTGAGATATTTCTGACTTTGTGAGGTAGGTGTTTACCACTATGAACTTTCCTCTTGACACTGCTTTTACTGCATCCCAGGGATTTTGGTAGGTTGTGCCTTTGTTTTTATGCATTTCAAAGAGTTTTGCTGGAATACTTCACAAGTGTCTTTGTGTGTGTTGACTTTCAAACTTGTTTTGGATCTCATTGAATTTCCTTGTAGTCCATGCTTTGAATTTTCTATTTGTGATTTCTGAATTTTCATTTTGGTTAGGGACTATTGCTGGAGAGCAAGTGTGGTCCCTTGTTGTTGCCACTACATTCAGATGTCTTGTAGTGCCAGAATTTTTGCACTAATTCCTTCTCATCTGTAGATGCTGACACTTCTAATTTTTAAAAATTATTTATTGTTTGGGTAAGATTTTTCTTTTTCTTTCTTACTCTATAATATTATTTTTTCTTTCTATTTCCCTTCTCCTTCCTCAGTGGGTACTACTGTACAGAATGCTGGGTAGGGTCTTTTGGCTTTGCTTCTATAGCTGCATGTATTTCTTTTGGCAGGTTTTATATTGGTCTATGCAGACTGACCTACAAGCTACTAGATCACACTTATATGTAAAAGCTGGCTGTAGCCACTGAGGTGGGTATATACTTGATCCATGTTTACTGCCAGAAGCTTTCCGTTGCCTCAGGCAATGGGCTGATTCATGGGATGCACAATGGTCTAGGCATCCTGCTCAGCTCTGGGGAGATAGGAGACATGATAGGAGGGTGGCACAAGACTGGGCAGTTCCACCTACAGGTACCCCCAAGGCTGGCACAAGAACAAACACAAAGGGAGAATCCAGTGAGTAGCCACCAAATGCCCAAGTTGTGCCCAAGCACGCATCTGGAGAAGTGGGGCATATCAGGCTGCTGAACCAGGGATGCAGTTGTTCTGAATGACTGGAGATCTGCCTAGGTGTGTAGGACAGAGCCAGCATCCCCCTCCCCACACACACACACACACACACACACACACACACACACACACAGGGACACACACACACACCCTAGGACCTCTGCAAAGGAAGAGTGGGGTACCTCAGGTTTCTGATCCAGGTGAGCTGGTGCTCTGACTACCTGGAGATCTGCGTGGATGTGGAGCAAAGGGGATCTTTCTGCACTATAATCAATGCCTAGGAAGGGTGGGGCATCTCTGACTGCTGAACCAGATGAGTGAGTGCTCTGGATGCTTGGAGATTTGTCTGGTCATGAAGCAGAAAGGACTCCCCTGCACCAGGATATCAGCACAGAAGGGTGGGTCATCTCGGACTGCTGATCCAGACAATCTGGTGCTCTGAGTGCCTTGAAATCTTCCTCGATGTGGAGTGTAGAGACCCCTGCTGTACCATGATCTATGCCTAGGAAGGGTGCAGTGGATCAGGCTGCTTAACTAGACAAGCAGATCTTCTGAATGCCTTGAGATATGCCTGGAGGTGAAACAGAGATGGCCTCCTTGCACCTATTTTTTATATATATTTTTTATTCTCCAGTAATCTCCTCCTATTTTTCTTGATCATACTATCTTCCATTTATTGATCTAGATTCAATTTAGCTTCGAGCTGTAGACTGTCTTTCCCAGTCTTCCCAGGATGGAATTATTTGTCCTTCTTCTTCTCACATACCATTCTCTATCTCTGTTTACAAAATAACTTGTTCACTAGTGTCTGCCATAATGTTTTATGTTTCTAAGGGATCGAGACAGTGTTTAATTCACTGGGAGAGCCTCAGAATCTAATATAGTGCCAGGAAAATAGCAGACCAAAAATAAAGCTTGTTGAACTATCAAGATATCTTTCTACAATTTTGTATTCTTTTACCTTTGTTTTGGCTCTTCTTTTAATATTTTGTTCTCACATATATTTGCAAGTGGAGAATTCCTTTTTGGCAAGTATACATGTTTTTACAGCCATGGCTGTACTATACTCTATCTCTTCATGAAATTCTAGCTTAATACAAATGTCAATAAAGTTGATTGTACTTTGGAACTTGAGGTCTGAGATATTAATTCAACCCTCAAACTCTCTAGTTTCTCTATTAATTAAATGAAGAAATTATACTAGATAAGCATCAAAGCTCTTGAGTATTTTTCTCTTTCCAGAAAGTTGTAAGAATATGTTACCTGCTATTTGAAAAAGATGCGTTCTGGAAGCTTACAAGCTAATAGGCAGTTTTGGATATCAGTAGTGAGTGCATATTTTTCCTTCTCCTAAAGAGCTAAAGGACGGGCATCTGGGCCCAGGAGGTAGGAGTGGATTGTCGGGCTGAACATCTTGACTCAGTTCCCACTATCTATAAATGTGCCTTTAATGATGATTTCATAAGAAGGAGGTATAAGTAATACCATTGGCTTTCCTTATATATGGTACTAGTTTTGAGATTATAACTAAAGTAATGTGCTAGGATCATTGAGTTTTTTGTTAAAAGAAATAGTACGTAGAGCTTTATTTTAGTATAAGCAATGATGTTTGGCTACCTGACATAATCATAAGGCAAAATTTAGGACTAATGAGGCCTATTTCCCAAATGAAAGCAATTTTAGTAATTTACATGAGTCACCACGACAAGTTTTCCCTTGTGACCAATGCAATTTAACTTCGCTGAAATCTATTAGAGATAAAAACAATTTACTAGAGTTTCAAATCTTTGTGCATATTCTTTTATTTTTATTTTTTATTATTTATTTATTTATTTGAGACAGAGTCTCGCTCTGTCTCCCAGCTGGAGTGCAGTGGCGCGATCTCGGCTCACTGCAACTTCTGTCTCCTGGGTTCAAGAAATTCTCTCTCTCAGCCTCCTGAGTAGCTGGGATTACAGGAGCTTGCCACCATGCCTGGCTAATTTTTGTATTTTTAGTAGAGTCGGGGTTTCACCATCTTGGCCAGGCTGGTCTTGAATTCCTGACCTCGTGATCCACCCATCTCGGCCTCCCAAAGTGCTAGGATTACAGGCGAGAGTCACTGCGCCTGGCTCTTGTGCATATTCTTAATTGCTTGCAGCTATAGCCAAGCTGATTCTGGATGAACCTGCACATAGAATTAGAAGAAAAATAAGAACTCCAAGTTTATTCACTTAAGAAAATATAATCTGCATATATATTTTGTCAAGCTCATACTAAACTTTGCATTAATCATTTCAACTCTCTTGAAAGCAGCTGATAGACCAAAGAGAATCTCAAACATTATTTATCACCATCTCATTTTTTATAGCATTAATGATGTTCTGTTTCCTTTCCAAGCAGAAATGTATGAAGTGACTTGCTTTACTGTATAGAGAACCCATGCATCATTCATAAATGGTCTTATACATTTAACATAGCACAATATGTTTTCAACAATTTTCCATTTCGAATTGGTATATATCAAGTGGGTTCAAAGATGATGCCGCAATGTCCACATTTTAAATTATAGAAGCCCTCTCAACCTCTAGTCTCTTTCATTGTGTGGTACTTTATTTAATTCTGGTGTGGTGGTGGTGGTGGTAGTTTGTGTGTGTGTGTGTGTGTGTGTGTGTGTGTGTGTGTGTGTGTGTGTTAGGGAAAGGAACCTTCAAAAACAGGAACTGCTTCAGATGGGTATGGGCAGAAAAAAATCATTAGTGTATAGCAGTTTCCATATTCTCTTTTTTTTTTACTTCATAACTGTCACTAAAGAAGGAATATACATACTGTTAGTTTCCTACTGCTCTCTTAATAAATAGCAATAAACTTGATAGCTTAAAACAACAGAAATTTATTACATTACAGTTCTCAAGGCCAGAATTCCAAAATCAAGTTGTCAGCAAAGTCATGCTCCCTTTGAAGGCTGTACAATAGAATCCTTCCTTACCTCTTCCACATTCTGATGACTTCAGCCTTTTTGACTTGCGCCTGTATAACTTCAATCTTTGTCCCCTTCTTCACATGGGATTCTTCTCCTCTGTTTCATATCTTCACCTCCTCTGAATTACTCCATCTCAAAATCTTTAACTTAATTATATCTGCGAAAACCATTTTTTCTAAACAAGGTCACATTTACATTTTTCAGGGATTAGAACATGAACATACCTTTTGAGGAGGGCCGTCATTCAATCCGCTGCTAATCAGGCCAAAAGCACAAGCATATAGCTAGAGGGAAATCTTATCTACTTCTCTGCATCTGGCAACCAAGTTGCTGATTCGTTTCCTTACATGGATAATTCCAATTAGATGAGAAAATCTCAATTAAAAAATATAGTCGACTGCTGCTTACCTTGCTTTTTTCTGAGGCACACAGTGTCTTGATCCTTATACTTTCCAAATACACCTCTTTGTATCTTTCATGGCTCTCATTTTTCTTCATTCTTTCCATTTATTTTTCTCATTTTTTCTATTTTTGGTGTATAGACTTTGACTTTACTGTAGCTAGAAAGAAAAGGAAAAATGTTGCAGTTGCATGTATATTATCTACTGCTTCAAATCCAAATCACACTGTAACCAGTTTTTTTAAACAGGGAAAGGGGTTGAGAATGTGCTTGTATGTATATGCACAGTGAGGCCAAGTAAAAAAATTGAGAGACTACTAGAGAAATAAATTGACAGATAATAAAATAAGTAAAATGATTTACAACTTATTTGAAAAATACGTGATGAGCTAAAAAGACAGATTTGTGTCAGAGAGAAATTATGTGAATGCTAGAACTGGAGAATAGGGAGAAATGATTGCAAGGAAAATAAAATCAGGATAAATCACTTCACAACACGCTTCCAAAATTATCTGAAGAATTGAGAACTTCACAAATTAATAAGTTTTTACCTTAATTGCTAAGTTTATATGTAAATATTTTTCCATTTTCACAAGCATTTATTGAGTGCCTACTGTGCACTAGATACTTTTTAGTATATTGATTCTGGTATAAATTCAGAAACGCTGTTGTGTTGGATCCTAGGTATGCGTGTGGTAACCAACGTCTGCAAACTCTCAGTTCCCTGGTTTACACAATAGAGAAAATATAGCATATGATAGAAAAACAAATGTAAACAAGTAAAACAAATATGCAAACAAGGAATTCTCAACTGAGTTTTATAAAAGTCAAATTATACTCAATGGAAACTATATTTCAATGGTTTAAGATGTTTGGAAATTAGTTAAATGTCAGAACAGTTTTTGTGCACAGTGTGATTTTAATAAAGATTAGATAACTGTAATAATGCTGCTGAGGATCAATAAATAGACCTTAATATTAGAAAATAATATGGTTGTATTCTTATACTGAAGTATGGAAGAAGAATGTCATGATTAGTATAGACAATTTTTCTTGCCATGAATGTTATGTAAAAACAATTTTTAGAATTTATTGAAGCTGTAACAATAGAAAGTATTTCTAAAAAGTCTTTATTCACATTCTAAATTTTCATTAGAGTCATAGGAAGACTCAGCATAAACCTTAAGATTTTACATTTCAGCTCAAGTAATATGCACATAAAATTTGACATTTTCCAAAGAAGAGGAAAACTTCAGATCAAAGGTTTATACATACAGTTTTTTCATCATTGCTTTTCTCCATTCCTTAAATTCTTACTCTGGTTTAACGTCATGACAATCTCTCATTTCACTGACATTTCATAAAAAGAACAAAAGGGTTTTCTAATAAAGGCTTTTGAGGTCTCTAATTCTTTGGAAATTGGGCACTTACTTTCTGTGCATTTAAATCACTTCTGGGACAATTATCTCTCCTAGTCTCTACAAACATAAATATAAATGTTCTGCTTTCTAAGTCATAGTTCTCTTTAAGTATACTTGCTATATCTTCACTCTTTGTGCATGAATATCAGATTAGGTCTCATCAAAAGCAAGCTTTGTTTGAAAAGTAATTTCAAAGTCAACTAGCATCATAACAACACATTTTAGCTTGCACCTTTCCTTCCTGCTCAGAAAACACAAGGTGATGTTTGTCACTTGTATTTAGAGTCAAGTGATCTCCAATAAGCATACTGGATAAATTCACATAATGGCCAGGTTCCTGACAAGAGTTTCTTGTTGGTTGGCCTCAGTAGCTGTTGCTCAAGAATTGCAGAACTACAGGTTTCTGTAACACATACTTCCCCAATAACCCTATTAGATAATCTTAATATCATTTCCCTGTACTCTGGGAGGCTGTGCTTTTGCTAAAAAATCCCTTTGCTTTTTTTTATTTTTTTTATTTTTTTTTATTTTTAGTAGAGACGGGGTTTCACTGTGTTAGCCAGGATGGCCTCGATCTCCTGATCTCGTGATCCCGCCGTCTCAGCCTCCCAAAGTGCTGGGATTATAGGCGTGAGCCACCGCGCCCGGCCGCTTTTTAACTTGAAAAAATAATCAGAATTAATTGACTCTATGAAGACCTTTGAATAGACCACCAAATGATAATAAATCAATAAACAGAAGCACAATCTCTGTATTTTTGGAAACATGTTTATATCTTAAAATAGGCTAAAAATATTGTAATATTTTAAAAATTTATATATGGCTCATCAGAAGCTCATTATTGCCCATTGTCTGCTGGAGAATATACTTCTTTAGTTCCTTGTAGGATTCAGAGCTATTTCTGGATCTCAGTTACAAGGCACCGGCTGAATCATTCACATTGTCTCTGAAACTTGGGTTGGCTCAAGGCCAAGTTGTTCAGAGGAATTTCTACTAATCGTATTTTAGTGCTGTCTTTGTAAAAGGCCATGAATTATCTTAATAGAATATCTGTTAAGCAGTAGTTTAGTGAGACCTTAGCTTTTACTTTAATAACCGATTTGAAGGGAAATACAAGTGTAGAAAAGCAGTCTTTATGAGTGGTTCAGATCATAGACTCTGGACTCAGACAATCCTGATTTCTAATTCTCACTCTAGCAATTGGTGGTTATTCAACTTTAATAAACCTTCACAACCTTGCTCACAGATTAATTTTTCCATTTCTAAAATGAAGACATGAAATCTCATACTCTCACAGTATTATTTTGGCCATGAAACAAGCTCATACTAAAATGCTTAACACATCGTACACACTAATATTAAAATCTAGTTTATTCAAGAAGAATATTTTGAGAGGAGTTTGCTTTAGTCCTTGACATGACTTTCTGTACACTTCCAGGCAATCAGTAATAATAGATAAATAAATGAAGAAACTAAATCACAATTATTTAAAAGAGATAAACACAGAACTCCTCTTTGATTAGAAGGATCCTGCCCGCACTTAGAGTAGAAACTTACTTCTTCAGAATACTTTGTCACAACTATTATCTCGTATTTTTATCATAGATCTTATTTATTTGACTTTTAAAACAAGCATACTTTTAAAATATGTTAGAAGGGGAACAAAACTAGCAGAGCTGGGTGATATGAAAGTGACATTAAGAGCTAATTGTTTAAAATTTTGCAAGAAAATACATATTATTTTGCAAATATTCCCTGGAATGTGCACTTGACCTATCTTTTCTTCAAACGAGGTTATTGTGGACAGACTGCTAGCATATGATAAATGTGTACTATTGTAGGACTAGCTGAACAAAGACAGAGGACTTTTTAAAAAAGCAATCAGCTGTTTCTGGGATGTTTCATGGTCCCAAACTGGAAACATCAATTAATATGTTAAAGAGCTATTCTTTATTTCTACTTCTACGTAAGTACAAGAGCAATATATCTCTGGAAGTATATAAACCATTTCTCAATAATACATAACTTTATTTTGTTCATATATTTGTGTCCTTCACACTTTGTGAAATTTAGCAGCGAATGCATTATCATTCATTTTAATAAGTGTATTCCACAATTTCAGGGGAGCACAGGGCAGCTCTAGTTCTCAAAACAAAAGGAAAGCAAGTGGCCCACTGGCCTAAAGGTAGCTATGTAAATATTAGCAAGCAGAGTTTAAATGCTTGGCATTTATCCAATTGACCAGAGGATTCTATATCTACACCATTAGAATAATCTTTAAAGTCATAAGAGGAATCCCCCAAAGTGTCATATCCCTTCCTTTAAAAATACCATGTCATTGAGTGTACCATATGGTATTTATATCACTTTTTAGTTTTATTAGTTTAATCTGAACAGAAAAATATTCTGATGTATATGGGTGCAGCAAATGGTTGAAATGATAGAACTGTGTCTAAGGCAAAGTTATTTAAAAAAAAAAAAACATTCTTGTAAGCTTGTGCAACCAGATAGAACATTTTATGGCTAAAAGCTTAAGAATATATTTCAGATAGGGAGGTCAGTAGAGAGACAAAATGTTGATCAGATATCCAGATTATACTAGAAAATTTTATTTATATGCAGAGCTAATTTCCATTCCGTTACAATTAATATTGTTTTAGACATGTATGAAAATAATATATTAATAAATATTAATTTGTATATGCTGGGGAATGAGATAAAAAATGAATCCGTTCTATAACAATATGCATCTCCAGTTCTAGAAAAGGTTAAGACAAAATTTAAGGCATTGAAAAAGAATTAGCTCTTTTTCTTCTTTTAATTTTTAGACTGTGTCCAGAATCAAAAATATATTTATGGAACTATCAGGTTGATTTCAAAACTTAATTGGTCTCTAAGATGTTGATCCAATATATTTTTCACTTTTCATCTAAAAATAATTATTTATTATGTTATATATGTTTAATAGTATAAATTTTTTATTCATATCAGCATCATGGTTAGGCCAGAGAGTTCCCTAGAGGCAGAACTGCTTCAGTTCCCAGACCTCGGCATATAGACTTTTCTTTTGTTCTTTATTTTAGTCTTGTGTAACGGTTGACAACCTTGAAATTCAGAAGAATCACTAGAGAGATACATGCTACACTATGCTATTTAACTTTATAGACAATTTACAGGATATTCAAGGCTAATTGTGATTAGTTGTCTGCTTTTTGCCTTTTCAAGAAAAATTTAGGTTCTAATCTCTATAGAACTGTGATTCGTCTCTAATTGTACCATGACATAACATGTTTATTGTACCTATTCACAGTAAATCCTAATTGCAACATTTCAATCCAATTTATTCACATAACCGAAAGCAAGGAACAAGTATTTTATGTGGTACTTGCAAATAACTATATGTCTCCAAGTCTTAAGAAAAAATAA
Source organism: Hylobates moloch (assembly GCF_009828535.3). Lineage (NCBI taxonomy): Eukaryota > Metazoa > Chordata > Mammalia > Primates > Hylobatidae > Hylobates > Hylobates moloch. The sequence continues at coordinate 77,684,663 of NW_026652286.1, read as the reverse complement.
ATAAATAAAGCTTTTATCTCTGCTTAGGTTTCTAGTTTTAAGATTGAGTTTCACAAAACTTTCTCCATTCCAGTGCTAAATGCAACTCAGAGTTATTCAAAAAACAATATAAATGAGACTATCTGCTAGGAACATATTCCTCAAAAGAGATCAATGGCAGAAAAAGTCATAGACCCAATTTCTATAAATAGTTTCCAAAATGCTACTTAATATAACAGTAAGGATTGGTCCAGATGGCTCTGTTTGGCTGACATGGTAACTCTTCCAGTAAATATAGACATTAGATGATGATTCATTACTATAGCAGTTGGGAGATTTCATCTTCTTAAAAAAGAATCCCATTTAAAAACATATTAAGACAACTTTGTGTCTGTCTCATTCTCTCAAAGCCAGGACTATTCTAAAGTCTTGTAGGAGAGAAGACAAAGGTTCTGTGGTGATATGGTTTGGCTCCCAGCCCCAATCTAAATCTCATGTGGAATTGTAATCCCCACATGTTGAAAGAGGGGCCTGGTGGGAGGTGATTGGATGATAGGGATCAATTTTCCCATGCTGATCTCTTGATAGTGAGTGAGTTCTCACGGGATCTGATGGTTTAAAAGTGTATTCCCCCTCACTCTCTCTCTCTCCTGCTCTGCCGTGGTAAGAGGTGCTTGTTTCCCCTTCACCTTCTGCCATGATTGTAAGTTTCCCGAGGCCTCCAAGTCATGCTTCCTGTTAAGCCTGCAGAACTGTGAGTCAATTAAAACTCTCTTCTTCATAAATTACTGAGTCCCAGGTAGTTCTTTATTGCAGTGTGAGAACGGATTGATACATGTAGTTACCTTGTAATTGAAAGAAATTAAAAATAAAACACCATTTAAACTTTCTTAACAAAGATGAAATTGTTAGTTTATAAATCTATCAGAATATGTACAAGACTTATATGCTAACTTGTAAACTCCAAAACACCAATAGAATAAATAAAAGATCCAAATAAATGAAAAGATATAACTTGTTTACAAATTGAAAAATCCAAAGATGTTATCTTCATTTTTATGTATTATATATAGAGTTATTAATATATGCACATATATGTAGATAGATGTAGATATAATGTTTTATGCTATTCTATGAAAACCCAAGCAAGATTTTTCTGTAGATATAAACAAGATTATTCTAAAATTTAGTTGGAAACATAAATGCTAGAATAGTTAAAACAATTTTGAAAATCAAGGGAAAATGTGATAGGAATAATTCTAAGATTCAAGACTTATTATGTAACTATAGAAATCAAGATTGTGTATTATTGGCATAGGGATAGATACATAGATTAGTGGAACAATAGAGAATCCAGAAGTTGTTTTTATAAAGTACAATCAACTGATTTTTTTTAAAAAAGGTAGAAAAGCAACTAAATAAAGGAAGGATAGCTTTTTCATTAAATGGTGCTGAAACACTGGACATCTATAGACAAAAATAATTCCATACATATGTACATACATACATAAATACACATATGGATACATAAAAATTATAAAAAACAAGGCTTTAACAAGCTTTAAAGCTTATACAAAAATTCACTCAAAATGGAAAACAGGCTAACTGCAAAATGTGAACTTATAGCACCTTTAGAAGATAACATAGAACCTATAATCCCAGCACTTTGGGAGGCTGAAGTGTATTGTTCGAGGTCAGGAGTTCCAAACCAGCCTGGTCAACATGGCAAAACTCCGTCTCTACTAAAAATAAATAAATAAATAAAAATTAGCCAGCTGTGGTGGCACATGCCTATGACCCCAGCTACTTGGGAGACTGAGACATGAGAATCGCTTGAACCTGAGAGACGGAGGCTGCAGTGAGCCAAAATCGCGCCACTGCACTCCAGCCTGGGTGAGAGCAGGACTCTGTCTCAACTAAATAAATAAATAAATAAAATAACATAGGAGAAAATCTTTGGGATGTAAGGCTATGTGAATATTTCTTAGACACAAACCCACCTATAAGAATGTAAGAAGAAAAAAGTAACAATCTGGACATCATTCAAATTAAGATGATTTATTCTGCAAGGCTGTTCAGAAGGATACAATGACAAATTGTAGACTGTAAGAAAATATTTGCAAACCACGCATTTGTCAAAGGACTTATATCTAGAACATATAAAGAACTCTAAAAATTCTACAATAGAAAAAAACAAACAATTCAATTAAAATGAGCAAAAATCATAAACCAATGCTTCTACAAAGAGCATATCCAGATGGAAAATAAGCACATAAAAAGCTAATCAACATTAGTGTCCATTAAGAAGAATGTAAATTATGAACACCATGAGATGTCATTACACTCCTAGCAGAATAGTTAAAATAAAAAATACAGAATGTGGAAAAACTGGATCTCCTATACATTGCTGATGAAAATGTAAAATGGATCGGTCAGCCTGGAAAATTTTATCAGTTTTTTAAAAATTAAACATCACTTATCATAGAAACCAGCAACTGCACTCTTGGACATTTCAACAGATTAGAAAATGTCCATTTGAAGCACTGATCACTAAAAGCTTAGTGTTTGCCAGAGTTTAGGAATAGTGAGAGTTAGGTGGGGATGGTAAAGGCAGATCTTTAAAATGGTATCATGAGGGATAACTTTGTGGTGAGGAACTGGTTTTGTGTCTTTACTGTGTTGGTTATAGAACTCTACATGTGATGGATTGACAGAGAAATATACACCTCCTTAAGCACACATGCTCTACCAATGCCAATTCGCCAGGGGGCTTTGATATTTTTCTGTAATTTTGTAAGGTATAACCATCTGGGCAAACTAGATAAAGGGTAGAGGGGAAATCTCAGTACACTCTACTGCAACTTCCTGTGAATCTATAATTATTTTAAAACATTTAAAAATTTTAAGTTTTAATGTTCTGTGAAATAAAAGTCATAAAGAAAAACTGAACACTGTAGTTTAGCTTTAAGAGTCAAACATATATTATTATATTAAAGTACACATTGTGTTCAGTGAAGAAAAAGTATTTTGGTTAAGACCACATGTCCCAAACCTTTTGATCAAAGAACACAAGTTGAGCATTTCTCTTGTCAGGACAAAATGGTGACTAGCATACACAGCCCATGTCTGAAGAGAATAATTGTCTTTACTTGGAAGAATGTATAGGGAAATTGTACAAACACAAGAAAAGTAATGATCTGTTTATTTAGTTAACAGAATTGAATAAAGAAGAATGAAAAATAAAGTTTTCAACCATTTTTTCCTGGAATTTAAAGTAGACACTTGATAAAAAAGACACTTAAGAGGATATTCTAAACTAGACTTAAAAAGGAAAATGGCAGAAGACTTTGGAGAACATGAAAAGATAAATAAATGTACTGTAGCTATCCATAGAGATTCAATTATGTCATCCTGTTTTCAGGAAGTAGAGGTTAGCAGTATTTTTCATAGTGCTTCATGAACAAATTGGTTTTCTACTTTGCCATTTTTGTGATAAAATAATTTCAGTTCTTATGAGTCTTCATTTCTCTTTCCTATATAAAAAGCATAGAAGATTGTCTTCCATGGTTTTCAAAGCCATTTTTCTTACAGTGACTTCCCTTTAGTCAAAAAGTCTACGTTGTTTGAAATTTTACATTTCCTTACATATAAAAGAGTGTTCCAGCTGTACAACTAGGTACAATTTTACAAAATTCACTTGAAAAGTTTTGACTGAAAATATTCTCCAAATTTGGGAAAAATAAATTTTTCAGAATAACTATTGCTTGAAATTATTTTTAATACTAAATCAATTATTTGTGGTATATTTTAAAACATTTTACAGGATTGATATAAAGAATAAATTAGATAATTTTAAATAAATTATAGAATCTTCAGATGTGATACTCTAGAAAACTCTGCATTATTTATTTTAATTCTTTATTCCTATAACCAGACTTTATTTTTTTTTTTTTTAGCAGTTTTAGGTTCACAACAAAATGGAGCAGAAGGCCCCTGCCAGCTTTCCCATATACCAAATACACAGCTTTCCCCGTTATCAAGATCCTTCTCTAGAATGATGCATTTGTTACAATAGGATGAACCTACTTTGACACATCATCACCCAAGGTTGCTAGTTTGTATTTGGGTTTATTCTCAGTGTTGTATATGAAATAGGTTTTGACAAATGTATAATGACATGTATCCACCATCATGGTATCATGCAGAGTAGTTTCACAGCCATAAAATCGTCTGTGCTCTGTATACATCCCTCTCTCCCTTCAACCCCTAGCAACCAGTGTTCCTTTTTCTGTCTCCATAGTTTTACTTTTTCCAGAATGTCATATAGTTATATCATATAACACATATCCTTTTCATATTGTTGTTTTTACTTCTTTTGTGATTTTGCTAATTTTAATTTTCAAAATGATAAACCAATAATCACAGTATAATTTATTGAGTCTTCCTTTGCCACTATATATTTTTTAATTATTTATTTATTTACAATTTAAATTTATTTTTATCTTGTTTTCTTTAAACTCTAATTTTAAATTGGGGAAGAGGTATGTGTTACATGTTGTTGAGACTAAATTTCCACTTAAGAGAAGTTATTTGTCTATCCTAAATTTTATATGCCACTGATTTGTATAGTACTAAGAGAATATTTGATTATTAAGGTGTTCTAATATTTTGATAGTTTGATTAAATTTTCTCTGCCTCTTTTTAGCAATTTAAATATTATTGCTTTCTGCTGGATGAATTCCAATATTATTTTATTTGATTACTCTAAAATTTGCCTGCGATATTATTGGAAATGTAGAAGGTCTATCCATTAATTAGAAAAGAATTTACATCTTCTCTGTACTTGCTTTTTAAAAACATTATAGAAAAACATAACCAGTTAAAAATGATAATGAATAATCATGTGCACACACTAGCTTAAAAGTCTATTGGAAGATCTAGTTAAAACAAGAAAAAAAGGAAAGGAAATAAAAAGTATAATAATTGGGAAGGAAACAATGAAACAGTCTTTGTGCAGTGATGACAGGATCATCTCTGCAGAAAAACCCTGAAAATCAGCAACAACAGAAAATCTCCTGGAAATAAAAATCACTTACAGCAAGGTTGAAGGATACAAGGATATATACAAAAGTCATTCACTTTCCTATATATAATCAATGAACGAATGAAATTGAAATAAAAAACATCATTTACATTAAAATCCCCAAAATGATATAGTATATTTTCATATAAACCTAATAAAATATGTATAGGATTTATACACAGAAAAAAACTGCAAAAGTCTGATGAACCAATCAAAGGTTTAAATAAATGGAGAGATATTTCATGTTAATGGCCAAGAAGATTCAATATTGTCAAGATATCAGTTCTTCTCAACTTGATATATAGATTCAACGCAATACCAATCAAAATCCCAGAATGTTATTTTATGAATATTGACAAACTGATTATAAAGTTTATATGGAGAGGCAAAAAGCCCAGAGTAACCAATTTGATACTGAAATAGATAAAAGATGGACGACTGACACTACTGAATTTGGACTGACTATGGCGCTCTAGTAATCAACATAGTGTTTTATTGGTGAAAGAAGAGCCAAATAGATCAATGGAAGAGAATAGAGAACTTAGACCCACAAAAGTACAGTCAACTGATCTTTGATGAAGGAGCAAAATCAACACAACCCAAAAAGGTAGCCTTTTCAAAAAATGATGCTGAAACAACTGGATATTCAAGTGCAAAAAAAGAAGAAGAATCTAGAAACAAACTTTGCATTCTTCATCAAAATTAATGCATAATTGATCACATACCTAAATATAAAATACAAAACTATAAAACTATTAGAAAATAACAGGAGAAAAATTAGATGACCTTGGGTATAGCAATAAATTTGTAGATACACCACCAAAGGCACAATCAATGAAAGAAATAATAAACTGGAACTACAAGAAAGTAAGAGAAGAATCCACAGACTAGGAAAAAATATTTGCAAGACACATATCTGATGAAGAACTGTTACCTAAAATATACCAAAAAAAAAACCTTTCAAATTCAATAAGAAGAAAACAAGAGAACTGACCAAGCAGTTATGTATTTGAGTATCTTCCTGCTGAAAAGGAATAAGAAATAAGACAAAGCAAAAACAAAAACAACAACAACAACAACAAACCCGCAAAATTAGACAAAGATAATTCAGTGTCTGGCAGAGCAGAGATAATTTTAAAATAATTAAATAAAATTTCAGGATGAAGAATCTATGTTTATAAAGGAGATAAAGAAGTAGTAAAATCTCCATTTCTGAAAATATTTAGTCTTCCTCTATACATACCCACAAAGGATGTTGTAGAAAGAATGGAGTTATAACTTGATGATGCCTACATTCTTATTAGATGCTAATTACGTTCTCTCTCTCTCTGTCTCTCCTTTTACCCCTCTGTCAGCAGCTGTCAAAAAAAATAAAAAGTCAGCAAAACTATAAAAACTCTAGAAAACCCAGGAAACACCAATCTGAACATCAGCCCTGGCAAATAATTTATGCCTAAGTCCTCAAAAGCAATTACTACAAAAACAAAAATTGACTAGTGGGATCTAATTAAACTAATGAGCTTCTGCACAGCAAAAGAAACTATCAATAGAGCCACCAACCTACAGAATGGGAGAAGATATTCACAAGCTATGCATCTGAGAAAGGTCTAATATCCAGAATTTATAAGGAACTTAAATAGTTCAACAAATAAAAAACAAATAACCCCATTAAAATTTGGGCAAAGGGCATGAACAGACACTTTTCAAAAGAAAACATACATGTGGACAACAAATATATAAAAAAATTCTCATCATTACTAATCATTAGAGAAATGAAAACCAAAACCACAATAACATATCATCTCACATCAGTAAGAACGGCTATGAAAAGGCCAAAAAACAACAGATGAGGTAGTGGAAAAAATGGAATACTTATGCACTGCTGGTGGAAATGTGAATTAATTCAGGCACTATGGAAGGCAGTTTGGAGATTTCTCAAAAACCTTAACACAGAGCTACCATTTAACTCAGCAATTTCACTAGTGGTTGTATACTCAAAGGAAAATAAATCATTCTACCAAAAAGACACCTGTACTCATATGTTTACTGCAGCACAATTCATAATAGCAAATACATGGAATCCTCCAAAATTCCCATCAACGGTGGACTGGCTAAAAATGAAAATGTACATAGACACCATGGAAAACTATGCAGCCATAAAAAAGAATGAAATCATGTTCTTTGCAGAAACATGGATACAGCTGGAGGCCATTATCCTAAGCAAATTAACACAGAAATAGAAAACCAAACATTACATGTTCTCACTTAAAAGTGGGAGCTAAATATTGAATACACATGGACACAAAGATGGGATCAATATACACTGGAGACTGCTTGATGGGGAGTGTGGAAGATGGGTGTGGGCTGGAAGGCTACCTATGGGTTACTACACTCACTTCCTGGGTAACGAGAGCATTCGTACACTAAACCTCATTGACACACAATTCATCCGTGTAACAAACCTATAAGTGTATCTCCTGAACCTAAAATAATCGTTAAAAAAATAGGTCAGAAAGAAAATGTTACTTATTTTGATTCATTAGGCCCATGACCTGTTGAAGTCATCCTGGAAACAATGGATTTTAATAAGAATAATGCAGAAAAAGGCATTTCAGCACCATAAGATACAATTTACTCACAAATATTACTATATCTATGTCAAATATTTATCTTATTAAAAGTGAAATTCAGTTTAAGGATGCATTTGTCTTTAAAAATATTAAACAGATCTTTCTGCTGTTTTATTTTATTTTTAAAAAGAAGAAAGTGTATTCTCCACACTCTATGATGAACTCAAACAAATTGGCAAGAAAAAACAAACAATCCCATCAAAAAGTGGGTTAAGGCATGAATAGACAATTCTCCAAAGAAGATGTACAAATAGCCCACAAACACATAAAAAATGCTCAACATCACTAATGATCAGGGAAATGCAAATCAAAACCACAATGCAATACCACCTTACTCCTGCAAGAATGGCAATAATAATAAAAAAAAAATCTGAAAACCACATGTTGGCATGGATGCAGTGAAAAGGGAAGACTTCTACACTGCTGGTAGGAATGTGAACTAGTACAACCACTAAGGAAAACAGTGCGGAGATTCCTTAAAGAACTAAAAGTAGATCTACCATTTGATTTATCAATTACACTACTGGGCATCTATCTAGAGGAAAAGAAGTCATTATAAAAAAAAAAGATACTTGTGCATGTATTTTTATAGCAGCCCAATTTGCAATTGAAAAGATGTGAAATCAGTCCAAATGCCCATCAATCAAGGAGTGGATAAAGAAACTGTGATATATATATATATATATATGTATGTCCATATATGTCTATATAATCATATAGATAATCATATATATATGAAATATACTATTCAGCCATAAAACAGAATGAATTAATGACATTTGCAGCAACTTGGATAGGATTGGAGACTATTATTCTAAGTGAAATAGCTCAGAAGTGGAAAACCAAACACAGAATATTCTCACTCATAAGTGGAAGCTAAGCTATGAGGATGCAAAGGCATAAGAATGATACAATGGACATTGGGGACTCGGAGGAAAATGGTGGGAAGGAGGTGAGGGATAAAAGACTACAAATTGGGTTCAGTATATGCTGCTCGGGTGATGGGTACACTAAAATCTCTCAAATCACCACTAAAGAACTTACTCATGTCACCAAACACCACCTGTTCCTCAAAAAGTATGAAAATAAAAAATTAAAAATAAAATAAAATAAAATTGAAATTCAGTTTAAGGCTGAATTTATCTTTAAAAATATTAAACAGATCTTTCTGATATTTTATTTTAACTTTAAGAAGATGAGCACTTTGGGAGGCCAAGGCGGGCAGATCACCTGAGGTCAGGAGTTCGAGACCAGCCTGGCCAACATGTTGAAACCCTGTCTCTGCTAAAAATACAAAATTAGTTGGGTGTGGTGGTGCACATCTGTAATCCCAGCTACTTGAGAGGCTGAGGAAGGAGAATCACTTGAAACTGGCAGGCAGAGGGTGCAGTGAGCCGAGATCGTGCCATTCCACTCCAGCCTGGGCCAAAAGAACGAAACTCTACTCAAAAAAAAAAAAAAAAAAAAAAAAAAGATGAGAAAAATATTGTCCACTCTCTTCTCAAAGTGTATTTAAATTACTATGAAGAGTTCTTTAATTTTGACATCTTTCCCAAAATGTTGCCTTTGTTACAAGCTGTCCTCTCTCCATTGTTGTAGTGAATAGGCCAATAACTTTGAGTGCATGATGAGTCCATGCAATGGGATTTGCTGGTTATTTGTCAGTCACCTTTTTGGTGAAAAACATGACCCATTTCCTTCCAGTAACAGTTGGCAGTCATTTACAGAGTTGCTGTTTGCTTCTCTCTTTGATTTTTCTTCTTGTGAAATAGAATGAAGATGGGAAAAGCATTAAGTGCTGCTAAAATCTGTGTACAGTCCAGACTGTCTTTTTCTGGCAAAGAAATGCTACTTACTTCATTTATCTTGTAATCTGTGACAGTGCTTCTTAGAGAGACCCAGTGGGTAAAGATTAAATACCAAAATTAAAATGTCACTTGGTACTTTCAAAGTGAGACTATTACTTGTATGTTAGTATTTCTAATGAGCATTATCTATTTACTAAAATTAATAAGTTTAAAAAAGTAGTAGTCTATTAAAGAAACCCAGATATCTTTTGTTACTGAGCAAAGGCAAAGTTGAAATTTTGACATTTGTCTGTAGGAAGAAAGAGACTGTTGAAAATGAGCTGGAAATGATTAGCAGAAAAGAACTCCTCCATGTTAGTAACCAAGTAACCAAGCAATTAATTAACAACACTAATTTGTTCATGCAGTCGTTCATTCAACAAATATACACGGCAGCTAATTACATTCTAGCATCAAATTTCTTTCAAGATTATAGTCTAGTGAACAGTATATAAAGGAGCAAGATATTTATCCTTGACCCCAAAGGAGAGTGCATGGCATACAGAATAGAAAGTGATGAAAAGGAAGGCATATCTGTGTTCTATGAATTGTGTTCTCAGCCACCTTCCTTTGCCCTGCCCACGCCTTCCTCCAGTCTACATATTGAGCCCTGACTATACACAGATTAAGATTGTGTTTCTAGAATAATCTGAATGCACAGTAACATTTCACTTGCCTGGAAATTAGAATTCCAGCAACTTTCGACACAGTCAATAGTAATCAACAAAAAATAAAAATTCTTATAGGACATGACTATTATCTCTACATAAAGCGTTATTAGACTGAGATTTAATGGTGGAGTAATCGGAATATTTCAGAACGTGAAGAAAATGAAATTGATTTTTGTAACTATTATGATCCAGATGTATGTTAAATATGTTGAGTTACATGATCAGATGTATTCAACCCAGTAACTGTTTAAACTATTGTCACTATACTTACATATGAAACAAAATGCTCAGAAATTGTAAGATCAAACCAAATTTGAACTTCAGTATTAACTCAAAGCTCATGAAATGATCCTACCATAAAGGCCCTTATCAGATGATTTCTCATGTTATAATATCCCTTGTGTATATTACGCAATTGGTTTTGGAAACCAAATTTCCTTAGAACTTGGTTATAAAACAAAATGATGAAAAAGTTAAAAAATACTGGGAGGAATGGAGAAGAAATTAGAGATTTAAAATATGTAACTTCTAAAAATAATAAATATAGGCAATTTTAACTAATGTAGCTACTTAAGTTGCCTTTGAGAAACCATGATTTTCATTTTTCATGAAGAGTAAATTTTTGGAAGCGAGACAGTGCTGCTCACCCAGTCATGGCCTCTGTTCTACCAGACTTTTAGTTTCTCATTTGTTTGTAGTGATCTTCAGGATTTTTAGAATGCTGGAGTCAGTGCTGACATCTCGGTCCTGAAAAGGAGAGGAAAAATGTCAGGTCTAAAACTAATCCCAGTGTGTTCTCTACACATATTTTTTAACCTTCTGGTATGGTTATCTATTATGGTTTAGAGGACATCTCACATTATATTAGCATACCTATTTATCATATTGTATTAGTATTATATTGTAATATATTTACAGAATTCTTGGTCAGATACACAACAGAAAAATTATAGAGAATCTAAGTCATTGTTTTTGTTGGTCTATCAGTTGCCAAAAAGTACTCACTTATTATGTTTCAATAATTAGAATATGAATGAAAAAGAATGAATATTTGAATGTTGTTTTAGCTTTCTTGTTTTGATCTGCTAAAATATGACTGTTTCTAACCCTGTAATCTTCCTGTTGGTCCTTGATATTTCTTTCCCTGCACTACCCAGCACTGAGCTTCTCTTATATCTTTCCTTCCCTGCATTGGAATTATTTTGCAGTGTACCTATCGATTTCTGTAACAGAGTATGTTTTATCATATTAATTTGAAATCTTTTCCATTTCTGTAGAGTTAATAGTTCCTCTTTGATCTATAGCCTTCTTTTAGATTTTGCCCAAGGTCACATTGTAAATCTAGAATCCATACACATACAAAGTGTTATTATGATATTATAGTTATACAGTGTAAACCAATACGTTTTTCTTATATGCTATAGAGATACAACTGAAATGGCAAAGTGATGGATAGACAGCTACACTCCACTTTGTACTGATTATAGAACAATCAACTCTGTGTTTCATTTTGTTAGTTCCACCACGTTATTTAGTAAACTCATCTAAATTACTTGTTTCCCTTACAGTTATTTCCATATCTAGAAAAATTTAAATACATCTTAGTATTTTCATGAAATAATAAAATACAGTGCTCTAAATAAATTAGGATCTATGAAATGAGAGAAGAAAATCTAGGTCACTAATTTTAGTTCATATCAAATTAGCATGGCTTAGAGGCATTACGGTGCTTTTTAATTCTATCTTTAGCAGCTCAAAAATCTTTACAATTTTTAGGTGATTCTTACACAAAACCTTTGTGGCAGACAGATGGCTAATTTAACTTATGAGAAAACGAGAACATCAGAAGTCAAAAGATCAACCTGAACCACTAACCAAAGAAAAAATAAAAGCAAATGTAACTCTATTCTCTTTGTATTTCTTTTTATTTTGAAAATAAAATCCTATAAAATTTCTAATTTTGAAAATAAAATTCTCTAAAGTTATAATTATAGCATATCATTGTTTCCTGACTACTCTATTCCTAGATGTTTTCACTTACTCAACCATAGACGAAGAATAGTAAGTGTAGAAAGGATGCCGTGAGCCTATTTTGGTAAGTTTCTAGTTTTGGGACTGCTGCCCAAATGTATTTACCACTAATAAGTATATAGTGTAATAGTACTTATATTTAAAAAATAATTCAGTTTTATTATGTGCTTTGTGCAGAGCAATTAAAAGTACAAAAATGACAATATGGACATATATATATATATATATTCTACATATAGTGGAAATGTAGGTGGCATTTCTCTTCTATTTAAAATTTTTCCATAGTTTTCAAATTTTCCATGGTGAAATTATATTGATTTGAGGTAATAAAAATTACTTAAGGCCAGGCGTGATGGCTTACGCCTATAATCCCAACACTTTGGGAGGCCGAGGTGGGCGAATCACCTGAGGTCAGGAGTTTGAGACCAGTGTGGCCAACATGGTGAAACCTTGTCTCTACTAAAAATACAAAAATTAACCGAGCATAGTGAGGGGCACCTATAAGCCCAGCTACTTGGGAGGCTGAGGCAAGGGAATCGCTTGAACCTGAGAGGTGGAAGTTGCAGTGAGCTAAGACTGTGCCATTGCACTCTAGCCTGAGTGACAAGAGCAAAACTCCATCCAAAAAAAAAAAAAAAAAATACTTAACCATGGCATTTTTTCTTTCACTAGAATTCTTTCTAAAGCCCAGTATGGTGGCTCACACCTGTAGTCCTACTTGAGTTGGGAGGATCATTTGAGCTCAAGAGTTTGAGGCTTCAGTGAGCTATGATTGTGCCACTGCACTGCAGCCTTGGTGATAGAGTGAGACCATGTCAAAACCAAAAAAATTATTGCTAGTAATAATTTACCATAATCACCATAATTAGGAATGAATATGTACAGACACACATATCGTATCGAAATTTAAAAAGCATTTTATATCTGTTTATACATTTTTATATAAAAATTTTCTACCCTGAATCTATCTTTTTATTATTTAGGAGGTCACTTTCTAAAATTTTAAATCTAACAAACCACACATAAAAGGTTAAAGCACAGTCTGCCAAGAAATTCAGACAGGGATAAAACATTGGGAGTCCAGTCACTAAATCTAAATACGGAAACAAGGATGGAGTATATGTCAACCAAAGGCTTTAATTTTGTGACCTCTGAAAGTATTGTTGAGAAACAGAAGGAACAAACTCCTGTTGCCAGACAAGCTAAGTTGCCCACAAACAGCCTTGCACTGTACAATCTCAATTGCTTTTTAAAGGAACGTCCTGTTCAAATAATGATTATGTACTTCACATTCATCCTTATACAAGAAAAGGTTTATTATGACTCATTTATTTTCTTGGAAAAACCCACCAACATCTCAATTTATGTTACACTGAGATAAATAAAGAATCACATTTGTAATACAAAAAAGCCACAGCAGCAGCACAGAGGTTGCAATCAAGCAAGCTAACAATTTTTTTTTCTCAAGAAAATGTTAACAGGTTTTCAAACCGTTTCTGCTCCCACATCCACAGCATGAATCCTTATATTCTCAGTTGGTTAAAATTGTATTTAGGTATCTGCAAGATAGTTATGATCATTGAAAAAACATGGGTGCATTCAAGTCTTCATTTTCTAATCAATCTTAAATTTTAACACATCTCACCCACCAAAGCAAAGAGAAAATTCCAAGGTCCAATTTCCCAGACTTCTCCCTTTCCTTAATTCTATGTGTTATTCACACAATGACTAAAATTATTTTTCAGGTTAGCCACTTACGTGGCTCTATATCTCTAGCTCCATATCTCCTGAGCTAAATTCAGCACATATATTTACCATGATACACTGGTCGATCATCTTTTATCAAACCTGGTTTTTGTATGGACAAAAACTAAAGCCAGGTATTATTTTCCTACTTCTGTTCCCAACTCAGGCTTCTTCCATGTGTCAAGTTAATTAATTGCTCACAATGACAGAGACTTGGAATCTATGTATTTCTACTCCCACCCCTGGCCTGCCCTTCTCTCATTGGATCTGGAGAGTGATCTCCCTCACCCGCCTTACACCCTTATCAAAGAAAATGGTTCTGAAAAACTTCAGCTAAGAAAGTATCTTAAGACTGAGACTGGGGAAAGAGGGAGTATGCTGAATGTAGTTAGGAAGTAGGTAAGAATTTGTTTAATTTCCTATTCCACAGGAGGCCTGGAGTAAAAGAGTATTATTACATAAACACATTGATCAAAAAGAAAGGAACAATATGTTTTTCTTTAATTCTTCCTTTACTTGTCCCAAAGTTGGTGGACAGAGCCATGAAGGATCTAAAAGAACTGATATTTGAGGACGTCCTTGAGAAAGATAATGTCTGTTTTCAAAGTAATTATTCATCACAAGTTGGTAAGAGTTGGAGAGAGGCAGAGAAGAAGAGAATGACAGAAATATGGAAGAAGAAATGAACTTACCGGTGGAAGCTTGTCTGACCAGCTTTGCTTCTTGACCAGGAGGCTCTGCATTCCTTGGCTGGTGAAAGGATGATGAATCAGGTATCCCACTGGACTTTTGGAAGAGGATCATAAAGTCTGGATGGATCTGGGTCTTTATTAATGCATTGCACTTCTTTTATTATTCTTTGATTTCTTGATTGGGCCAAATTTGATTGACGTCAGTTCTTCACATGGGAAGAGCAGCATGGACTGTAAGCCCTATAAGGAAGAACTTGAGGGATTTACTTTTCTCCTGAATGAGATCAAGATGAGCTCTCAGGAACTGAGGGACTTATGAGGTGGAAAGAGAGGGCTGCATCTTTAAAGACTAATCAGACGACAAAGGAGACAAAAAGAGGTAGCACACATTTATATCAACACAGCTGGCCGGGAGCGGTGGCTCACGCCTGTAATCCCAGCACTTTGGGAGGCCGAGGCGGGCGGATCAGGAGGTCAGGAGATCGAGACCATCCTGGCTAACACAGTGAAACCCCGTCTCTACTAAAAATACAAAAAATTAGCTGGGCGAGGTGGCGGGCACCTGTAGTCCCAGCTACTTGGGAGGCTGAGGCAGGAGAATGGCGTGAACCCCAGGGGGCGGAGCCTGCAGTCAGCCGAGATCGCGCCACTGCACTCCAGCCTGGGTGACAGCGAGACTCTGTCTCAAAACAAACAAACAAACAAACAAACAAACAAACAAACAAACAAACAAAAAAACACAGCTGCACAGTTCTGACAGCACTAGAGCACAAGGAATAGGAGTCCTCCAGAAAAAAAAGAAATGGAAAAGGGGGAAATTCAATTACTAATAGGTCATTCTTGTGGGAACCCCGAACCATTATAAGAAAGAAATGGATGACACCTCTCATCATATGCATGACTTATAGCAATTTATGCTTTCAGCAATAATTTTCTTTATTGAGTCAATGGGCAATGACATAATCTATGGCCTGTTAGGGGTCACAGAGCTAAATCAGGAGTAGATAGAAAAATGATGTGAGATCATAGAAAGAGCACTGGGTTAGGAGCCACATAACTGTTCTGTCTGCTTTGGTATCCATCTGTTACACACCATGTGACCCTGTGCATATGAGGAGGGTTAAGGGAGTGGGGTTGCTTATCTCAGGGTATACCTAAGGAGAAACTAGTTACTTGAAATATTTGAACAGTTCCTAAAGAGGCACTATTCTATGAATTAGGATATCAGAAAAAGTTTTAAAACATGGAAATTACTAGGAGGCAGTTTTGTATATGTATCATAAAGGATCTTGCTGGGCATGGTGGCACACATCTGTAGTCCCAGCTACTCAGGAGGGAGGCTCCAGTGGGAGGATCGCTTGAGGCCAGGAGTCCAAGGATGCACTCAGCTATAATTGCACCACTATACTTCAGCCTAGACAGAGGAAATCCTGTCTGTAAGAAATAAGTATAAAAGAAAAATAAATCTTTCACATCTTTCTCGTAATTAGTCTTGTTTAAAATTTGATTTTCCTACATCCTACATCTCAAATTGTAAACCTCCTGATGCAGGAAGTGTCCAAAATAGAGGGCTACAACAGGGTCACCCTGGTATTCCTCTCAAAGTTTACGTATCTGAAAAAGAGATTAATGATAAAAATATTTAGCTAATTTATTTTAATCAGCTTTTGTGAATACCTAGCCTTCAGTATGTATTGTAATGCTCCTTGCAATTTGAAGACAATAATGCTAACAGAAAATAAAAACAGGAACGCCTGAATGCAGCCAAAGATGCTGGCGCACCTTCTTTCTGTGAGATTGCCAAATGAGATGCATACCGAGGAAACAATGACAAAGGCGAGAAACATACTTGCTGGTGCTTCAATCAAGATTTCTTCTGGAGGAGAAAGCAGAGCCAAGGACAGGTGGGCCTGAAGAATAGCTCTTTCATTAGCTCTTTGGTAAAGACTGTCCCCTCCACAGGCTGGCATTATTGCCTCCAACACAAACATCTCGTTCACCAGCTTGAAGTCTCCCTACATGATGATGTAAGCTTGAGTAGATAATGGCAGTGGTGTAACAAGAGTTCAACTTCCCTCTCACCTCTTGACAGGATACCTGAGGAGACTGTCCTGGGGAAAACCACAGGATAAGAGGATCCAGGGTAAAACTCCGCACGGATGTACCACCCCTAACCTCCTCTGCATAGACCCCTACTTCCAGTGAGTTCTGACCCACTTCATGAGCCTCTTGTATCTAGTGCCCGTGTTCAGTCTCTCTCCAGGATCCTCTCCCCTTTCTATGATTCTGATGCTGCAGATTGCCTTTGCGGAGGAACAGGAAGGAAGACAAATGCCCCCAACCACTGCTTCATTCTGGAAGAAGTGTTGGAAGTCAATGGAAGAGGGAGCTGCTCAGAGGGAAATCTGAGAGCTGTTTCTGAAGGAATTTTATCAGTTTTTCAGCAGAGTCTGACCACTGCTTTCTTACCTCCCCTACTTGATCCTGCTGGATAGATTCAGAAAGCCAAGCCAACACAAGGGAACTCAAGCACAATTCTTTACCTTCTTATTTTGTTAGCCAAGTCAGGGGGAGCCCGATAATCTCTAAAGAGAGTTGAAAATGTAAGGGTTTACCTTTTGGCCAAGGCTTAAATTTCTCAAGTGTGTTATGCCAACACAATACTCAGTTACATATGTATATTTCCAAAGTGTCAAACTTATTTAATGTGGTACCAAGGTTTTTGGATCTGAAAAATAAAAACAAAAAAAAGAGTAGATGGTAGGTCAAGGGGTTCAAGCCCCTACTCAGACTAAATGGTGCACAGAAAGCCTAGACACAACCTAGACACAAGCACAGTGGCTCATGCATGTAATCCCAGCACTTTGGGAGGCCAAGGTTGGTGGATCACCTGAGGTCAGGATTTCGAGACCAACCTGACCAACATGGTGACATTCCATCTCTACTAAAAATACAAAATTAGCTGGGCATGGTGGTGCATGCCTGTAATCCCAGCTACTTAGGAGGCTGAGGCAGGAGAATCAATTGAACCCAGGAGGCAGAGGTTGCAGTGAGCTGAGATTGTACCATTGCACTCCAGCCTAGGCAACAAGAGAAAAACTCCATCTCAACAAAGAAGAAGAAAAAAGAAGACTCAGGAGTTGGGCAAAACATCAGTTACAACCCATAGAAAGAGCACCAGAATAAAAGGGCAAACTTGAGTCCAAGGAAGGGACTGTGGGATGCAGGAAAGACTGAGAGGTACTTCTAAATGCTGTGTCTTCAGTAGAGGAGGGGACTGATCACTGCTGTAGCACAGACTTGGGCAGAGACCAAGGCATACTGGCTTCCTCATCAGAACATATCATAATCCACAGATAATCCTGGCTTCTATGAGTTAGAAGACTGTGAAACATTGAGACTGCAATAACTGATCCACTTAAACTTCTTAGTAAAGTCTGAAAAGATTCAGCAATTGTTATTATTACTGTGGTTGTACGTCATGTCATTCTTAACTAGATTTTGTAAATGTCGAACTCTTAAAAGACTACAATAATAAACATCTACATTTACTTGATTAGCTAAAGTGAAGTGAAATATTCAAGCTAACTAGCTAAAAAGACAGAGCAATACTCATGCCTGTTTAAGTTTAAAGGGATGTTTTCAATGAAATCTCACAGGCTCTTATTTGGTTGTTTTCATCATAGCCATTGCTTTGACCTAGCCCAGTGATAATTGCTGTAATATTTCAAGTGATTTCAGTTTATGAAAGACTTTTTTTTTTAACTTGGGGAAGTGTTATTTTTTTATTTTTAAGCAATTAATGTTTAGGTTAACACCAGGAAAAAATATCACCTATACTTCTACAATTTGGGGCCATTTCTGAGATGCTAATTTCAGACATAAAATGATAAATAAGCAAATAAGTGGAAAAGTAAATGATTAAATAATTAATCCTAAGTCTGAGATGCTAATTTCAGATATAAAATGATAAATAAGCAAATAAGTGGAAAAGTAAATGATTAAATAATTAATCCTAAGTCTGAGGGATATTATAAGATTATGGATTGAGATGACCATGTGTAACTTGATAGATCTAGTAGAGCAGAAAATAGCAGAAATTGGTTAACGAGCTTTCATTCATATTAGAACAAGATCAAACAAAACAGAATTAAATTGGAGACACAGACATTAACTCATGGCCCCTGTGAGTGAAGAAAAAAATGTTTCAGGATTGGCTAATCACCCTGCTTCACTGTACATATTCGTGTAAAAATTACAAGATGTATCTGCATAAGCGTCTAAATAAATTGGAAGCAGCAAAAACTTTGTCTCTAACACTATTCCTCACCAAACATAATCATGCATGGTGGCAGGCACCTGCAATCCCAGCTACTCGGGAGGCTGAGGCAGGAGAATCGCTTCAACCCGGGAGGCGGAGGTTGCAGTGAACCGAGATTGCACCACTGCACTCCAGCCTGGGCGACAGAGTGAGACTCTGTCTCAATAAATAAATAAATAAATAAATAAATAAATAAAGTAAAAGTAAAATAGTAGGTAGTGTTTTCTAATATCAACATTTTTTTTTTTTTTTTTTTTTGAGTGAGTTTATCTGTCACCAGGTGAGTGCAGTGGTGGTCTCTGTCATGCAGTCCATCTCTGCCTCAGTCTCCTGAGTAGCTGGGACTACAGGCACCCACCACCGTGCCCGGCTAAATATTTTTATTTTTAGTAGAGACAACCAGGATAGTCTCGGTCTCCTGACCTCGTGATCTGCCCACCTCGGCCTCCCAAAGTGCTGGGATTACAGGCCTGAGCCACCGCGCCCGGCCTAATATGAATAATTTAATTCCTCAAGATGTACACACGTCTGGAGGTCCATGGGGGTTTTCAAAACAGACAGATGTACATTTCTGCCTGCTTTTGCAAAGAAAGTTGATTGCTGTATCTAATCACATGACCCAGTGGAGTGTGGGAAATGAGGGGAATCAAATTTCAATTGTGATCTTCATACCAAACTCAGTAGGAGAACGCCCTAGGTCAAAGAGTATAAAGCCAAATATGTTTAGAGACAGGTGATAGTTGAAGCAAGCCAGTTATGGCAACAACGTAAAGTGCATTATTCCAAACACGCAGTAAGAATTTGTCCCCCTCCCAAAAAAAAGGTAAAAAAAAAAAAAAATCAGAATCAGGGGGTGGAAGATGAGATAAAACTCTTATTTTGGAATGCGGTATTAAGCAAGCTGATTTTGATTTAAGAAACAGAAAGTCTTGGCGTTTGTAAACGTGTTTTTAAATGGAGCTGTACAGATTTTTAGTTTAAATCTTCCAAGTGGAATGAGAAAATTAGGAGCCTTTATGCAGAAATAATGTGAGTCGGCTATGCTTTCTGAACTTCTACACTTTTCCTTGCTCCTCTGGGCTCATTGAAGGAAAACTCAGAAGGAAGCTTCATTCTCAAGACAGAGTCACTTTCTTAAACCACTAGTGCATGTGGCCACATTAATGCCCTAGAGCCCTATGTCAGAATAATAATTATAAAAAATAAAACTATGAAAAGAGAGAAAGAACTAAATTTGGATTTATTGGAGTGCTGGGCAAAGTTTCTAGATATATTGTTATTTACAACCCACAAAATTAAACATAAGGAGGACACCGTCATCAAAGACTTAATTGTGTCATTATGTTTTACGTATCTCTATTTGAACATCTGCTTGGGTGTTCTCCATTCTCTCCCAAAGAGTGACAGATATCATGAAACCAGATTTAGAATTTGAGTCATGCTACCCTCAGCACCACGTGATTTATCAGTGCCCACTCCCAATCCAGGATGCCACACTGCCCTTTGTTGTCATATCTCGGTCTTTGGTCTGTGACAGTTTTTCTGTATCTCCTTGATTTTTATGACCTTGACATTGTAGAAGAGGCATTTTGTAGAATGTCTTCATCAAAGCTTGTCTGATGCTTCCTCATATTTAGATTGTGAATTTTGAGGAAAGAGACCACAAAGGAGGAGTGTGCTGAGAAAGGACTAATTACATATATTATTTGTGTTTTTCTAAAAAGAGCATTGAACTTTTCTGTCATTTATTTATTTATTCAATCATTCCTTTACAAAGCTATGCATCACTTAATGACAAGGATACGTTTGAGAAATGTGTCATTAGGCAATTTCATTATGCAAGCATTATGGAGCGCACAGCCTACTCCACACCTACGCTATATGGTATAGCCTATTGCTCCTAGGCCATAAATCTGTATAGCATGTTACTGTATTGAATGCTGCAGTTAACTATAACACAATGGTAAGTGTTTGTGTATCTAAACATATAAAAGGTACATTAAAACATCGTATAAAAGATAAAAAATGGTACATCTTTATAGGGTACTTATGATAAATGAACTTTTCAGGACAGGAAGTTGCTCTGTGTGAGTCAGTGAGCGAATGAGTAATGAGTGAATGTGAAGTCCTAGGACATTACTGTAAACTACTACAAACTTTATGAACATACACTTAGGCAATACCAGATTTATTAAAAAATACTTTCCTGTCTTCGTAATATATTTATCTTGGCTTACTGTAACTTTTTTACTATATAAACTTCTTGGTTTTTTAAATTTTTGACTCTTTTGTAATAACATTTAGCTTGAAACACATATAGTACAGCTGTGTAAAAGTATTTTCTTTCTTTATAAACTTATTTGATAAGCTTTTTCTGTTTAAAATGTGTATTATTACTTTTTTTTTTTACTTTGAAAACTTTTTAATTAAAAACTAAGAGCCAACACACACATGAGCCTAGGCTTATACAGTGTCAGGATCATCAATATCACTCTTTTTCACCTCCACATCTTGTCTCCCTGGAAGGTCTTCAGGGGCAAACAAACATGGAGCTGTCATCTCCTATGATGACACTGCCTTCTTCTGGAATCCCTCCTGAAGGACATGCCTGAGGCTGTCTCACAGTTAACTTTAAAAACAATCAGTATAAGAAGTACACTATAAAATAATGATATACTGTATAGTATAGCAAAAATTAGATAATAAATTTTCAGCTCCATTATAATCTTATGTGACCATCGTCTTATATACAGTCTATTCTTGACCAAAATGTCTTTATGTAGTACATGACTATGTATCAGTATGAACTCATGAATATTTATTTAATTGTTTGTGATGTCATTTAGTTTATTATGTATTTTGAAAAAAGTAGTATACTTGGTTTATATAAATCAAAATGCAAATGATGTCTGCTCTTTGCATCTGGTTATATCTGAGTCCTTTATAAGTATTTTTTGGTTTTCCCTTTTTAAGTACAAAAGCCTTTTGAAATAATTAGGTAAATTTTCCTATAGAATAGCTCACATTCAGGATTTAGCTGACTTCTTGCTTGTGGTGGTGTTTAACTACTTCATCTATGCCCCAGATTTGTTGTGAAAGTTACTTCTTTTCTTTTTTCGAGACAAGTCCTCACTTTGTCATCCAGGCTGAAGTGCAATGGCGCAGTTTTGGCTCATTGCAACCTCTGCCTCCCAGGTTAAAGCGAATCTCTTGCCTCAGCCTCCTGAGTAGTTGGGATCACAGGTGTGTGCCACCACGTGCAGCTTCTTTTTGTATTTTTAGTAGAGAAAGGGTTTTGCCATGTTGGCCATGCTGGTCTCGAATTCCTGGCTTCAGGTGATCCACCTGACTCGGCCCCCCAGAGTGCTGGGATTACAGGTGTGAGCCACCGTGCCTAGCCTGAAAGTTACTTCTAAAATTATGATTAGATTCAGGCTAATTTTATTTTGCAAGAATACTTCTTAGGTGATGCTGATTACTTCATACTGTAGAATATTAGAAAGTATATAACACCTGTACTGTCTCAGCTTTAATGATACTAGAAATAATCTGTGGGTTCGGCGTGATCCTTTCTTTATAAAGGTCCTGGTGAACCTTTACTAATGATTTTACCACCCACTGATTGCCATTGTCATGGTCATATCTGTCATTACAACCTGCGAGATTATAGTTTTTTTCTAATTTTTTATCCATTTATTAATTAACTGGACTTCTTAATACAAGAATTTTCCCTTATGTACTAGCTCCTAATTTTGTTAGCCTGAAACACAATTCACATGAGAAGATAAAGACTTAATTATTTCACTTTAATTATCAAATTCAGAAATATAATTCACATGAAAAGATCGAGATAAAGACTTAATTATTTCACTTTAATTATCAATTAATTGGTGCCCTGGCAACTTTTACTGGTGCTCAAGAGTTTTGTTTTGTTTCTCATACTGTCTAAGAAACTTAGTTCATACTCACCGCTTTTAATGTACCGTATGTGTTTTAATACTCATTTAAAGACATCATTCTTTCTGAAGTTAAAATTTCCCCGTCTTGCTCCGTGGAAGTCCTTCAGTTTGGCTCTTTTGCCTCTTTAGTATGACTCATGAGAGCTTCCTTGCTTTCTGGTTCAAGAAAGCATTCTACATTTATGTCATAAATTTTCTGCCCCCTGCCTTGGATCAGCTACTTCTCCAAGAAGCCCTTACCTTCTTTAGTGGTAAATAGTTTTTAGAAATTATATTGGAAACTAGAGGTGATTATTACTACTAGGCTGTTATAACTCTAGGCCTTTTTCACAAAGATAGGAAATACGTATTTTGCTAAAACTGGAGGTATTATGAATTTGCAATTGTATTTTCGAATCGTATTTAAGATTCCAACACTATTACTTATTATATTTGAATTTATGTAGGCAGTTCTTTT
Organism: Hylobates moloch; assembly: GCF_009828535.3. Lineage (NCBI taxonomy): Eukaryota > Metazoa > Chordata > Mammalia > Primates > Hylobatidae > Hylobates > Hylobates moloch. Next base: position 77,661,247 of record NW_026652286.1, on the reverse strand, counting down.
CTTCCATGCTGAAAATAATGATGACAATAATCATAACATTATTATACTTTTTAACTTACAATCCACTCTAAACTGGGCTCAAAGTCACCTTATTCTATCACACATTGCAATTTCCTTATGTCTTAATTTTTCAGATTTGAAAATTGTATATTCTGTAGTTTGCCAAAAAATTATTTTAAATTGATGTCCAAAAATAAAAGACAATGTTCTAGATATGATTTAGGTAGTCCCAGAATTAGTGAAATGGTGTTTTCCCTTTAATTGTTTTATAGAATACATAGCATCAACAACTCAGTGAGAACTTTCTTATGGAAATTCTGCTGCCCCAAGTGCCTTGTTTCTCAACATTACCTCCATGGTAGGCAGAATAATGGATTCTCAGACCTGTCCATGTCCTAATTACCCGCATCTGTGAATAAGTTACCTTACACGGCAAAAGAAACCCTGTAGATATGATGAAGTCTCTTGAGAAGGAGAGAATACCCTGCATCATCCAGACGCACCGAATTTAATCCCAACAGTCTTTATAAGGGAAAGAGGGCAGCAAAAGAGTAAAGAAGAAGATGTGAAAACAGAAGCATAGATCAGAATGACACAGGGCCATGAGCTAAAAAATTTTGGCAGCCTCTAAAAACCAGGAAATGTAAGAGTAAGAATTGTCTCCTAGAGCTTCTAGAAGTAACACAGCCCTGCCCACACCTTCATATGAGCCCAGTGAAACCCATTTCAGACTCTGACTTCCAAAACTATAAGCCAATAAATTTGTGTTGTGTCAAGTCACTACATTTGTGATAATGTTTACAAAAGCAGTAGTAAATTAACCCACCTCTCCACATACGTGTTCTTCATGGTGTGCATTATGACTTGCAGGTATTTTATTTATTGGTCTGTGGACTTATTAAGTCCCTCTTCTCTACTGGAATGTAAGCTTTATGAAGTCAAGACTCTATGTTCTTATTGACTTATATTATTCTCACCAAGTATAATATGTAATTAGTAATGTCAAAATAAATATTTTTGAGTGAATTAAGATGTATACAATCTAAAATTGTTCTGGTCCACATTAAACTTATGAAAGAATGAAATAACCTGAGGTTTTTGTTCTCTGAAATAAGCTATTGCCAGACCTGTAGAGGAGCAATGGATTACATGCATCTAGTAGAGGAGCAATGGATTACATGCATTACCTCCCAGCCATGCAGACTTTAATTTTGTAACTTCAATTGTAGTTTAATTACTAACTCACATGGCCACATTCTCTATTAGTCAGCAGAAGTCCTTATGGACAAGGTTAATACTGTATTTTTGTTTTACTAATAAATCCTTATATTCTAATTCAGTTACCTGACATTTATTAGATACTCAATAAATAAATATTCAATGGACGAAAATAAATGAAGAAATGTTATGATTAACTCAGTAATTGATATTCTTCGACATTTATCTCCCTCATTTAATTTCAAATTTTAAACTGATTGCCCTATATTATCAAATATTTTTCTAAATTAATTTTCATTCATAAATTTGCTGTATTTGCTATATATTCTTCCTTTCACGCTAAATCATTTATATTTTACAACATATACTGATGATATTTGTTTAATGTGATGTGACCATTGTTTTAGGTGATGTGGGTATTGAAGCAAAGAAGATGGACAATTCGTTATTTCCTAGAAGCCCATTTTGTAGAACTAGACAGACAACAAATAAATAAATGAAAGAAAGTGTCAGTTAGCGATAAGTGCCTTGTAAAGAAACCAATTTATCTTGATAATTTTGTTTTTATTCTCTGCATTCCAATTTCTGTGCTTTCAATTTTTATGCCGTTCTACAGGCATGAAATGTCTTTCTGTCTCTTGTATTTGCACATGAAACAGCTTGGGTTTTGCAATCGGAAGAGTGAACTTAAGTTTGATATCCACTGTAGATTAACAATGTGACCTCATACAAGAGTTTTAGTGTGGGTGAGGCCAGTTTACCATCTGTAAAATGGGAATATAGCACTAACATCTTCTTCACTGTGGTGCTGAGTGAACAATGCCCATTGTACATAAAGCACTCACCACAATGCCTGGCACAGAATAGGCTCTCCTTAAATATAGTCCCCTTTGTTCTTCATTTGTGTATTCAAAACCCTGTCATTCTTTAAAGCCCTGAGCACTTTTAAATCCATGTTTTTCTAAAGTCCATTTATAGCACTCTTAGTTTGTCTTGCCCTTTAGAGGATTTTCTACTTTTCTTTTGTTGTCACATATTTTCCCCTGTGCTTATGCTTTTGTCCTTCAGTCTACACTTAGCCTTTTGAAAGCAGACCTCCCTCTCCCCTCAATATTACCTTTCTTGTCTTCTCAGAAGACTTGGCACAATGCTCACAAGAAAGGTGGCTTGTGATACTAGAGAGAGCTGGCCTAGGGATGAGAAAAACTGGACCCTCATTCTGATTCATCTCATCTCTTGACAAGTATGCAGGCTCATTATTCATGAGGTGAAGAAGCTATTACTTGCCTGTGCTATCTAGCTCACTTGTGAGGGTGCAGTATAAAAAGTACAGAAGGAAACATGTGGCACAGCACCTGTTTTCAGGGCTGTATAAGATAATAACACTAAGCTAACGCTAATGATCAACAGACTGTTAAGCTCTAGTAAGAGCTTAATTTACCAGACACCTGTCATCTTTTCTACAACCAAGTTCTGAGAGACAGTCTGGAATAATGATGAAGAACCACATTCTCCAGCTGGGCCACCTGAATTTGAATTCTGGCTCTGCCACTTCCTTGCTTTGTGACCTTGGGAAGGTGTTCAAGCTCTGTGCTTCATTTTTCTTATCTGTAAAATGGGATTAATAATATTATCCACATCATACCAGCATCATATGTATTAAATGAGTAAAACATTGAAATATATATATAATATATATATATATACACACACACATAGCACTATATGTAAAAGATCCATTCCCCAAATCATCTTATTTAAGGTAATATAATTTTTAAAAGGAGATAGTATAGTAGAGAGAAGAGTATTTCCAGTGGTGTTCAAGGCCTGGGCAGAACAGACAGAATTTCTAAAATGCTCAAGCAAAACCTTATTCTTATTTAATATATTATTTATTTAATTATTTTGTCTAGACATGTAGATATATTTAATATTTAGCCCCAATGTGCCAGATAAGCTTTACTATCTCATTCTCACCGATAAGGAAGCGGAAGCTCACAAAAATCCTATACATTGCCTGAATAAACACTGGTAGAATTTGCCAGGTATGAATTCAAGGCAGTTTGATTCTGAATTTTAAGCTATTTCAGGTAAACCACAAAAACAATAAGGCAATATTATTTAGAACTTTGAACCATTCCAAATGCAGAACATGCTGCCTTTTGTGCCAAGAAAAGGGCTACAAAATCCCCCAGGACACAGCTGCCTTAGCAAAGGTAGTCTCTGCCCACGACTGCTATGGGAAATGGACCAGTCAATATTAACTGAGATAAAGTGTCCTCAGTGTTACCTACTGGCTGGTCTGTTATCAGAAGAGGGCATCTGTAGGAAGGTATAGAAGAATCTTCAGCACAAATGTGGGTTCAGTGGCTACTGTATCGCTTTGCAGCTGTTCTGCTTTGAGTAAATTTTGAAGATCAAATAAAATAATATTTTTTGGAAACATGACGTATAGTATCAAATATAAAATAATAGTTTTGCCTTCTGAATTACAGAACTATGGTTCTAGAGCCCTATTCCTTCACCTGTGATGCTATAACCTTTGCATGTGTCTTTTATAATAATCTAAGCCCATCACGTTACTCTTTGTATATGGACAAAGAAATTTGAGTCTTTATTTTTCCTACTTGCTTTAATCTGTTATTTACAATCTTCGACTTTTTTAAAAAAAAGGATGAAGCATTTATTATTTTCTTTATTTAGGATTTATTATTTCCTTTATTCAAAAATAACGTTTTCTGGAGAAGTGCAAATGGATCGCTCTTCATCACACAACTCATAAAGTAACTCCAAATATATACATATATATATATATATATATTTTTTTTTTTTTTTTTTTTTGAGACGGAGTCTTGCTCTGTCACCCCAGGCTGGAGTGCAGTGGCGCGATGTTGGCTCACTGCAAGCTCCGCCTCCTGGGTTCACGCCATTCTCCTGCCTCAGCCTCCCGAGTAGCTCGGACTACAGGCGCCCGCCAACACGCCCAGCTAATTTTTTGTATTTTTAGTAGAGACGGGGTTTCACCGTGTTAGCCAGGATGGTCTCGATCTCCTGACCTCGTGATCCGCCCGCCTCGGCCTCCCAAAGTGCTGGGATTACAGGCTTGAGCCACCGCGCCCGGCCAAGTAACTCCAAATATATTCTTGATGTTGTTACCTTGTGGAAATATTTGTAAGACCCATATTATATGTTACATTCATTTATTTATTCATGCAAGCCAAAACAAATGTATATGATAAGCCACCTACATATTTTACACAAATGATACACAAACATATTTTATGTAAATTATTCACATTGTGCTATATTTTGCTTTTTAATTATTCCCAAACACTAAGTTCTGATAGCAAAGAAAGTCAATACATGCTGAATATATTTATTGAAATATTAAAAATCTGAGAGATAAGAGATATAAATATTTTTTCCTCATAGAGAAAAAAATAAACTATGAAGATAACCTGTGATGTGGAATAATAATCAATTATATATTTAGATTGTGGAAAACATTTGGTGTAAAAATTTTTTGATAAATATTTACTGAGCTCCTGTATAAACAAGAACTGAAACGCTCTGATCCAGATAATGTAGTAAAAATGAACAGACACAGTCCTGGCTTTTTTTTTTTTTTTTTTTGGAGACAGAGTCTCACTCTGTCGTTCAGGCTGGGGTGCCATGGTGCGATCTCAGCTCACTGCTCAAATGCTTTTCTTTAGTTTTTTTCTATTGCTTTCGCAAATCTTTACAAAGCAACCAAACATTTCTTCTACTAAATTATTATTTTATAGTTTTCTCCAATATAATCATTCTAATTAGTTCTCCATGTCAACACACTTCATGCTGCCTTTGTTTATCTGATCGTATAGCAGTTTTTCAAATTTGTTTGCAAAATTAAATATTATTATTTTGCCTTAATAGTTTCTAAAAGATCCTCTGGATATCTAGAAAACTCAGTTCTATCTTGAAACAAACATCACGTTAATTTCATTAACAAGTGCATCACATTGTCAGATTGTGTTGATCTTGTGATGAAATAAAAGCCTCAAAGATTTTCTCACATAAACTCAGTGAAAACATTTCCTCATATGTTTGTGCAAGCAATGTTTAGTGCTATGAATCCATCTAGAGCACACCATGATTTTAGCATTCATCATTCTATTTTATATTTATTCTAGTTTATGTATTCAATATTCTTGTCTTCCCATATGTATACATTGTAGGAGATGCTGAAGGACAGGAAAAGGGATCATTAAAAAAATATTCCCAGTGTTTACTACCATGTATATTAGGTAAATAAATAAAAGGATAAACACATCTTTTAAAAATTAATTAATGTTAATTAAGACCTGCTCCCATTAAATTTTATCCTAGGGTTTGAATCCTTTGAAAACAAATCATATTTTAACTATTTTATATCACGCATTGACTGTTTTCTGAGTGTTTTATCATGCATGGCCTTGAAAAGCTTCCTCTCTATGTTTTTATCTAAAATGCTTGTAGAAATACTTATGCTCAAATATGAAAGTAGATCCTCCCTGTAATGCATACCTAGAAACCTCTGGCTTGAAATATGCTCCAATAGCAGCAAGCACACTCTACTATGTTATTGACTAGATTAGGATTGTCCTCTAGGAATGTATTTCCTCTTTTGTAGCTTCCTCCATAGGTGAGGCTATAAGAACAAAGAGGGATACCACTGTTCATGATATTCCTTGTCTCTTGCAGCTCCCCAGGCAATGCAGGACAACCCAGCTATGCCCACATCCTCAAGCCCAGAAGGTAGAATCAAGCTTTGCTTTCTAGAAGAAGCTCAAAGGATATGGAAACAAAAGTCACAGAGGTGCCATGTTCAGAATACAATAATAAAGTGGAGTGAAAGATATACTTCAGGCAATTCTGAAATGCAGTGGCTTTTTCTTAGAACCAATTTTATTGAGTGGTTCTGGAGAATCATACTTCTGCTCCCCTTGCATAAAGGATTTCTATATCCTAGAATCCCAGGTTTAGGTAAAGAGTTGCAAACTGGAACTCGTAAATTATCATAGTCTTCATCCAGTCTGTCTCTTAGAATTTATTTCCCACTGACACAAACAAGCCATTTGTCTGCATGTATAATCCAGATTTTCCAGGGTAGTGCCCAGTTGGAAAAAAGCACATCACATTGAGCAAGTATTGAAGTGGACTCTGGCTTCTCACCCAATTCTCCAACTTGTGTTTACCAAGTATTGGAGTCAGTTTTTTACCTGTTGTTCCTATTCATAAAATGAAATTAATTTTTATTTAACATATTGAAATGAAGCAGATGAAAAAGTTAGAAGCACTTTACCAAAAAGTGCATTTTAACATTACCTTGCTTCTGGGCTATAGCCTGTGACTACTATAAATGAGAGATATAGTGGCATGCTCTCTACACCTGGCATTGCATCTTAGAAGGTAAGAATGATAATGATGCCCCTCCTATACACGAGAACACAGAGGATGGTAGATATTAAATAACTTGTCTAAGATCTACAGCTCATAAATAGAAGTTGACCTTAGGGCTATTAGATGCCAAAGTCCACACTGATAAGCCGGGCAGAAAGAAAGAGGCTTTTAGACAAAGAAAAAATAAAATAACATGTAATAGTTGATTAGTGCTCTAAGTTTTACTACACAAAATGTGCTGATAGTCCAAAAATATAACTAAGAAGAGTTGGATAAACTGAAAGAGTCCATGAACTTCGATGGTTTGGAAATGGGATGGCCAAAACCCAAGCACAGAATTTTCTGCCTTCTATGTCAGAGATTTTTATAGTACCTACTCTGTCATTTAAAATGATGTTGTCTCCTCGACTTCACACTGACAGGATTTTATAACATTATGCACATTTAAAATACTACTTATAATAGAATTGCTACATTCATTTATTTTGAGATGATTTTACCTTTGTAATTCTATTTTCCAAGTACACATTTAAGTCAACAATTTGGTTCCTATAAATTATATCCACTCTGTCTACAATTCCTCATTCAACTTGGGTGGTTGGTAATTACAACTCAGTCACTATAAGAACAACTTCCTCTTACCAAAGTTTTACAAAGTTGTGGAGTGTGTCCAGCCAGAAATCAACAAAAAAAATCTATTATTACAACCACTGACCATTTTCGCTTCAAAATTTTAATGTTATTTTTGTATAATTTACGTCAAAGAAAATGTACCCCTTTTAAGAATACAATTTGATAATTAATGATACATGGATATTCTAGTATAATAACATCCCAGTGATAGGCAAACCAATTTTGTCACCCCAGAAAGTTTTGTCATGCCCATTGTTCTCAATCTCCTCCCACTTCCTCCTCAGATAAGTAGTCATCGAATTTCTATCACTATACGTTAGTTCTTCCTAATCTAGAACTTTATATAATTGGAATCACAGGGTATGTGTTCCTTCCTATATGGCTTCTTTCACTCATAATTGAAACATATTTTTTTCATCCATGTTATTGCATATATTAGTAATTTTTCCCTTTCATGACTGAATAGCATTTCAGTGTACATGCATGGCACAAATTGTTATTTTATGCTCCGGAACTGGATATTGATTTGTTTCCAGTTTTTGACATCTTCATTTTTGAGGAAACAGTGGGCCCTTGCAATCTAGTGGCTCAGTGTTTAGCTCTCCATGACATGAGACTCAAGGCTCATGGTTCTACATTCCCAAATATATGGTTTAGTCATGGCTTCTGTTTCCGGGATGTCACTCTGACATGCTTCAACTCAGTGGTTCATGGCTCTGGCTCCGGGGGAAACCCCCATGTGAAACACTTTAGTTAATAGAAAAAAAATGAATCATTTAAAAGTAAATGATTGGAAGATAAGTAATACACAGGCAATTTCTGCTTTCTTCCATGCTACAAATCCTCCCAGTGGCAAGGAGCACAAGTTTGTGCTGCCATCGGATTAAGTCATTGGCAAAGTAAAGATAAAACACCATGAGAGGTTGGGCATGGTGGCTCACATCTATAATCCCAGTACTTTGGGAGGCCAAGGTGGGCAGATTACGAGGTCAGGAGTTTGAGACCAGTCTGGTGAACATAGTGAAACCCCATCTCTAGTAAAAATACAAAAAATGAGCCAAGTGTGGTGGTACCTGTAATCCCAGCTACTTCGGAGGCTGAGGCAGGTGAATCACATGAATCTGGGAGGTGGAGATGGCGCCATTGCACTCCAGTGGGGCGACAGTGCGAGAGTCTGTCAAAAAATAAAAAAATAAAAATAAAAATAAAAAACGATGTCCTCCTACACAGTGAGTTCTAGTCAAACTCAAACACACTTAACCTTTCACCTAGAGCACAGGAAATAAAACTGGTAGCCCACATGTCAAAAGGTGGATGTTTTTCTAACTCTGGGTCTTTAATCTCCAAAAATATTAAGGTAACTACTCAGGAGAATTTTTGGTAAAGAATTTGGTAAGTGTAACATATCGTGTGCATTTTGCTATTAGCCCACCTTTCATCAAATAGATTTATAAAATAAATTAGCCACATTGAGTTTGTTTCTGGGATAAGCAATTGAACATGTGATTGCCTTCCCTGGCTCCTCTGTCTAAAGTTCATGAGTCCTGCAATATTTTGTCTCCTACTTTGCCAATTAATTTTTTATCAATCTCATCAATTGCTACATTTGAACATTCTGAATATTCCAGTTACATATTACATACCAGGTGTATTAGTCTGTTCTCATGCTGCTAATAAAGACATACTCAAGACTGAGTACTTTATAAAGAAAAAAAGAGATTTAATGGGCTCATAGTTCCACATGGCTTGGGAGGCCTCACAATCATGGTGGAAGGCAAAGGAGGAGCAAGGACACATCTTCCATGGAAGCAGACAAAAAGGTATGTGCAGGGGAACTCCCCTTTATAAAGCCATCAGATCTCATAAGACTTTTTCACTATCATGAGGACAACATGGGAAAAACCCACATCCATGATTCAATTACCTCCCACCAGGTGCCTCCCATGACACCTGGGGATTATTACAGTTTACGGTGAGGTTTTGGTGGGGACACAGGGCCAAACTCTGTCATTCTGCCCCTGGCCTCTCCTAAATCTCATGTGCTCACATTTAAAAACCAATCCTGCCTTCCAACTGTTCCTCAAAGTCTTCACTCATTCCAGCATTAACCGATAAGTCCAAGTCCAAAGTCTCTTCTAAGACAAGGCAAGTCCCTTCCACCTATGAGCCTGTAAAATCAAAAGCAAGTTAGTTACTTCCTAGATACAATGGGGATACAGGCGTTGGGTAAATACACGCATTCCAAATGGGAGAAATTGGCCAAACGAAGGGGCTACATTCCCCATGCAAGTCCAATATCCAGTAGGGCAGCCAAACCTTAAAGCTTCAAAATGATCTTTGACTCCATGTCTCATATCTCGGTCATGCTGATGCAAGAGTCGGGGTCCCATGGCCTTGGGCAGCTCCACCCTTGTGGCTTTGCAGTGTACAGCGTCCCTCCTAGCTGCTTTCATGGGCTGGCATTGAGTGCCTGTGACTATTCCAGGTGTATGGTGCAAGCTGTTGGTGGATCTACCATTTTAGGATCTGCAGGATGGTGGCCCTTTTCTCATGGCTCCACTAGGCAGTGCCCCAGTGAGGACTCTGTGTGGGGGCTCACACTCCACATTTCCCTTCTGCATTGCCCTAGTAGAAGTTCTTCATGAGGGTCCCACCCCTGCAGCAAACTTCTGCCTGGACATCCAAGCATTTCCATACATCCTCTGAAATCTAGGCAGAGGTTCCCAAACCTCAATTCTTGACTTCTGTGCTCCTACAGGCTCCACACCACATGGAAGCTGCCAAGGCTTGGGGCTTGCACCCTTTGAAGTCACAGCCCAAGCTATTTCTAGGCCCCTTTTAGCCATGGCTTCAGTGGCCTGGGAGGAAGGGCACTAAGTCTTTAGGCTGCATACAGCAGAAGGGCCCTGGGCTTACCCCATGAAAACATTTTTTTCCCTCTTAGGTCTCCAGTCCTGTGATAGAAGGGGCTGCCTGTAAGGTCTCTGACATACTCTGGAGACATATTCCCAATTGTCTTGGAGATTAATGTCTTAGAGATTAACATTTGGCTCCTCGTTACTTCTGCAAATTTCTACAGCTGGCTTGAATTTCTCCTCAGAAAGTGGGTTTTGCTTTCCTAGCACATCATCTGGCTGCAAATGTTTCAAACTTTTATGCTCTGCTTCCCTTTTAAACATAAGTTCCAATTCCAAATCATATCTTTGCAAATACATAAAAATGAATGCTTTTAACAGCACCCAAATCACTTCTTGAATGCTATGCTGCTTAGAAATTTCTTCTGCCAGACGCCCTAAATCATCTCTCTCAAGTTCAAAGTTCCACAGATCTCTAGGGCAGGGGCAAGATGCCACCAATCTCTTCACTAAAACACAGCAACAGTCACTTTTATTCCACTTCCCAATAAGTTCCTATCTTCATTCGAGATGAGCAGCATTTAGTCAAAGCCATTCAACAAGTCTCTAGAAAGTTCCAGACTTTCTTACATTTTCCTATCTTTTTCTGAGCCCTAAGAACTGTTCCAAGCTCTGCATTTTACCCAGTTCCAACGTCGCTTCCACATTTTTGGAGATCTTTACACCAGCACTCCATTACTCAGTATAAATTTACTGCATTAGTCATTTCTCACACTGCTAATAAAGAAATACTCAAGGCAGGGTAATTATATAGAACAAAAAAGAGATTTAATAGACTTACAGTTCCACATGGCTGGGGAGGCCTCAGAATCATGGCAAAAGGCAAAAGAGGAGCAAGGACACATCTTACATGGGTGCAGGCAAGAGGGTATGAGCAGGGGAATTCCCTTTTATAAAACCATCAGATCTCATGAGACATTCATTATCAAGAGAACAACATGGAAAAAAAACAGCACCCATGATTCAGTTACATCCCACCAGACACCTCCCATAACACATGAGGATTATTACAATTCAAGGTGAGATTTGAGTACGGAAACAGAGACAGACCATATCACCAGCCTTCATGTTTGCCTTCCCCTCTTGAATGTGAGAATAAAGGGTAAAGGACCATGATATGTTTTGACTGAACCTCTGGCACCTAGAGCGATGTCGTGCATATATGTTTGCTAAATGAATGACTAGATGCACTGCTTGAGGATTCTAACAAAAGATAAACTTAGCTAGATAATCTGCAAATAATCATCCTTGATTATTTTTCTAACCTTAAACATCTGTATTAATTATAGTAATATCACTCATCATTTGCTTACCATTTGCCAGGCTATGTTCCATGCATTTTCCACATTTTCTCTCACTTAATGCTCAAAACTGTGTAGGTACTTACTATTAATAAAATTATTTCACATACAGAGGAACCAATGCATAGGGAAGTTCAATATCTTGCCGAGGAAGGGAAGTTTAAAATGCTAAGTTCAACATTCTGATTCCAGAGCCTATGCTCTGGGCCTCTACAATGCAATTTCCCTCAAAAATAAACCCTCCAGGATGGGTGGGTGGCTCATACCTGTAATCCTAGCAATTTGGGAGACCAAGGTGGGCACATTGCTTGAGCCTGGGAGCAGAAGACAAGCCTAGGAAACACAGGGAGACCCTGTCTTTACAAGAGATACAAATATTAGCTGGCCATGGTGGCATGTGCCAGTGATTGCAGCTACTCGGGAGGCTGAGTTGGGAGAATCATCTGAGCCTGGGAAGTAGAGACTGCAGTGAGCCAAGGTCGAATAACTGCATTCCAGCTTGCATGACAGAATGATACCCTGTATCAGAAAAAAAAAGAAAGAAAGAAAGAAAAAAGCAATGTGAAAAGAAGGACATTAAATAAGAAAAGCTTTAATTCTGGTGAAAAATGTTTCCATTTCTTAAAGCAAAAATGTTTCACAGGGACATACATTACCCACAACTTTCCCAAGAGCTATGAGGTGGGGTCAGGGGAACAGTGGTTCACATACTCCGAAGGTTGTGTTACTTTTCTCCGTCAAGCTTTCTAATGATTAAGAAATTCTTCACTGTGTGAATTTAATTGTACACATGCTTTTTCAATCCTGTCTTACTCTCCAAGCCCCATTCCCCTCCTACCCTGATCTATCCAAGGGCTGGTGAAGAAAATTTCCCATGGATACACTACCTGATGCAGGCTACAGTTCTGATTCTTTAATGGGAAGAAAAATAAAGATATGCATATACATGCACAGTGAGTATTTCCCAATACGTGTACAGGCCCTGCCAAAAAGGAAGGCGAAGCATACTTTCAGTTTCAGTCACACAAGAAGGGAGGAGAGAAAAGCCATGGCCGGTGAGTCTTTTACTGTTCCAGGAACAGGTCCCTGGGAACAAAGAGTTTTGGAAGGCGCTGGCTCTTCTGGAAGCCATAATTAGCATCTGTGGAAGTTTACTTGAGTAGAAGTGAGGAAAAGCGGGGAGAGGGAGGAGAGAAGGAACTAGAAGATTTTTGCAGCCTTTAGAAAGGAAAGGCAAGCCCAGGAAGGAACTGAGGCTTTAGGGGAAGCCTGCTGTCATTTTGCAATCTTAATTAAACTCTTACTTACATGTTGAAAGTCTGACAGAGGGTACAGAATCGGCACTGGAGGAGTACTAGCAGCAGTGGTTCCTAAATGAAATGGGCTATTTCTGCTTCATTACTTTATTAATCAGAGATAAATAAACACGGGACATAAAAGGATGATCTCTGCTTTCCAGGGACTAATGTGGAAATGGTAAACTCAGTCTTCAGGCCACTCCATGCACATGTATGGAGACTATTGAGGGAAACAAGTAGGACAGCGATACAGTAAGAAGAGGGATTACCCAACTGTGAGGAGGGGGACATTTCACTGATGAAATCTAATGAGGTCACTTTCTGTTGATTACATGAGAGGAATATGAGGCTGTTTTCATGATGTGAGAAATCCTTGTGCTCCAAACAGACAAGGTCCTGAAGGAGAAGAGAAAGCTGTTTATCCGTTCCATGGGTGAAGGTACAATAAATGGCTTGCTGGATGAATTATTACAGACACGGGTGCTTAACCAGGAAGAGATGGAGAAAGTAAAACGTGAAAATGCTACAGTTATGGATAAGGCCCGAGCTTTGATTGACTCCGTTACTCCGAAAGGGGCACAGGCATGCCAAATTTGCATCACATACATTTGTGAAGAAGACAAGTACCTGGCACAGACGCTGGGACTCTCAGCAGGTAAGGGTCAGTGACTCACACTCAAGTTCACCTAGGGCCTCTCTTCATGCCTGCCTTTATGTTAATTTGAAGAAAACTTTCTTATCTCTGGCTTCAGGGCCATATTTCTGTAGCAGGGTCTCTATTGCATGTCCCTTGACTCTCCTTTTGATTCTTTTCCTTCATCCTCAGTGGTACTTTTCTGATTAAAGCTCATTTCCTGTTCTGAGTATGTGGTAGCTCCTTTGCCGAAGCTCATGAGAACCATCTGAAAAGCTTCATGCTGTGTGTTCCAGTGTTCCTGGCAAGGCAAAATATTTACTTGTGGATTTAATTTGGTTGAGTGCAAAGGGTCCGTAGGCACTTATGTAGTTGTAAAGTCACATGAAGATTTAAAGTTTATAATCAAATACTTTTTATAACTTTTCTCCAAAATTTTACCCTCCTAAAAGAATAAAATATATTTCAATGATGGTGATACACTCAGAGAACACATGGGCGATACCCTCAGAGAACGCATTAAACATATAGAAAAGTAAAGATTTCTAGTGGGCTCATTCCTCCAGTTGCCTCCTTGTATTTTCTTTGAGTAAGATCACCCGGTTGCCTGTTACCAGGCTGTGGATCATGCTGTGAGGCCTGGAAATCCTCCACTTGCAACCTTCCTCAGGCCCAATACAGGGCTCAGGAACTGAGCTGGCCAAATCTCATGACCACTTGGACCTACCACGTGGTGAAGATGAGAGTTCTGGTGGATTCCCAGTCATTGATGTCTGTGGCACTTCCTAAAGCCACTTCAGAGGGAGATGTTCTTTGAAAGCAAAAGCCTTCTGTTGTAAGGGTTAGCTAAGACTTATGCCTGTCTAAGCAGACATTACAGATGTTTCTGTTTTCATCTATGTGTAATAAACACGTATTTTTCTATCAATGCCTCTTTCATTTTCTACCTCCCACCACTCTCTAAATTAAAGAACATCTTGAACATTATTTAATGTCAGTCAGTCAGTGTTATGGGAGAAATTTTTAGTGGGGAGTGTTTTACAGATTGGGGTAAAGTTTTCCAGAGATAATAAGTGACTACTTCAATATCCTTTATCTTTTCATAGATCAAACATCTGGAAATTCCCTTAATATGCAAGACTCTCAAGGAGTACTTTCTTCCTTTCCAGGTAATGCTGTTTTTAAAGGAAGAGCATTCTTTGACCCACATCTTCCTTGACATTAACTTTGTAGGATGAACCGTGGGTAAATGGGCTATGGAGAATTCTCATAGATTGGTCATATAATTTTCTTTTTGTAATCTATTCTGCTTTGTAGAAACTGTTTCCACAGCTTCATTCTCCACGTTTATATTAAAAATTCTGAATCTGTGTCTCAAATTCTGATTACTCAAATAAGTACCAAGCTTCATTATTTAAGCCTACTGAAATATTCACTCCCATCTCCCAGAGACAACTTATTCTAAGCTTTCCCAGAGTTGAACATGCCACACTTTCACATCCTGCTTCTCTTCCGGTTTTGTGTAACTTGGTTATTGGTGCCACTGTAACCAGTTGTTCAAACCAGGAACTTGAAACTCATATGGGACCCTTTCTTCTCATGTACCTCTAACATTCAAGCCATGGCCAAGTTTTATGCAGGCTTTTCTCAAATTTGGAACCGTCTCTCTATTTCTACTTCTATTATTTTATTAAAGAACCCCTATTCCCATAGTGCACTCTTAAAAGAAACTTATATCTGAAAGCAGTGTAGAGGCTAGGAATGCAAATTATTTATCAAGTTCAGATATTACTCTACTGAATTTATTAAGGTTGGATATCATGAATATTTTCTTAAATGTTTCACAGCATGGGATATTCAATATATAAAGAAATACTGTCTTCTTTACTATGAAAAAATAGCTCAAAAATAACCTAACTACTTCTATTTAGTTTTTTCTATTGTTTTCACACTTCTTTATGAAGGAATCCAACATTTTATCCAACAAATGATTATTCTATAATTTTCTCCAATATATCTATTCTAATTAGTTCTTCTCCACATCACACATTTCATGCTGCCTTTGTTTATCTAACTGATTGTATAACCATTTTTCAAATTTGTTTTTAAAATTAAATATTATTTTTTGCCTTAATAGTTTCTAAAAGATCCTCCACACATCTAGAAAACTTATTTCTATTTTAAAACAAAGGTTACATTAATTTCTTTAACAAGGACATCACATTGTTGGATTGGGTTGAACCTGTGATGAAATAAAAGGCTCAAGGATTTTCTCACATAAACTCTGTGAAAACATTTCCTATGTGTCTGTGCAATTAATGTTTAGTGCTATGAATCCACCTAGTGTGTACCTTGATTTTAGCATTTATCATTATATCTTCATCCTAGTTCGTATATTCAATATTCATGTCCTTTCATATATATACATAGAAGGAAGATATCCTGAAGGACAGGACAAAGATTCATTAAAAAATATTCCTAGTGCTTACTACCATGTATATTAAGTAAATAAATAAAAAGATAAACATGTATTTTAAAAAATATTTTAGTAGATTAAATTAAGACCTGATCCCATTAAATTTTATCCTAGGGTTTGAATATTTTGAAAAAAGTTTATATTCTAACTATTTTATCTCACACATTGTTTGTTTTCTGAGTGTTTCATCAGGCATAGAATTGAAATTTTCCCTTTCTATGTTAGTATCTAAAATGCTTGTAGAAAGGCTGATCCTGAAATATGAAAGAAGATACTTGTAATGCATACCTGGAAATCTCTGGCTTGAAATGTGCTCTATTAGGAGCAAACTCACTCAGCTGTGTTAATGATGTAGCTCAGGATTGTCCTCCTCAGAGTGCATTTCCTCTTCTGTGGCTTCATCCGTAGGTGAGGCTGTAACAAACACAAAGCGGAACAAACAGGGATGCCACTGTTCGTGATGTTCTTTGTCTCTTGCAGCTCTTCAGGCAGTGCAGGACAACCCAACTATGCCCACATCCTCAGGCTCAGAAGGGAATGTCAAGCTTTGCTCCCTAGAAGAAGCTCAAAGGATATGGAAAGAAAAGCCGGCAGAGGTGCCATGCTCAGGACACAAGGATAGAGTGGGGTGAAAGGAACACTTGAGGCAGTTCTGAAATGCAGTGGCTTATTCTTAGAGCCAACTTCATTGAGCAGTTCTGGAGAATCATACTTCTGCTCCCCTTACATAAAGAATTTCTATATCCTAGAATCCCAGGTTTATAGAAAGAGTTCCAAATTGGATCCACTTCCTGGGTAAATAACATCAGTGATGGCAGCTATTGAATGCTTATTATGAATGGGCATTGTTCTAAGCATTTTGCACATGATAATACATAATTTTTAACCTTAAACATAACCCATTTTAGAGATCAAGAAGCTGAGACAGGGGATTGTTAAATATTTTTCCCAAAGAAAAAGAATCAGAAATTGGAACAATCAGTTTTAGAATTCAGTCATTTTTGCTTCAAAGCTTGTGCATCTTTCAAAATCCTACCTATCAAGAACAATGAAGTCAGAAGCTCAGCTGCCATCTGGGCATTTGTAATGTCCATGCATACTCTTGAAGCAGCATTCATTTCTGTTCCCCCTTTTCAGTGTATGGTTCATGGGGTTTGGTATCTTGATAGGACTAAGGAAGGGGAAGCTGTCATAAACCAGTAAGGGAAATATTTAATTGGAGAGAACAAGGCTGTTCATTCAAACTGCATTTCCTACAGATTTATCCAATAATGGACAAGTCAAGCCGCACACGTCTTGCTCTCATTATCTGCAATGAAGAATTTGACACTCTTCCCAGAAGAACTGGAGCTGAGGTTGACATCGCAGGCATGACAATGCTGCTACAAAATCTGGGGTACAGCGTAGATGTGAAAAAAAATCTTGCTGCTTCGGTAAGTTCTATTATACAACAGAAACATGGTTATGCCCCTCGTATAAATAATATTAGAAAGCTTGGTTGTAAGACCAAAAAATGTAATCTCTTGATAATCTAAAATACAAACTTGCCATGAGAGAGTGCTGGATACTACATGGTCCTTTCTAACATAAGAGTCATTCAGCACAAGCCTGGTATAACTGAATTGGGAAATGTTTTATTGACTCAGTAATGCCACCGTCTCTCTACAAGATAACTCTGGATGACTTCCTATAACACTTTCCTTCACCTTTCTTGAAACTAAGAGTACATTTTTTTTTGGCACCCCATTGTTTGTCACGGAATTCCTTAAGAAACTCCTTAAGTATTTATTTATTGACTTTCCAAGGTACCATGATAGTTAATTACATAGTCGAAAATCAGTAATATGGTCTCTTTCAGGACATGACTACAGAGCTACAGGCATTTGCACACCGCCCAGAGCACAAGACCTCTGACAGCACATTCCTGGTGTTCATGTCTCATGGTATTCTGGAAGGCATATGTGGGAAGAAACACTCTGAGCAAGTCCCAGATGTATTACAACTCAATGCAATCTTTAAAATGTTGAATACCAAGAACTGCCCAAGTTTGAAGGACAAACCGAAGGTGATCATCATCCAGGCCTGCCGTGGTGGTGAGTGCTGATGCCTTTGAGAACATCAGACAATCAAATACTATCTTACTCTGTATGAATCCAGGAATTTCTGGTTTCTTATTGTTTGTCTTTTAATGTCAAAGAACATGGACTGTCAGTATTCCAGATTGCAGCTTCTGTGAATTGAATGGCTGGTTGGTAGATATTTGTTCCATATTCAAACTTGAGATTTTGCTGTTTGGAAATTTTTACAATTTGTTTGATGGTTAGAAAAGATAAAAATTGTTGAAAAGATTGTAACTGAAATGTAGGTGTGTATTTGCATGTGAATTAATGATAGAGCAAACACATTAATAAATCTCATTGAACAGAGGCTAAGAGGAAAACATATTCTCAGCCATTGATAGTAGTAACAAATCAAATTGTGTCTTTCCAGACGGCTATGGTGTGGTGTGGTTAAAAGATTCAGCAGGAGTTTCTAGAAACGTATCTTTACCAACTACAGAAGAGTTTGAGGATGATGCTATTAAGAAAGCCCACATAGAGAAGGATTTTATCGCTTTCTGCTCTTCCACACCAGGTAACAGGTTTCTACCAGGACATCTTTGTTGGGGCTATCAATACAAAAAGTGACAATCACCTACTAGAGGTGGTGATTAACAACTCAAGACCAATTCAACCTTTGTTCTAAGTTATACACACAATTTTCTTTATCCAAGAGATCAATTTTACATATCCGTTCAATGCATTACTAATTAAATAATTCATCTACGTTTCAAAATATTTTTGGAACTTTGAGCGATAACAGAGAATTAAATGGAAGATGGTATGTGCTGTAGTACATTAGAATATGACTCTGCACAGAAAATTCCGCCATGTTGAGATCATTCATTAGTCCAATTTGCCCAGACATCAAATATTTATAGGAGAAGAGTAGGAGCAAGGTTCCGAAAAGTAGAACAGCAAGCGAGGCACTTTGGGGCCCTAAATTAAAATGGGTTTTACGTAGAAGCATGAAGTGTATAAGACAGAATATATTTGAATTTTTCTAAATGTATGCTTTGGAGTAAGAATCTTGCTATTATTGACTGACCCAGACATTTAGTATTTTGTAAAACAGTTCCACTAGTTCCTCCTTGGGCTTTCCTTGAATTGCTCACTAATATGTGAATATAAATATTATTTTTCTAAGGATTTAATAAATTAATATATTTGAAATATTGGGCACGACACAAAATAAAGCACACATTAAAAAACTGCTATTATTTAAAATGTATATATTTGATAACTTAATTCAGTTACTTTTCTAAGCAAGGTTTAAATAAAAATTATTTAAATCCTTTCATTCACCACCTTCGGCAGTTTCCTGAGAGGACTCGCATTCTCTTGGTCACCTCTGGCCCAAAGGCCCTGCCTCTGCTCAAATAGTTAAGTTTTCTAAAATATTTTCTAAAATGAGATATCTTCTTTCAGAAGAAGCTTGGTTCTACATTGTGTTGAACATGCCCTGATGTAGAACTCAATAATTTTTTTCAACAATGATCAGAAACAATGATACCACCCAAAAACACCATATATTTTCAGCCTGAGTACATATAGCAGAGTTTAATATTAGACAGAACTGTTCTTTAGTATCCTTTGATCCCAGCCTTCCACATGCCATTCACTGCTCTCTAAGTAGTTCTTTGTAGGCCCCTGGCTTCTCATCATTAATCTGGCTGATTTATGTGTCTTTCTTTTCTTTCACTTTCCTTACTCCTCCCTTCCAGATGACTATCAGAAACTCCAATTCAGTTATCTATAACTTCCATGTTAAACCTATCTCCACATTCTGCTGTGCCAATCCCAACCACATCATAGTGATCTCCTGAAGAAAAATAATTATCTACTTCCTTAATTTCACAAAACATTTGCAGAGATATCTGTCTCCACCATATCTTTCACTTACTTCCTTTTACTAGAACAAGTCTCAGTTAAAGGCTTCATTTAGCTGAGATAGCTGTGTTTCTAAATAGAATTTTATTATCAATATATAATTTATGACCATTATAACTGGCTAAAATGTGTCATTAAAGAATGTGTCTGTCATTATATACAGAGCTATCATTGCTGCTTTTCTCTTATGCCTTCCTTTGCATAATTTTATGCCTTCATTACTTCTGTGTCTACTATGTAATAAATTAATATTGTTTTTCTTTAATATTTCTCTTCTTCATAAGAACTTTTTTCCTCCAATATAATGTGCTTATTTCCTTATCTACTCCTCCTAGATTTCTACTTTTGTTCTGTTTTATGATTTTTATAGTTAACTTTTTGTGTGTAAATATCTTACTGTCAATGTTATTTAATTTCGATTAATCTTTTATGAAGTACATAAATTGAGAATTTGTTAATATAATTACTCCACGTAGGCTGAGTATTGCATATCCTGGGTTATCTCAAACACTTGCATGACCTCAGATACCTCTTGTGTATGGAGTTATTACCATCCCCTGTATAGCTAGCTGAGTCTATTAAATATCAGAATGCATAATTAACTTAAATCACAGTCAGTAATACCACTTTGGGTATGTACACTTAGATATTTCGTTTCCAAATCTCAATCACTCCTCTCTACCCCATTCTGCCTTTTCCTTATTTGCTACTAAATTTATCATTTCAAACATCCCTCAGCTGGAGTAGAAATACTAGGGTTTCTCCTCTTTCTTCAGTCAAGAGTCAGTCTTGAGATTTGAAATGTGCTTTATCCATAGATAATGTTTCTTGGAGACATCCCACAAAGGGTTCTGTTTTTATTATGAGACTCATTGAACATCTGCAAGAATATGCCTGTTCCTGTGATGTGGAGGAAATTTTCCGCAAGGTAGGACTCTAGTGGATGCTATTTCACTCTATTTCCCTGAATGCTTGGCTATTGCAATTGGAAGCATAGAAAGCAGATCCAGACATGTTTATCTTCCAACAATGCCCTTCTTTCCAAAAGAGTTTTGGAGTTCTTTGGAGAGTGGACAAACCTAGGATCCTAATCCAATATATTAAGACCCACAGCCTTGAGAAAACAGTCATTTAGTTTCACCCCGCTCCTGCCCTGCAGAGACAAATGAATGCACTCTAATTTACCTGTGTCTCTGATGGCTATTAGATCCAGCAGCAGATTTAAAATGCCCTGAGGAGGGTCATTCAATGCTTACATACATATATGGTTATACTTGTTGCAGATGGAAGTACTTTTTGTTTTTGTCACTTATTTTGCTATATTTGTTGTAGTTTTTTGGCATAACTCAAGAAACTCTTGAAAAAATATCTCAGCAAACAAAAAAAGGGCTACAGACTCTCTTTACTCTTTTAGGTTCGATTTTCATTTGAGCAGCCAGATGGTAGAGCACAGATGCCCACCACTGAAAGAGTGACTTTGACAAGATGTTTCTACCTCTTCCCAGGACATTAAAATAAGGAAACTGTATGAATGTCTGTGGGCAGGTACATGTGTATGGTCGGGAGTGTGGGAAGGTTGAGGAAAGGGTACTGAAAGTCCATTTTAGTCAAGAACTCTAGGTCTACAGGCTGAGAATCCTTAATCCAAAAATTTGAATTTTGAAATGCTCTAAAATCCAACACTGTGTGAGCGCCCACAAGATATTCAAAGGAAATGTTTATTAAAACATTTCAAGTTATAGGTTTTTGGATTAGGGATGTTAAACCAGTAAGTATACTGCTGAATTCCAATATACAAAAATATCTAAAATTTGAAATACTTCTGGTAGCATGCATTTTGCATAAGGGATAATCAAGCTATTTACAGAAAATACTGAAGTAATGCCTTTCTTCTGGTCAGTGCAGAGCACGTTGCTCTTCTCCCAAAGTTTTTCATTTAGACCTCTTCTGAGATTCAGCTGATATTGGCCTAGAAGTGGCTGTAAGACCATGAACTCTCACTTCTGGATGTTTTGGTCCTTCACCTCAGCAGGGTATATTTAAACATAGCATGTGGTCTTTCCTTTTAAAATTGTGTATGTTCCCATTGGTGGTATAACTTTATAACTTGCAAGTCTTTAACAAAATTCTTTCCTACTTTGTTTTTATTATTATTTCTTTTTCTCACAGGAAGGAAGAAGAGATCCTTCTGTAACGGTTTTTGGAATTATGTCTGCTGAATAGTAAACTTTTTTGAAATAATAAATCTGTTAGAAAAATGAAAACTTGTCCTCATTTTTCTCCCACACTGAAGAAACAGGGACTGGAACTGAGAGTGACTAAGGAATTTAGAGTGTTTGACTTAATCTGTCAGACCCAAACAGGCTATTGGCACCTTTCTTTCCCAGAACTTAAAGTAAAATAAAATATAAAAATTTAAAAAAGAAAATCAGACTTACAAACATAGCAATGTTTTTATTACTTTCTTGAACAAAAACTTATTTTGTGCCATTTTTAAAAAAAGAAAGATCATTTGCTGGGCTTTCTGCTTTGGGGATGCGGTATAAGTTACAGCAGGTATCTGACTTCAAATAATTTAGAGCTCAGCTGGAGAGATGGGGGAAGACAGCTAGTTATGACAGTGACAGTGTAGTGTGATAAGGAACTTTTCCCAAATCCCACAGTTTACTACTGACAAATCCATGAACAGAACCTGCATGTTCCTACCCTTTGCAAAAATATTTAAGACAAAGAAAGTAAGTTTTGAATCAACCCTACACCCTCAGTAGTTCACAGACTTCTTGAAAAGATGAGACAGCCATCCAAAATGAAGCGCTTGGCAGATGGTACATGACACCCTGAAGAAACTCTAGGATGCATGGTGTGCACAATGAAGTCCTGGCATGGTGCAGAGAAAACGAGTTTGGGGTGAAATCATTCACTCAGGGATGTTAAGATTTAGGGAGGATTCGAAGAACTACCCCTTACTTGCAAATATGAGTTTTTTTTCTAATATTAAACGTATTAAATGAGAGTTAATTTCTGACTTTTTAAAAACCTTCATAGTTGAACACATTACCTTTTTTTTTTTTTTTTTTTCCTTTTATTAACTGTTTCTCTGGGCATATCTCTTCTGTACTATCAGGCATATTCTACTTCAACCTGAGACTACATCTGTGATCAGTCTTTGCTCAGAGAATATCAAAAAGCAGAAGTGAATTGCCACCCTAAGTAAAAATTAACTGTTAAAGCAGTTTTAGTCAGTTGAAGAACAGCATTCCAGGAAGTAGATAAGAGCATTCCTTCAGAACTGTCTCCAATCAAAGGGTAAGATGACAGGGAGATGGGGAGGAGAAGACTCCATCATGATTCCTCAGCATAGTTTAAACAAGAAATAACATTTATTGAATAAACAATCCTTTCCATGTTTCTTTTTGCTGTTGTTGTTGACTTTGTTGAGTATCAGTTGGTTTTAGGTGTGTGGCTTTATTTTGGGGTTCTCTATTCTGTTCCTTTGGGCTATGTGTTTGTTTTTTTGTACCAATACCTTGCTGTTGGGGTTACTGCAGACTCCTAGCATAGCTTGAAGTCCGGTAATGTGATGCATCCATCTTTGTGAAAAGCAGTTTGGAGATTTACCAAAGAACTAAAAAAAGAACTATCATTTGTCCAAGCATCCCATTACTGACTGAATCCTCAAAGGAAAACGTACTGTTCTATCAAAAACACATGTGCTTTCAAATGTTTGTCACAGCACTATTCACCATAGCCAAAATAATAGAATCAACCCAGGTGTCCATCAGTGGTGGATTGGATTTTAAGAAATGTGGTACACACCTACTATGGAATGTTACACAGCCATAAAAATGAAACCCTGCCCTTTGCAGCAACATGGATGCAACTGGAGGCCATTATTCTAAGCAAATTAATGCAGAAACAGAAAAGCAAATATCACATAATCTCGTTTGTAAGTTCTAGCTAAATATTGTGTACACATGGACATAAAGATGGGAATAACAGACACAGGGAACTACTAGAGGGAGGAGTGAAGGAAGAGGGCAAGAGCTGAAAAACTATGTACTGGGTGCTATTCTCACTACCTAGGTGATAGGTTAAATTGTACCACAAACCTCTGCATCACCTAATATACTCTTGTAACAAACCTGCATATGTACCCCTGAAACTCAAATAAAAATTGAAAGGAAAAATAAATAAACCCAAGATATACAAAATATTTGGTTAATTCTGATGGGAAGATGCAAGGAAACTAGTTAGATTTTACTCATTCAGGACATGTGTTTCTAGATGAGCAGAGGTAGAAAAACTGACAGATCAGAAGAGAAGGATGAATAGAAGAAGATGTGGGGCTATGGAGAGAGAAAAGGAAAAAGAAAACCAGGCTGAGGTTTCAACCCACAAAACAATGTTTTGTCATTTACATTTTTTTTCCCCAGGGAAGAATCTAGAGTTCAAGATTAGAAAGCCAATTTGCTGACTACAGGGCACTTCCCAGTGATGAAACTAGAGGTTCCCAGAAGCAACTTCATAATCTGTAATCACTTGTCCCCACTCCCTGCAATAAGGAAATACCTGGTGTCTTTTATTTCTGTGTCTGAGGCACTTTCCAGTGGTGTACGACGACAGAGAGGCTGTTAGCTATGGCTGGTGAGTCTGGGGCCCTTTTCTGACTAGCAGCTTGGGACTCAGGTCTTAGAAAAATCTTGATTTATTGCTATGTGACAGGCAGAAATACCAAAAGGGAAATCAACCAGTAGTATGCATGCTGAATCTTTCTCTTATTGGTGGTATGTAGTTTGAACCATGAGACCCTGTGTTAGAGACACTGAAGGAGAGTATGTTCTCTAGAAGCCAGAAAAAGGTTAATTCCTTTCTTTCAGTTTCTGGTAATCAAAGAGAGAGTAAGGAAAGACAGAGTAAGTTATTTGTGTGATAAAACTCCGGAAATTTCTAAATGCACTCTGAAATCTTCTCTGCTTCCTCTTGATTCCAAATTAATCCTCCGGACTATGAACCTTCTCCCCACAATCAGATCTGAGAGCCTCTGTGTTCTCAACGTGTTGTCATCTCTTATCTTGAATTATCTTATTGGTCTGTTTAAAATAATTGAATTTTTCCACCTTTCTATGTAGTACTGGTACTGACTATTATAATGTAATATATCTTAGATTGCTATCATAGACTTTTAACTGGCTTCCCACTCCCAAAAACTTAACCCTTCAGTCCATGCTGCACACTACTTTCAGGCCAACTGTCTTATACACAGAAGCTAAAAAAGCCTATAAGTTGGAGTCCTGGGCTACTTAAGCAGCTCATATTCCAGCAGGTCATATTGCTTCTTTGACTTCATTCTCCTCATTGGAAAAAGGAAGAAACCGGAATAGATCAGTGCTTTCTAAACTTTATAACATATATGAAGAATCTGAAGACATATTAAAAATCAGATTACCACTGCCTTCTCAACCATGAATAGCTCAATCTTTAACAGACTGTAGACATTTATTAACCTTTAAAGATCTGCAGACAATTCTTACGAAGCTAGCCTGGCACAGGTTCTTCTGCAGTTAGCATTATTAGCAAAGGTGGTCAGTTAGTTAACTCTCACCTCTCACATGCTAGGGATCTATTAATGTAATTTTCTTACTCAGCAACATACATTGGCTCCCTATTGCCTTTTTAAAAATATCTAAACTTTCAGATAGGTGTTTCTGTCTCTCAAAATAATACTTATTCATTTTTCCATTAAATCACTCTAAGGCATGATTTTTACATTCATAAGAAAAAAAAAGCAAATATTTACTGTATTTTACTTCATTTGTACTTCCTTGCTGTTGAGTTTCTTTATCCCTTTGATTCTCCCAGTAGCTTAATTATCTCCAGGTTTACGTCTCACCTCACAACATTTAACTGACACTCCTAAAATGCTGGAATTGCTTGCTTTTAAAAAATTTTTTGTCTATTTTATGATACTAAAAAGCATTTGGCCAGGGAGGAGTAAGTCAAATTCATAGCCATGGCTACCTCTTTGGCCGGGCAGGCTGACTTTACCAGTCATAGACTGGAGTCAGGAGAATCATTAGATAATAGATAGGAGAAACTGAAGGGCGCTAATCAAAAACAAGTTAAGTGGGTCAATAATTATAAACAACCATGTGTAGTTGGACTTTGTTAAATAAAACTAGTGAAAAACAGTACCCTATATAAAATGTGTAAGAACATCTCATCACTTTGCCTAGGACTAAAACTGCTCTCGATGAATTTGGCCTCTAAATTATTCCATTCATTTTTATTATCACTGCATCTTCAATTCAGTGATTATTAAAATAACAAAAAATAATCAATAAAAACTGTTTTTTAAAAATAATACTGTGAGATCGGTATCTCTTGCACTCTCTCTGACTGAATATTTAAAACCAGTTAGTTAAGTTTGTGCTATTATTGCCATTTTATAGTTGAGGAAGATGTCTGGAAAAGGACTACGAAATTTTCTTTTGGTCTAATGTCTGTTGAGAAGAGTGAATCTAGTTTGGCCTGACTGTTAAACTCGACACTCTAACGTTCTGTCAATTTTCTGCAAACAAACATCTTCAAATGGTGGCCCTATCTCTGATCACGCCCACTTCAGTCCTGGCTGCACACTTCAATACTTTCTAAAGCCCAGCTAGCCCAGCTTCCTAATTACTTTAGACACCCTAAAATCTTTTTGTTTCTTCCCACACTGCTCTCTGTTAGCGCACCAGCCCTCACTTGTCCAAGGGGCAAACTTCTCCTAGTCTTTCAGGTCTCAGTGCCAAGCCCTCCCTTCTCTGGACAGCTGTCTTCTACCTGAGACACAGTGTGCTCATGCTTTTTTTTTGAGCATCTGCTCATTATTTAAATTCTTATAATGTTTTTTATTTGACTTATTTGCATATCTATCTTTCCACTTGACTGTAAGCTTCAACGTGTAAAAATATTTCCTCAAAATGGTACCCTCACCACTAGCAGAGTATTTTTCACAAACTTTTGCTCACCAAATTTTCCAGAATGAATATGTCTTCCTTCTGCTTGAAACTTCCAGTGTGTGCTTATTGTCTATTAAATAAAATCAAACTTACTTACCTTTTATTAAATATTCTTCAAGAGTTGGGCCATACCTAAAATTTATTCATTTGTTTCTACATTCACTCAACTAGTGATTCAGTAGATAATTATTAAACTTCCCTTGAATGCCAGAAGTAGTGCAGGCCTAGTTTATGGCCACCTGTCCTTACAGAGCATAAAATCTAATGGTGGATGCTGAGAAGTAGGCTGGAAATCACAATTAAAGGTAAAAGAGCATGCTACCTAAAGAGAAACAAGGTGCCCTAGGGGCAAGTACCTCTGACATTGTCTCCCCTCAGAGAATCAGAGGATTGCCTGAAAAAAAAAAAAAATGCCATCTGGTCTTAGACTTGGAGAATAAACAGAAAGTATAGGAGAATAGGAAGCAAGGAGAAGGTGGGAGACTGGACTAGACATTAAATGAAGAGCAGAATATTTTCATTGTAATGAGCAAGGTGGGGACAGCATCAGAAGATGAGGCTGAATGAGAAGGCCTAGGTTAGAATAAGCTGAGAGGTTTCGTGGTCAAATCTAGATATCGGGACACTCTTCATTGTGAAGAAGAGAATAGAAGGGACAAAAAGAAGGTTTATAAGGTTCTTGGCGTAATTAAGAAAGAAAGGGTGTTGGCCTGAATAGAAGTAATGAACAATTAGAATTAAGAGTAGTGGTTAGATTCTGAAAATGTTTAGTAAATAAAATCAACGCAGTGTGAATTGAGCTGGGGAATAAGACATACAGAAGGCAGAAGAAGTTTAATATCACCAGGTTTTGCTGCCTTCCTGAACTTGGAAGTTAGGTGTTATTTTTTACTATATGGAGCAGGAAATGAAGGATGGAAATAGAAGAAAATTAGCAGTTCAATTTTAAAAGTTCAATTGAATGAGGTTGTGGGATTATTTTAAGTGACGCCTGATTGTTAGAGGTATGGGTTTCCATACGGGATCCACATCTGGACTGATCCATAAATTTGAGTCATTTATTTACTATTTTAAACTTATAATTTATGCTATGAGAATTTATAGATTATGAAAAGAGGCTCTCAAGCCAAACGTCTTGAATTGTTTTTTATAAAAGTTATTTTATTTAATTGGCAAATAAATATTGTATATACTTATGTACAAAATGATGTTTGAAATATATATTGTAGAATGCCTAAAGAGCTAAATAACATATGCATTACCTCATATGCTTATCTTTTTTCGTGATTACAGCACTTAAAATTTACACTGTCAAACAATTTTCAAGAATACATCATTGAATATAGTCACTATGTGGTGCAATAGATTTCTTAAACTTATTTCTCCTATCTAATTGAAATGTCATTTCCTTTGATCAACATCTCCCCAAACTTCCTGCCTCCTCCTAATCACCACCATTCTACCCTCTGCTTTTATGAGTTTAACCTTTTTAGAGTCTACACATCAGTGAGATCATACAGTATTTGTTTTTTGGTGCCCAGCTTGGCTTATTTTATTTAATATAATGTTATCCATGTTCATCAGTGTTGTCACAAATGACAGGATTTCTTTCTTTTTTCTAAAGCTGAATACTGTTGCATTACGATATTTTCTCCATCCATTCATCCATCTACAGATACTTAGGTTGATTTTATATCTTGCCTATTGTGAATAATGCTGCAATCACAATGGAAGTGTATATGTCTTTTCAACACACTGACTTAATGTTTAAAATATATACTAAATATTTGGATTGCTACATCATTTTTAACATTTTTAATTCATTTTAATTTTTAACCTTGTGAGGAGCTTCCTATTGTTTTTCATTATGACTGTACTAATTTATGTTTTCACTAACAGTATACTAGAGTTCCTTTTTCTCTACATCCTTTCCAACACTAGTTATCTTTTTTTTTTATAATATCCAGTCTAATCATTCTAACAGGTGTGAGGCATTATCTCATTGTGGTTTTAATCTCCCTGGTGAACAGAGATGTTGAGCATTTTGTAAGTATCTGTTGTCCATTTACGCATCTTCCTTTGAAAAATGCCTATTTTGGTCCTTGGGTCATTTTGTAATATTTGTTTTCTTCCTATTGAATTGTGTTTCTTATATATTTTGAATATTAATATCTTATCAGATATACGGTTTCAAATATTTACTCCTATTCTGTTGGTTATCTCTTCACACTGTTGTTTCCTTGGCTTTGCAAAAGCTTTTTAGTTTGATGTAATCTCATATTTTAATTTTACTTTCTTTTCCCATGTTTTTAGTGTTATATCCAAAAATCATTGTCTATACCAATGTCATTAAGCTTTCCCATGTTTTCGTGTAGTAGTTTCATAGTTTCAGTTATTAGGCTTATGTTTTTAATCCATTTTGAGTTGATTTTTGTATATGGTGGTAGATAAGGGCCCAATTTCATTCTTCTGCCCTTGGATATTTAATTTTCCCAACATCATTTATCGAAGAAAATGTCCTTAGCCTATTGTGTGTTCTTGATCTTTGTAAAAAATAAATTTACTGTAAATAATTGGGTTTATTTCTGGCCTTTTTGTTCTATTCCATTGTTCTCTGTGTTTGTTTTTATGCCAGTACTATGTTTGATTATTATAACTTTGCAGTATGTTTTAAAGTCAGGTTGTGCGCTGCCTCCAGTTTTGTTCTTTACTCAAGAATGCTTTGGCTATTTAAATTTTTTCATAATTCCTTATGAATTTTAAGGTTGATTTTCCTATTTCTGTAAAAAATGCCATTGGAGGTTTAATAGGAATTGTACTGAATTCATAGATTTCTTGGGTAGTACATACATAATAATGTAATATTTTCCAATTCATGAACACGGGATATCTTTCGAGTTTTATGAACCTCACTCAGTTTCTTCTGTCAATGTTTTATAGGTATGAGTATACATGTCTTTAACTTTTTGGTTACATTTATTCCTTATTATTTCATGAAATTTTTTATAACCATTATAAATGAGATTTTTATCATCCAATTTTTTAGTTTGTTGTTATTATAAAAATGATACAAATTTTTGCATGTTGTTTTTGTATCCTTCAACTTTACTGCATTTGTGTATTAGTTGTAATAGATTTTTCGTGGAGCATTTAGAGTTTTCTTAATGTATGTAAGATCATGTCATTCATAAAAAGGACACACTAACTTCTTCCTCTCCTATTTTGATGCCTTTAATTCTTTTTGTTGTCTAATTCCTCTGGTTAGGATTTCTAGAATAGAAGTGATGAAAGTGGGTGTGTTTGTCCTCTTTCTAATCTTTCAAGAAAAGCTTTTATCTTTTCACCATTGAGTATGATGTTAGCTGTGTGTTTGTCATATGTGGCATTTATTGTGTTGTAAACCTCTTTAGGTTAATTGCTTTTCATATTTCTCCACATATTCATTCAGTCAATACTATATTCGTTTACTAAGCATGCAAATAAGTTAAATAGAACTTCAAACTCAGGCAGAGTAGACATTCCATAAACTAATCTGTGTACTCTTTGCAAATCTTCACATTCTCTGTTCCAACATTTACATTGCATTTAAAACCAACGTTTTTGTCTTGTCTCCTAAGAAGCCTCTGTAAACTCTCCTCCTGGAATTTTATCATCTTTTCTGAGTTCCTTAAGCATCTTATCTGTGTTCTCTTAAGAAGCGCTTCATCAACTGTCATGTAATGTAGCTTGATGACTTAAGAGTTGGGGCTCTGGATTCTGAACACTTGTACTTCTATTCCTGCTCTGGAGTTACTATATACTTTGTTTTCTTTTCACAGGGTTACACTCAATTTCTTAAGCAACTTATCTGTATATGTTTCCTTTTCCATATAAAAGAGGTTGATATACATTTTGCATGGAGTTTTTGTGAAATTTCAGTAAAGCACTTGACCTCACGGGGGTCCAACATATATTACTATTATTACCGAAAGCCTGTCATGGTTAACTCTATGGAATGTGGTGTAAAAATAGTATTTGAACCCTAATTCATGTGATTTAGGGCAAGCTATTATTTAAATGACTTATAAAATTGATAAAATAATAAATATTCTACTGGTTTATTGTGAGGGTCCATTATACTACTATTTGTAAAGCACTTAGAAAAGAGATTTGTAAATAATAATGAGAATTACTGATATGATATAATAATCATAAATACTGATTTATTATATCAGTATAATAATGATAATTACTGATTTATTATGAGTATAATAATAATGATAATTACTGATTTATTAAATCATTATAATAATGAGAATTACCGATATTGTTAATAATAATCATGATAATTACTCATATTATACAATGATGATGATTGTCATTGCTTTATATGAATTCATTTTTTAATCACAAAAAATACATAGGAGATGTTACGTTTATTAAATGCTATTAGGTAACTTTTTCTCCTGTTTTGTAACATCCATGTGTCTTTCTAATAGTGGTTGGTTCATTATTGGCATATGAACTCAAGATAACCTGGAAAATGAGTCTGGTGTTTCTGGGCCAAAATTTTATTCAATGTCCTGCAATGTTTTCTTTAGAAAATGTATTTTGTGTGAAAGCTATCCTTATATCTAGATGAACTAGATAACGATCTTTCTTAGAGTTAACTGAGAAGAGAGGAGATATCTGGCTTTTCCACATACAACCTGCTTAAATCATATCACTTGTATTGAAATAAATGATTTATTACTTTGACATATATGTGTATGTGTGTATATATATGTATGTATGTGTGTATATATATGTATATATATATTTCCTGGTAAAAATTTGAATTATACCAACGAGTAATACATTAACTCAGTGTCATATTAATCTACCATAATATTTGTTAAATATTTTCAATTCTAAATTTTGGTTCGAGAAAAGGTGCTAAAGAATTAGGTATCTAGATGCATTTCATTTATCCACTTAACGATTAAGTTGCATGTTTACTTATGTATTCAGCAAGCAGATTAAGCACTTTTGAGCATTTTGAGCAGAAAACTGTTAATTAGCACAATTGGGTATAGCCTGTGTGTTAAAAAATGCAAATTCAAAGATATAGTTATTTCACTAAGGAAGCTAAATACAGAGAAAAGGAAAGATCCTGCAGTCTAGTAGGAATAATTTACAGTCTAGACAAGAGAATGGACTGTCCTGGGTGCACACATTTCAGGTAGATCATCGTGAGTTTTGAGCAAGAGAAAGAGAAATCTGAATACAATGGATGACCAGGAATTTAGCACTGGGCCCAATGCCGCAGAAAGGAAAAAGACAAGCTATAAAAAACAAACTTAAGTGACAATGAATTGTTAAACACAGCCTGGTAGGAATTTGATGGGTCACAGAATGCTACGGGTACAAAGAAATAATGAGTATTTGTTGAAGACATGGTAAGACAGAATGTATTTTCAAGGGTGTTTCACATTACAGAGCTTTGTCTAAAGCAAGGGCAAAACTCTTTAAGCTGTGCCCATAGTTTAAGGAGTCTTTATATTTCTGACAGAAGACAGCTGCAAAAAAAAAAGGCGTAAGAATTTTGAAGCTCTGTTCAAATGTGTCCTTCAGAGTGGATTGAATAACTTGGTGATAAACCACACGCTAAAGAACAACGTGGCTGGACAAACATCTATCCAGACCCTACCTAATACAGATCAAAAGTCGACCAGTGCAAAAAGTAAGACTGGATATTTTACAATGGATATTTCCAATTTTTTAGAACCTGTCCAATTCTAAGACCCATGCAGTGACATCTGTGATCCCCCATCCTCCTTCCTTTATGAAACTATCATTTTCACCAAACCTATAATTTTTCTTTCAGGGACTACCTTGTCTTTTGTTGGGTAGGATCCAGTTTCCAATCGGCTAAAAGGCTGAGTCTTTGGGTTCAGATTGTGCATGGAAATAATTAATAGTAGAGGCTTGTAGTAAGCCATACTCAAACCTAAACCTAGATTCTGTTATTAATAATCTATGTGGCTTCCTGCATGTATCTTAACCTCTCTTGCTTCCTAATCATCAGTCTTCCCATCTATGAAATGGGGACAATTTCAGTACTTTCTCACAAGACTGTGGAAGGTTAGAAACATTGTGTTGACAGGCATCAACATGCCAATAACTCCCAAGGTATTAGCTGTCATCCAGAACTCTCTCCTCTGAGCTCCAGACTCATTTAGCTCTAGATGCATTTTCAACAATTCTGCTCCAGTGTTTCATTGGCTTTATTAAACTAATATTACCTAAAAATTAAACACTTTTTCTTCTAAACAAATTTGTTCCAACTTTAACCCCTTTCCATTTTAGTAAAAGAAACTAATATATATCAAATTTCTCCCACCAGAATGCAACAGGTTGCTGTACCAATGACTGGCAGTAATTAGAAGAGGGCCAGGCACAAAAATTTATCACTTTGATATCTATATTTTCCAGTAAAATTTCAAGTTATGCTAAGGTGTAGTGATTAACCTGATGTCACATAAATTCACCATGCTAGATTAGTTGTCATATTATTTTCAATTTCAAATTTTGATTGAGGAAAAGATGCTAAAAAATTAGGACTCTGGATGCAGTCATTCATTTGTTCATTAAGTCATGTATTTAGCAAGTATGCTAACTACTTTTAAGCATTTTGAGCACAAAGATGTTAATGAGCACAAAGATGTGGTTATAGGATGTGTGCTAAAAATGCAAATTCAAAGATATAGTGCTTTCCTCAAGGAAACTAAATACAGCAAAGAGGCAAGATTGTATAGTCTAGTAGTATTTACAGTCTAGACAAGAGCATGGACTGTCCTGGGAGTGTGCATTTCAGGTAAATTATCATCACCATGAGCTGTGAGCAAGAGAAAGAGAAATATGAAAATAGCAGGTGACCAGGAAGTTAGCATTATTCCCAATGCCACAGAAGGAAGAAGAAAAGCTATAAAAACAAATTTAAGAGGAAATGAATTGCTAAGCACAGTCTGGTATGAATTTGATAGGTGAGAGAATTCTGCAGTTGCAAAAAAAGATGTGTGTTATTCGTTGGGGACATGGTAAAATAGAATGTATTTTTAGACGAATTTCATATTACAGAGTTATGTCTCAGGTGAAGGCAGAACTCTTTAAACTGTGCCCATAGTTAAAGGAGTCTTTCTATTTCTCACAGAAGACAACCACAAAAAAAAAAAAACAGTTAAGATGTTGGAATACCTGGGCAAAGATGTTCTTCATGGTGTTTTTAATTATTTGGCAAAACACGATGTTCTGACATTGAAGGAAGAGGAAAAGAAAAAATATTATGATGCCAAAATTGAAGACAAGGCCCTGATCTTGGTAGACTCTGTGCGAAAGAATCGCGTGGCTCATCAAATGTTTACCCAAACACTTCTCAATATGGACCAAAAGATCACCAGTGTAAAACGTAAGGCTGCATCTAACACAATAAATATGTTAAATTTTCCAGAATATATTCAACTCCAAGGCCCATGCAGTGTTATCTGTGATCCACCTACACTTTCATTTCTAAACTCTCATTTTCAGTAAACATGTCATCGTCCTGTTAGAGACCATCTTGCCTTTTATGGGATGGAATCAAATTTCCAATTAGCCAAAAAGCTGTGTCCTTGTGTTTAGACTGTGCACAGAAATAGTTAATAAGAGAGATTTTTTAGTAGGAGATATCTAAACCTAAACTTAGATTCTGTCACATGTGAACTATGCAGTTCATGCAAGTTTCTTGACCTTCCATTCTCCCTAGTCATCAGTCTTACCACCTGTGAAATGTGGGCAATTCCAGTACTTTCTCACAAGACTGTCTACAGCTAGAAACATTGAAATGCTGGTCACCACATGCCAACAACTTCCAAGATACCAGCTCTCATTCAGAACTCTCTCATCTGAGTTCCAGATTCATTTAGCTGTAGCGGCATATAAAACAATTCTCTCCAGTGTTTCACTGGCATCACAAAATGAATACAGCTAAAATTAAACACTTTGTTTTCCAGAATAAACGTGCTCCACTTTTAACCCTTTTTCGCTTCAGTAAAAAGAAGTAACATGCACCAAGTTTCTGCTACCAGAATGTAACTGGTTTCTTCACCAATTAATAACAGTAATTAATGGAGATCCTAGCACATAGCAGATACCTAATTAATGTGTGATGAATAAACAAATGAAGTATATGCATGCAATAAAGAGTGCTTTCTTAATTATTGTTTGGGCGCTACAAATTAGAATTTTCCAGTGCTTACTCATTTCTGTGAGTTACAAAATTATGATCGGGGAACTACTATAAAATGTTTAAATTTTATAACATTTCAAAACTTTTGACACAGATTGAATTATCAGTATTATTAGAGCCTAAATGTTCTCAGATCCATGTTTTCCAGGGAAGGACTCAATTTGCCATAGACTTTAAACTGAAATCTTCAGCCCTGAACTACTACAGCTTACCAATAATCATATACGATCATGAACATAAAGTAACATAAATTGTTCAAACCTCACTATGCAAAATAAACTCCCCTTCTCTATGGGGAAAGTTTCCCCTCAACAGAAACCACATGCTAGTATAGTTGTCCAAGATTTTAGGCAAGGATGCATTCTTATTAGTACTTAAACTGGTCTTTTGCAAGTATTTTCTTTTTCCTCAAACCTGGAATGGCATGAGGAAAAAATAGCGGTTTTTAAAAATCAGAGATAATGCAACAAATAGGAATCATATTTGTAGCAATAAGGGCTTCAAAATGATTTTAGCAATCCCAGATATCATATATGATGAGCACTAAACTCCAAACTGAAATAGCCTATCTGATCAGCAGAGGCTGTGGCAAGAAGGAGGTAGCTGCAGATCCCTGCAGGAGGGGTCCAGTGGCTCCCTGCACTCTATCTGCATTTGTATTCTCCAGAATGATCGATCCCAGAACACTTTGAGTACACTGGCCCAGCAGACCAGGAAGCTGGGTGGGCTGGGCTATAAGAAGAGGTATAGGCCTTGGCTAGGCCTTTGGATATGGTTATAATTCTGAGGGTTTCCAGCCGAGCATTGGAACCTGGAATGCAGGATAGCAGGATAAGAAGAATCCTAGCTATTCGTTTGTTATTTAACAAACTGTTTACTCACACACACACAAACACACACACACACACACACACACACACACACCCATATATACACACTATATACCGATGATCTGATTTAGTCAGGAGATAACCACATAAGTTCCTACGTGCTGTGGGAAATTGCTTTTCTGATCCTGTACCACTCCACCACTCCCTTTCTTGTTGTGTCAATGTAAAGAGATTCCTGAGCAGATTCCTGAGAGATTCCTGTTTCATTAGATAACAGATAAGACTCAAATTGAAATTTTTATCTAAACTCCTGATTTCCACATTACTTCTTGTTGCACTGCCAGGCTAATAAAAACTCTCTTTGGAAGCTGACTGCACTATAATATTTATTATTTTGTAATAAAATAATATTTTTATACTAATTCTACTACTGGATATAAGATAGAATTTCTGTCTAATTTCTAATTTTACTGGAAAACACCTGTTCTACACACAGACACATAAAAGTGATTAGGAGATGGCTGTTAAGTTGGAAGTTCTCCAAACCTTTAAACAGGAAAACATACCCTCAGACCAGGAATATCCCAGGACCCTGGATGTCTTCACATTGGCAGAGTTTTCTGAAATGAGAAGAAAAAGCATCCATCACTGTTTAATCTATGAAAAAAGAGATGCTTAGAAGGTATGGTTTCCTTACACACTTAGAACTTATTGCATTCCCAGAACTCAGGCTTTTATCATACACTTTAGCAAGACATTTACTTTAAAATATTATTAAAAATGAACAGAAACAAATGATTGAAATATAAAAAATACATGAAATATTAAAAAACAATACAAATTTTATACAGAATAATATTACTTTACTCATGGTTCCTATGTCTTGGTTGAGTCACGTAACCAAACATAAGAGTATGCTTGTCTATTTCTTTCATGAAAAGAAATCTTGTTATTAGATCTTACTAAATTCTTCTTCGAATTTGTATACGTAAATTCCTTTTTCTTTTCCAGAAGGAGGGCTCAATAATCTCCCAGTTTTTTGCACAATATCGGTCAAAAGAGATCAATATTACATTTCACAAGGGGATAGATCAGAATTACTCAGAAGCAAACTTATCCAAAACAGATATATTATTTCCTCACATTATAAAATACGAGTTGGACAGTGTTGGCTGTCCAGCAGTTTAGAGACAAGATGTCCAGAGTTATGTCAGAATCTCATACAAATATTTGTCCCTTTGACCTTGGACACAGTACTATTGTGGACTGTGTTGTCACTAGACAACCTTTATTCATAAATAGGTGATTTCACAATTTGTTGGAAGATAACTGAAGCCTATTTCTTCTAGAATAATTATTAATTCACATAAAAGTTGCTTAAAAAATACCAGGATGGTACAGAATTCAATATTCTATTAAGCGTTTGTTGTATACATGTATCTGTATGTGGTGTGAACTAGGAGGGGACCATCAATTCAAAATGAGATGTTGTCCCATCCACTTTTGTAGCCACCAGACATAAATTGTGGCTAGTGAAACATGTTGAAATAATAATATTTTGAATATAGTATGTTACATAAATATATTATTACAATTATTTTTACCTTTTGTAAATGTGATATTAGAAAATTTAATATTGCACATGGAACTCACATTGTATTTCAAATAGCACTCTGACAAGTATTTATTTAGCACACTCTTGCCCAGACACAGCAGAAAGTCCAAATAAATGAATGAGTACCCTAGTGTAAAACCACTGGAAAAATCAAACAGTTTTTCTGAATATAGAAAAGCCAAATTTTACTTTAAATCATCAAGATTTTTTCTCCAGAATAATTGGAATCTATAGCTGCATTTTCTTCTTGGTGGGGTTGTGGGAGTCTGCTTTCTCTATCAGGGAACTCTCACAATACATTTCCTTAAGCCGGAAATTAGCTACAGCTACAACCCCTACCTACAAAGAAGTCTTTTTCCTAGGATTTCTCTCTCTCTCTCTCTCTCAAAATTCTTAGGTGATAAATTGGGTCACAGAGGAAGAAACTATAATTTATATTTTGTGATATCCCACAGCTCTTCTGCAAATCGAGGCTGGACCACCTGAGTCAGCAGAATCTACAAATACACTCAAACTTTGTCCTCATGAAGAATTCCTGAGACTGTGTAAAAAAAAACATGATGAGGTGCTGTGCTCTCTGTATGAAATGGGGAAAAAGAGAGAAACAATTGCTTTCATTAAATGCACATTTTTAAAAATGGGGTCTTGCTCTGTTGCCCAGCCTGGAGTGCCATGGTGTGATCATAGCTGACTGCTATCTTGAACACATGGGCTCAAGAGATTCTCCAGCCTCAGCCTCCCAAGGAGTTAGGACTACAGCAACTACCTTGCCAGGCTGATTTTTTTTTTTAAATTTTTGTAGAGATATAGTCTCCCTATGTTGCCCAGTCTGTTCTCCAAATCCTATCTTCATGAGATCCACAGCCTTGGCCTCCCAAAGCACTGGGATTACAGGTGGGAACCACAGTGCCAGCCATAAATGCACAAATACTTAAAGCACTAAATGATGAGGGGGTGGTGACAGTGGTAACCTTTATGATAGATGCTTTCAGCAGGCAAGGGTTCATATGGCTTCAAACAGATACCTATGCTCATTCAATCCATAAAATGTAGCTTCCTCTTTTTTATCATTTATTGATTTTTGTATCTATTTGGGATTTATTACAATTTCAGATATAGCCACAAAATAAAATGTTTATAAGATAACATGGCTGAGTAGTAATTGTTTGTACTCAGTTGAAAAGCCTAGACATAAAATATATTTGAAAAGTATGATTAAATCTTGAAAATCATTGTAAGTTTATGTTTTGAAAATAGTACCAAAATAATCATAATACGGAAGGCAAAGAAAATTTGCTATATTTATTTTTACTGGAGCCGATGACAACACCTCTTGGTTTATATGAAATTTGGTTTGAACCTGAATATAAGAAATGTTTGAGTAGGTGGAGAAGAAAAAGGAGAAGGAAGGGAGTAGGAACTATTCTAGTTTCCTCAAGATTCTTGAGTGATCATTCCAGATACGTCCCAGTTCTTGATCTGGGCTCTAGAGAGACAAGGAGGTTGAATAATCATTCCAGATATGTCCTGGTTCTTGCTCTGGGCTCTTGAGAGACGGGAAGGCAGTGTCTTCTGATAGAGGTTAGGGAAGGGGGCAGCTGCATGAGGTCTTAAAAAAGCAAAATTGTGAGGCATATGGAGGTTGAAAAGAGACTCGGGTAATCAAAGTTGCTTCATCTCCATCTCCTGCAGATCTATCCAATAAAAAAGAGAGAGGACCGCAGACGCCTGGCTCTCATCATATGCAATACAAAATTTGATCATCTGCCTGCAAGGAATGGGGCTCACTTTGACATCCTGGGGATGAAAGGGCTGCTTCAGGGCCTGGGCTACACTGTGGTTGACAAAAAGAATCTCACAGCCAGGGTAAGAACCCCTAAGCCATCTCACACCCATCCATAGGCAACACATATTCTTCTAATAATTAGTTAGCTTTATAGAAGTTCAACAAGGTTTAACAACCTCTGGGTTCGTGTGTGTGTGTGTGTGTGTGTGTGTGTGTGTGTGTGTGTGTACATGCGCACATGCACTAGCAAATGAAATTATTGAATACATAAATCCGTGTCTCTTTTGAGCCTCAAATACCCTCAACTCCATAAAACTAGACAAAATATGATTGGCATGTATTTTCACAATTGTTATTGAGTTCCAATAAGATCAGGTGATTGGGATGTAGCCCCAAGATTCCACACAAAATCACAGAGTAATGTGTTTTAGGCAGGAGTGCACTCTTTTTTTATTTTTATTTTTTCTGAGACCAAGTCTCACTCTGTTGCCCAGGCTGGAGTGCAGTGGCATGATCTCGGCTCACTGCAACATCCACCTCCCACAAACGATTCTCCTGCCTCAGCCTACCGAGTAGCTGGGGCTACAGGAGCGTGCCACCACGCCCGGCTGATTTTCTGTATTTTTAACAGAGATGGGGTTTCACCTTGTTAGCCAAGATGGTCTCGATCTCCTGACCTCGTGATCTGCCCGCCTTGGCCTCCCAAAGTGCCGGAATTACAGGCGTGAGCCACCACACCCGGCCCAGGAGTGCACTCTTAAAACAAATATTAAATCCAAACTTTGGAGCCAAGAGCTTTTCCTGATACTGTGGATAAGTCTGTATATGATACAAGAAGTTTCAAATTTACAAGGATCTAGGTTAGAGTGGAGGTAAAATCTCACAATATAAGCAAAACCGGACAATTTCAGAGAATGAGTGTGTGTATGTGTCTATATAAGAATAACAAGAGAATCCAAAGTAAGCAAAACGGAAACATGAGAGAGAATGTTGGATGGGGTGCGATGTTTCTGTGCGGGCCTCTGTGGGGAGAGAACACAGGAGTTGGATGGCACTACCAGAAGGAATGGGATGGCTCTGGGAAGATGTGAATGCAACGCCTTCCAAGTAGGGGGAGCTCACCTGTGAAAGAGCTGAGCTGAAAATGAAACTGGCACATGTGAGGCACAACAGAAGATCAGTGTGACTAGAGATTGAAGCAGAACAGACATAGTGTAAGGATGAGTATGGTCAGGCCAGGAGATTGATTTTATTCTAAGCAACGTATGTTGGGTTTTACAAGGACAGTGGTGTGATGCGTTTATAACACATGACTCTTGTTAGGAAAGGAGAGAAAAGATTGAGATAAAAAAAAAGTAATACAAGTAACACATAAAAATATACAATATATTAAGAAGACAGTGTATGGTGTGTCAGCAGGGAGAAAAAGTAGGAACCCACAGCCCCATTACAAAGGAAAAAAAAACAAACAAAAAAAAACATAAAACAGCTAGCACCACGACCCGGATGTTACATATGTTTCTTGTTTCGCTCATGGTAAATCTAGGAGGTCCTATTAATTGCGATGCTTCTCTGACTGAAGTTAGACATTGCTCTTTTATAGGATATGGAGTCAGCGCTGAGGGCATTTGCTGCCAGACCAGAGCACAAGTCTTCTGACAGCACGTTCTTGGTACTCATGTCTCATGGCATCCTAGAGGGAATCTGCGGAACTGCGCATAAAAAGAAAAAACCTGATGTGCTGCTTTATGACACCATCTTCCAGATATTCAACAGCCGCAACTGCGTCAGTCTAAAGGACAAACCCAAGGTCATCATTGTCCAGGCCTGCAGAGGTGGTGAGTGCTGAGGCTGAACATCTAACAGTTTTGAAGGTGTATGCACAGGATTGTGATGTTTGGTTTATATTTAGGGGAAACAATGTTAGACCCCATCCAGTGCAAATAAAGTACATTGAATTACGAAGAAACTCTACCTAAGGGGGTGATATAATGAGAAATTGTCTCATCAGTGGAGAAATTTATCCACGGTAAGTGGTGAAGGAGATCATCAAATCCCTAAATCAAAGTTAAACAGAAATATTCAAACTTTGAAATGGAATAATTTACATGATAGCTTGATTTGTAAATGATTTACAGACATGTCGACATGATGTGGTTTCTGAAGAATTTGCCCTTGAAACTGAAGTTATTATGTGATACGAGCACCCTATTTATTCATAATTATTGAAGGGAAAATGAGTAGGGAGTTAAGGAAACTTGAGGGGATTTAAGTCAATCTTCTCTCTCCCTCTTTTTATTCCTGACTTCCAATTACCTTATGACTATTGGGATGTATGTTTTGTTTTGTTTTTTTAAGAAAGCAGCAATAATTTAACTGAAAACTGGTAATGGCATGATAAATTCACTATTAATTTACACATTGTTGAATGACACTAGAGACAAAGCAAAATGTGTGTGTGTGTTTGCATGTGTGTGGGTCTGTATGTATGTATGAAATTAGTTAGAAAGAACACTGAAAAATAACAAGGTGGGCAATTGTGATAGCCATGCTAAGTGGGGCACATCAGTGTATAAAAAGTTGATGTCTCTTGATCCAACCCAAATGCCCATCAATGATAGACTGGACAAAAAATATGTGGTACATATATCCCATGGAATACTGTATAGCCCTAAAAAGGAATGAGATCATGTCCTTTGCAGGGACATGAATGAAGCTGGAAGCTATCATCCTCAGCAAATTAACACAGGAACAGAAAACCAAACACCACATGTTCTCACTTATAAGTGAGGGTTGAACAATGAGAATACATGGACACAGGGAGGGGAACATCACACACCGGGGCCAGTCGGGGGGTGCGGGACAAGGGGAAGGAGAGCCTTAAGACAAATACTTAATGCATGTGGGCTTAAAGCCTATATGACAGGTTCATAGGTGCAGCAAACCACAATGGTACACGTATAATTATGTAACAAACCTACACGTTCTGCATTTCTATTCTGGAACTTAAAGTAACATAAAAAAAAAAAGGAAAGTTGATGTCTCTACAGAAAACCATGGGGAACTCTGGGTCAGAGACTCTCCAGCATCCTTGGCAGTCATCTCTTCACACTCATCTGAGAACCTGGAGGCAGATTCTGTTTGCAAGATCCACGTGGAGAAGGACTTCATTGCTTTCTGTTCTTCAACACCACGTATGTGTCTTTTAGTAACAGTCAAAAATTTGGGGGTGCTGAGGTCACCTTTGAATGATTCTGTGAAATCAAGATAGGCCCTATGCAACAATGAGCTGAGAGAATGGTGTGTGCTGTCTATATATTTTGCATGATCTTACGTGTGCTGTGAGAACAGATTCCTTCCCCCTCCCACACACACATTTAAAAAAATTGTACTTTTATTATAAGTGCTACACTTTACAGTCAAAGGCATACCAAATATTAAAGCAATACAATACAAGGAACCCCATTCGCCACACATCATGTAAACATAAATGATGGATTCTGTTTTTTTAGTAAATCCATTTAACATTTTGAATAGAAGTTTTATGGATCCCAGTACTGGCTGTCTTTCCAAATGATCAACTTCAAGCCCTCTTCTACATATATCCCACTTGATCCTACAAAGAGCAATGTTATTAAGTGTCCAGATAAAAATGTGAATGCCATTTAAAAAAAGTAAGAAACGTTAGGGTGGGGCTAATTAGGTCTAATTACAGGAAACAGTGGTTGGCATTTCACCTCAAGGTAATCATCCTAAAGGGCTTTATATTTTACTCTTTCCAAGT
The DNA here is from genome assembly GCF_009828535.3 of Hylobates moloch. Lineage (NCBI taxonomy): Eukaryota > Metazoa > Chordata > Mammalia > Primates > Hylobatidae > Hylobates > Hylobates moloch. The sequence continues at coordinate 77,618,101 of NW_026652286.1, read as the reverse complement.
TGTAAATTTTCAAGTCTTATTTTAAAACCACTTTATGGAGGCATAACTGACATATGAAAACTGTACATATTTAATACATGCAACTCAATAAGTTTGGAGATTAGTACACACCCCTAAAATCATCACCCAAATTTATGCTGTAAACATCTCTCCTCCAAAAGATTCATCCAGCTCTCTATTTATTATTATCATCATTCTGCAAGGGTGTGATAAGGATAATTTACATAAGATCTACTCTCTTTGCAAATTTTTAAGTATATAAGACAGTATTATTTACTACTGGCACCATATTATACAGTATTTTTCTATGATATTTTAATCTTCTATAACTGAAACTTTGGATGTGTTCATCTACTTTGTTTATTATATGGTGAAAGACATCATGGTGCAATCTGTAAACAATCTTGGAGCCCGACGGCAATTTTTTGTTGCTTCCTCACTGAACCTAAAAGTTTATTCATCCTTCTGAGCTTCTATTCTTTCCTTTGTAAAGTGGAACAATTCCAGTTATTTCTCAAGTCCCCTCTTCTGAGCAAAGTGAGTGAACATGAGGTCCATAATAAAAAGTCAGTTCCAAGAATCAAAATAGAATCACTATGCAATCTCTTATAATGCTTACAAGCTGTCTTTTTTGTTCAATCATTGCCAGCTTTTCTGTTTCCTCTGTGTGAAACCTAAGTAAATGTTAGGTTATAAGGGATTCCCATAAATCTATCAAGTAAATTCCTAAGCTATGCAAAAACAAAAATATAAACAAAAACATAGTGAAAGTTGTAGCCCAAGGCATACCAGTTTGTATCATCATAGATAATGTGTCCTGGAGAGACCGCACAAGGGGCTCCATCTTCATCACGGAACTCATCACGTGCTTCCAGAAATATTCTTGCTGCTGCCACCTAATGGAAATATTTCAGAAGGTAAACTTCCATTTCCTTTTCTAGTCATTTATTTATTTGCTCAGAATGAATTTATCATTATTCACTAATCAAATAAAAATGACACACTTTTTCAGGCAAGCAAAAGTAGTATGGCACCTGATTTCTGTCATTCAGGTGCTTAAAATCTGGTTTAGAGAAAGAAAATGTCAATATATCCCAGAAGAAGAGCAAAGTAAAACAAAATAATATCAGCTATAAGCTTCCTGTTTTGGGTTATAAGTTATTAAAATTCAGAGAATAGAAAATATTTTGAAATAATTTTGATTAATTTACTAAATGAATAAAAACTGGATGGAGGTGAGGGGCTTCATCCTGATGACAAGGGGGTAAATGAGGCTTACATGGCTTAAGACTACCTAGGACTCACACTTTTGTGAGACATATGGATACTGGAAATATGGGTTAACAAAAAAATGTGTAATTACAGATTGTGGTAGAATTCATAAAGTCATGTAAGAGGGAATAAAAAAGAAATCACTCTTTCCATGGGAAAGGGCAGAAGGGAAGGTTCGCTACTCCTTGCCCAGCTTGGGACATTCCTTATTCCCCATCCTTCCTACTTTATTTTCTCCACAGTTCTTACCTCCTCCCATTAAGCATATATTAATAGTTTATTTATGTGTCTGTTTTTTACCTGTATTTACTCACTAACATGCAAACTTCAGGATGGCGGGGATTTGCTCAGCACCTCAATATGCCTGACATACAGCAGACATTCAATTAATATATATTGAATAAACAGATGCCTAAATGAATAGATAAATGTTCCTTCTCTTTTTAAGGGAAAATAGGATTGGTATTAACACAGGAAAGTGTGGTTGTTTCTAAATTAAAAATTGTAGAGAATAGTAAAATTCTTTTTTTTTTTTTTTTTTTTTTTGAGACGGAGTCTTGCTCTGTCGCCCAGGCTGGAGTGCAGTGGCGCAATCTCGGCTCACTGCAAGCTCTGCCTCCCGGGTTCACGCCATTCTCCTGCCTCAGCCTCTCCAGGTAGCTGGGACTACAGGCGCCCGCCACCACGCCCGGCTAATTTTTTGTATTTTTTAGTAGAGACGGGGTTTCACCGTGGTCTCGATCTCCTGACCTCGTGATCCGCCCGCCTCGGCCTCCCAAAGTGCTGGGATTACAAGCGTGAGCCACCGCGCCCGGCCTAGAATAGTAAAATTCTTGTGCGAAAAGGAAGATACACCACTGATGTTTAAAGAAGATAGTACCATAAATTGAGATGGGGTTTCTGTGAATAGAGAACTGGGAAGTTAAGTCCTTTTGGATGATTAGGAATTATACATTGTACTTTTGAGGGTATTCCTGGAAAAAGACTGGAAATACTGGATTTACGGTAAGCAGGATCTCATTGATCAGTCCATGCATAAGATTTCAGAGGTCAGCATGGTTGTGTGGGCATGAAAGTTGTTCAGTGTTCAGGCCTTAAAGCAAGATTCTGGGATTTAATTCTCCTTAAATTGAAGAATCAGCGTTGGTAGGGGTTGAAAGTACTAAGTCCTCCATATCCAGTTCTCATGAGCATATCCCAAGGGATATTTAATTGATTTCCACATCTGTAGGTCAAAAATGGAAAATAGAGAAAATGGAGGTTGAAAAACCTTGACTAGGCATGCAGTGTTTATTTTGATGTAAAGTGTACAGTCTGACATGGGGTGTCAATTCTAAGAGGTAGAGTAGTGGTGTTAAGGAGTTGGGATATCCATGGGCTTGGTGCTATCAACCCTGGAAGCTCTCTTCATTCAGGCATTTCCTGATTCATGGTGTAAGATGCTTTCTGAGAATCCAAAATCCCTCATATCTCATCCACTGTTTTTTCTTTTAGGTACAGAAATCATTTGAAGTTCCAAAGGCTAAAGCCCAGATGCCCACCATAGAACGAGCATCCTTGACAAGAGATTTCTACCTCTTTCCTGGCAACTGAAAATGTAAGTATTGAGAGTTGTTGGAGGGTGAAATAAATGAAAGCGCTATATCGGTGGTGAAGTTCAATGACCAATGACAGCTGACTGCTTGTATGGTCAAGTTAGTGTTCTTTATTGATGTAGTCTGGTGAGTATTTATTTGTTCTTTTTTATTCTACTTATATGCATTTAGTTTTCCCCAACTATACAATCAATCAAGGAGTAAGGAAAATTGCAGCAAAATGTAATACACAATGAAAGTCCTAGGTTAGTAATTATTAAAATAGTAATGTACAAATATTACCATTATTAATCATATTCATTTATCTCTCATACACTATCTCTCTTTGTCTCTCTCTCTCTGTTTCTCTCCCACCTGCCACACTTAGTTACCAAACATTGCATCAGATCTTGAAAAAAACAGAGTAAACACAGGAGCTAACTATGGGGAAAGCAAGGCTTTGGTCCTCTGAGTGCATGTGTCACATTCCTGTTGTTGACTTTCTCCTTAGTTCAGCTAAAGATGGGGTCCTCATCACACGACCATGAGAAATTAGACTCACAGTCAATCTGAAAGGTGAGGAGGGCAGGATTTATTGTGTGAAAAGGAAAAAAAATGGGAAACGGACCCTTCACAGAGCCAGAGTCCTGCTAATGCCCTTCCTGCCTCACAGATTGAATACCAGGTACCACCCAGGAAGAGGAGGGGCCAGGCTTCTCCCTGCTGCAAATGGCATGAACTTCCCAAGGCTCCACCACAGTGCACATTCTTCCCAGTGCACAGGCTGGTAGGAGGTTCTGCCAGGGAGCCCTTTTTACTTGGCTGTCTCATTACTGACATTCAGTCACAGTTATTGGACTGTAGAAAATACATGCTCAACTATAGGTATTTTATTCAGGAAAACCTTCCTTGAAATAATGAAATTGGAATAAAGAATGGACAGAGTTGGAGAGTGAATCATGTGGTTCTTATGCACGAGAGGTGTTCTGGCACAGAACACAAGTGCAAATGCCGTGTGACAGAAATATGCTGAACATGTTTAAAAAGAACTACAATGAGATAGTGTGACCAAAAGAGAATGCAAGTGAGGGAAATGACAGAGACAAATTAGGAGAAACAGTGAGGAGCCTCATCACAATGTGCTTGAACATCACATGGTAAATCTTTAAAAAAATATTATCTGAGTAGATAGGAAACCCTACCAGTGCTTTGGAAAAGAGAAGTGACATAATTTAACTTAGGTTTTACAAATATATTCCTGAGTACTTTTCGCTAAATAGACACAGAGGTCACAGATGGAAGACAAGGGAAATGGCAAAACCATATGGCAGAAGATGGAAGAAGAATCATAATGAAGGATGGGATGAAGGCAGTGAGGGGTAACCATCTTGACCTTCTGTCCTTTTTCTCTTCTGCAGGAAACCACAGACAGCCCAGCTCTCCTCTGCCAACATCAAAGAGCACCTTTACCAGTATAGCTTGCATATTCAACATTTGGTATTTCGATAAAAGTAAAGACTGTATCTTTTTAGATTGTATGAACTGTATCTTCATAGATTCTCTAATAGACAATATAATTTCAATGAAAATGGTGGATGAGTGGAAATGAAGTGGAAGAAGCTAACTGGATTTTCGAGTTCTATGGCTCCTGTAACATCTATATTTGGCTGATGAAAACAACTGGCTGTGACTTACCGCCAACAATAGGATGAAAGAAGATGGTGTTTAAAAGTATAAGATACCACCTCATACCCATTAGAATGACTCCCATCAAAACATACAAACAAACAGAAAATAACAAGTGTTTGCAGGGATGTAGAATAATCAGAACCCTGTGCTCTGTTGGTGAGAATGTCAAATGGCACCACTGTGGAAAACAGTATGGAAGCTCCTCAGAAAATTAAAGCCAGAATTATCATGGGATCCAGAAACTCCACCTTTGGGTACATCCCTAAAATAATTGAAAGCAGGGTCTCAAAGATACATTTATACACCCATGTTCATGGCAACATTGTTCATGATATCTAAAATGTGGAAGCAACAAAAGTTTCCATGGACTGAAAAATGGATAAGTAAAATATCGTATATAGATATAATAAAATATAATTTAGCATAGAAAGGAGGGAAGTTCTGACATATGCTAAAATATAGAGGAACTTTGAGGACATTATGCCAGGTAAAATAAGCCATTCACACACACAAAAATACAATATGATCACACTTATATGAGGTACCTAGATTATCAGATTCACAGAGACAGAAAGTAGAATGGTGATTGCCAGGTGCTAGGGCAGGAGAAAATGAAGAGTCGTTAAATGGTTATACAGTTTCAGATTTACAAGATAGAAAGAATTCTGGAGATAGATGGGAGATTGTTGTGCAAAATTATGAATGTATTTAATACTATTTGGCTGTACACTTAAAATTGTTAAGCTTGTAATTTTGTTATGACATTTTGCTACGATAAAAATTGCAAAAATATAATGACATAATTGAAAGTGAGAAGGTATGAGGGCAGCATTAATCAACTTACATAGAGAAAATTTTAGCTACTGAGCAACATTGACGAAAGAAGAAATTAGGGTTAAATATATTATTTATTGTTTCACAATTAATAAAAAGTTTGAACATCATGACATCATCAAGTATTAGGTAGAATAGACTAGATATGTGGCTATGTAAGTGAGCTGCATCTCATTTTTCATATGAGGTAGTCAATGGCATTGTTTATGTTCTATATTTCAGGAAACACAGAGCTATAATAGTCATTATTGAGAATTCCAAATGTTACTGCCAAACAAAACAAAACAAAAATAATTGAAGGAAATTACATCTAGTATGTGGGACTAAAGGTGGGGAGAGTTGTACTGGGAAATATGATTTTTATTGCATTATTTTCTGTATTATGGACTGTCTCATGAATGTATTACTTTGACAAAACACTTAAAATTATATTGAATTGACACTTTTAATAATTTATAGATTTCTAAAAATCAGATAGTATTGAATTTTAATGTGTTGGATTTTTAAAGGTTTTGTCCTATGTTGTGAAGCAAAAATTAAACAAATGGAGCAAATTGTTGGTAATATAATAATATGATACTGGTGCTGTAAGGAAAAAAGGTATAGGTAAATATGTGTCTGCCAGTTATTTATTTCTGGGTATCAAAACACCCAAAACCTCAGTAGTTTAACACAATAAGCATTTACTATTGTTCACAAGGTTACCAGTTAGCTAGGTCGGTCTTGACTCTGCTGAGATTATCCATGTGTCTGAGATCACCTGTGCATGGGGTAGGCATCTTTACCGAAAGGCTGGGATCTCTCATATGTTTGGAAAGCACATGGCTGGTCTAGAATGACCTTGGCTGGGGCAACTGGGCTCTTTTCCACATGATGTGTCTTATTAGCCAGCAATGTAGCTCAGGCTCAACCTCATTTAGGTTCAGGTGTCCACGAGGAAGAAGAGCACCAGGCTTTGTAAAGCCTGAGCTGGGAATTGCACTGGATCCTTCTACTGCATTATGTTAGCCAAAACCAAGTCATAAGACTAGTTCAGCGTTGAAGCAAAGGGCAAGGATACTAGGAAGCCAGTGCAAAAACATTAGTACTCTTCTCTGTAGTTTTATTACAGTATTTATGTGAACAGCCTCCTGTAAGGTAAATAACAAATCTTAGGATGAGGAGTAAAATTCTCAATTTTAAAAGCAAAGATTTGAAAGCACTGGTTTGGGGACTTCTAATCTACAAAGAATTTAGGATTTATTCCAAACCGCAGAAAAAAAAAAAACAAAACTCAAGGACAGCTAACAACAGGTATATTATATGTTTTCTTTCGAAGCATAATTTTTCTCTTTCCAGACTCATTTTTATTAAGAACAAATTATGACAGAAATAATTTGTTTACAAAAATAAGCTTTAGTCTTTCTGTACTTGACCTGATTATTTGCATAAGGTGCAACAAGAATAATTATTTTTCAGTTAGCCTGTTTTTTGTTTAAATTGGCTTTGATGGAACTCTGTTCCATGAGGAATCTCAGATAAGACTTTTCAAGAGCCCAGCCCAGCCATGCGTTCGTACACTGAAATACCTATGAGTTGGGTAAATTGCTCTCCTCTCAAGGTCTCAAGATAAATTGGAGCTCTTGAACCTGTTAGACAGTGATATTCTTTACTTACCAGAGATCAAGAAACTTGTACAAGGACTGTGTGTAGACAAGGTATGAGGGCAGATTCCCCTAGGGGCTTTTATTGGCTCTATAAGTCAACTTCGATTCTCTAAAGGAAGCATGCCATTCCAGTCAAATTCTTGGTAAAATAACCAATTTCTCCAATTGTGTCCTGTTAAAAAAGAAAACAGATTCTTATTGTACTTATGCAATTAACTATTCTGCCATAAATTGTGAATACTTACAAATAGCTTCCAAATTCTGGAGAAATCAGGTAGAGAGAAACAAACATCGTTCAAAATTTTTTTACAGGAGGATATTTTACTCACTTGTTAAAAGTTGCAAACAGCTCTAAAGAAATAAGTTATCCTTGTTAACTTTCTGTCTCGTTGATCTGTCTAATGTCGACAGTGGGGTGTTAAAGTCTCCCATTATTATTGTGTGGGAGTCTAAGTCTCTTTGTAGGTCACTCAGGACTTGCTTTATGAATCTGGGTGCTCCTGTATTGGGTGTGTATGTATTTAGGATAGTTAGCTCTTCTTGTTGAATTGATCCCTTTACCATTATGTAATGGCCTTCTTTGTGTCTTTTGATCTTCGTTGGTTTAAAGTCTGTTTTATCAGAGATTAGGATTGCAACCCCTGCCTTTTTTTGTTTTCCATTTGCTTGGTAGATCTTCCTCCATCCTTTTATTTTCAGCCTATGTGTGTCTCTGCACGAGATGGGTTTCCTGGATACAGCACACTGATGGGTCTTGACTCTTTATCCAATTTGCCAGTCTGTGTCTTTTAATTGGAGCATTTAGTCCATTTATCTTTAAAGTTAATATTGTTATGTGTGAATTTGATCCTGTCATTACGATGTTAGCTGGTTATTTTGCTCGTTAGTTGATGCAGTTTCTTCCTAGCCTCGATGGTCTTTACAATTTGGCATGATTTTGCAGTGGCTGGTACTGGTTGTTCCTTTCCATGTTTAGTGCTTCCTTCAGGAGCTCTTTTAGGGCAGGCCTGGTGGTGACAAAATCTCTCAGCATTTGCTTGTCTGTAAAGTATTTTATTTCTCCTTCACTTAGGAAGCTTAGTTTGGCTGGATATGAAATTCTGGGTTGAAAATTCTTTTCTTTAAGAATGTTGAATATCGGCCTCCACTCTCTTCTGGCTTGTAGAGTTTCTGCCGAGAGATCCGCTGTTAGTCTGATGGGCTTCCGTTTGTGGGTAACCCAACCTTTCTCTCTGACTGCCCTTAACATTTTTTCCTTCATTTCAACTTTGGTGAATCTGACAATTATGTGTCTTGGAGTTGCTCTTCTCAAGGTGTATCTTTGTGGCGTTCTCTGTATTTCCTGAATCTGAATGTTGGCCTGCCTTGCTAGATTGGGGAAGTTCTCCTGGATAATATCCTGCAGAGTGTTTTCCAACTTGGTTCCATTCTCCCCGTCACTTTCAGGTACACCAATCAGACGTAGATTTGGTCTTTTCACATAGTCTCATATTTCTTGGAGGCTTTGTTCATTTCTTTTTATTCTTTTTTCTCTAAACTTCCCTTCTCACTTCATTTCATTCATTTCATCTTCCATCACTGATACCCTTTCTTCCAGTTGATTGCGTCGGCTCCTGAGGCATCTGCATTCTTCACATAGTTCTTGAGCCTTGGCCTTCAGCTCCATCAGCTCCTTTAAGCACTTCTCTGTATTGGTTATTCTAGTTATACATTCCTCTAATTTTTTTTCAAAGTTTTTAACCTCTTTGCCATTGGTTCGAATTTGCTCCTGTAGCTTGGAGTAGTTTGATCGTCTGAAGCCTTCTTCTCTCAACTTGTCAAAGTCATTCTCCATCCAGCTTTGTTCCATTGTTGGTGAGGAGCTGCATTCCTTTGGAGGAGGAGAGGCGCTCTGCTTTTTAGAGTTTCCAGTTTTTCTGCTCTGTTTTTTCCCCATCTTTGTGGTTTTATCTATTTTAAAGTTCATATGGAACCAAAAAAGATCCTGCATCACCAAGTCAATCCTAAGCCAAAAGAACAAAGCTGGAGGCATCACACTACCTGACTTCAAACTATACTACAAGGCTACAGTAACCAAAACAGCATGGTACTGGTGCCAAAATAGAGATATAGATCAATGGAACAGAACAGAACCCTCAGAAATAACGCCGCATATCTACAACTATCTGATCTTTGACAAACCTGACAAAAACAAACAATGGGGAAAGGATTCCCTATTTAATAAATGGTGCTGGGAAAACTGGCTAGCCATATGTAGAAAGCTGAAACTGGATCCCTTCCTTACACCTTACATAAAAATTAATTCAAGATGGATTAAAGACTTACATGTTAGACCTAAAACCATAAAAACCGTAGAGGAAAACCTAGGCATTACCATTCAGGACATAGGCACGGGCAAGGACTTCATGTCTAAAACACCAAAAGCAATGGCAACAAAAGCCAAAATTGACAAATGGGATCTAATTAAACTAAAGAGCACACTGATGAGTCCTGTCTTTTTGTCCAGCTTGCCATTCTGTGTCTTTTAATTGGGGCATTTAGCCCATTTATTTTAAGGTTAATATTGGTATGTGTGAATTTGATCCTGTCATGATGATGTTGCCTGGTTCATTTTGCAGACTTGTTAATGTAGTTGCTTCATAGTGTCATTGGCTTGTGTATTTTAGTGTGTTTTTATACTGGCTGCTAACAGATTTTCCTTTCCATAACTACTGTTTCCTACAGGACCTCTTTCAAGGCAAGCCTGGTGGTGACAAAATCCCTCAGTATTTGCTTGTCTGAAAAGGATTTTATTTCTCCTTCACTTATGAAGCTTAGTTTGGCCAGATATTAAATTCTGGGTTGGAAATTATTTTCTTTATGAATGTTGAATACTGGTCCCCAGTCTTTTCTGGCTTGTAGGATTTCTGCTGAGAAGTCTGCTGCTAGTCTGATGGGCTTCCCTCTGTAGGTGACCTGGCCTCCCTCTCTAGCTGCCCTTAACATTTTTCCCTTCATTTCAACCTTGGAGAATCTGATGATTATGTGTCTTGGGATTGATCTTCTTGTGGAGTATCTTACTGGGGCTGTCTGAATTTCCTGAATTTGAATGTTGACCTGTCTTGCTAGGTTGGGGATGTTTTCCTGGATGATATCCTGAAGTGTGTTTTTTGACTTGGCTCCATTCTCCACATCTCTTTCAGGTACTTCAATCAGTCATAGGTTTGGTCTTTTTACATAGTCCCATAGTTCTGGAAGGTATTGTTCATTGCTTTTTATTTTTGTCTCTAATCTTTGCTACCTACCTTATTTTAGCAAGACAGTCTTCAAGCTCTGATATTGTTTCTTCTGCCTGGTTGATTCAGCTATTGATACTTGTGTTTGCATCATGAAGCTCTCATGCTGTGTTTCTCAGCTGCATCAGGACATTTGTATTCCTCTCTAAACTGGTTATTCTAATTAACAGTTCCTGTAATCTTTTATCATGGTTCTTAGTTTCTTTGCCTTGGGTTAGAATATAATCCTTTAGCTCAGCAAAGTTTGTCATTACCCACTTTCTGATACCTACTTCTGTCAGTCATCCATCTCAGCTTCAGCCCTGTTGTGTGCCCTTGCTGGAGAAGTGTTGAAATCATTTGAGGAGAAAAGGCATTCCAGCTTTTGGAATTTTCAGCAGTTTTGCTTTGGTTTTTCATTATCTTTGTGGATTTGTCTACCTTTAATCTTTAAAGCTGTTAACCTTTGGATGGGATTTTTGTAGGGTCCTTTTTGTTGATGCTGTTATTGCTGCTTTCTGTTTTTTGTTTTTCTTCTAACATTCAGGCCCTTCTTCTGCAGGTCTGCTGCAGTGTGCTGACGGTCTACTCCAGACACTGTTCACCTGGGTATCATCAATGGAGGCTGCAGAACAGCAAAGAGTGCTGCCTGCTCCTTCCTCTGGAAGCTTCTTCCCAGAGGAGCACTGACCTGATCCCTGTTGGAACTCTCCTGTATGAGGTGTCTGGCGACCCCTGTTGAAAAGTCTAACCCAGTCAGGAGGCCCAGGATCAGGAACCCACTTAAGGAAGGACTCTGGCTATCCCTTAGCAGAGCTGGTGCACTGGGCTGGGGGAATCCCCCTTGTCTTGATCGCTGAGACTCTTCAGAGCCAGCAGGCAGGAAAGATTAAGTTGGCTGAACCTGAGACCACAGCTGCCCCTCTCCGCAGGTGCTCTGTCCGACGGAAATGAGAGCTCTGTCTGTAAACTCCTAGCTGGAGTTGCTGGAATTTCTGCAAGGATTTCTTGCCGGGCGAGGAGGGATGGATCCGGGTCCCACCTAAAGAAGCAGTCTGGCCATGATATGCCACAGCGGCTGTGCTGCGCTGTGAAGACTGCTGCCCAGTCCAATCTGCCCAGCTTCCCTAGCACTGGTAGGGGGAAACCGCTGACTAGAGCTGCAGTAATGGCAGTCGCCCCTCCCCTGGGGAACTCGGTCATCTCTGGCGTACTCCAGGCTGCTATGCTGGCTAGTGGGGATTCTAATCCAGCGGATCTAAGCTTGCAGGCTTCTGTGAGAGTGGACCTGATGCAAGGCCATTTTGCTCCCTGGCTTCAGCCCCCTTCCCATGGGAGTGGACGGGACTCCTGCCTCACTAGAGTTCCAGGAGCTGCTGGACTATGTAAAAACTCCTGCAGCTCAGTGCCTGCCCAAAAAGCCAGAAATATGAACTATTTGGTTAATTCTTATGAGGAAATGAAAGAGTTGTTAGATTAAACTCCTTCAGTCATTGTAGTTCTTTGTGATCAGAGAAAGAAAAACTGAGAGATCAGGAAGAGAAGAGACGGATAGAAGAAGTTGGGGTGGCCACAGGAAACAAGAAAAGAAACAAGATGACGTGTCAACCCACAGGATAATGTTTTGTCATTTTCATTTTTTTTTCCCCAAGTCAGAAACTAAATTCCAGTAATTGGATGCCAATTTGCTGATGACAAGGCACTTCCTGATAATGAGTCTGGAATTCTGAGCAGCAGTTTCACAATCTGTAATTACACGTTTCCGCCCTTTGCAATAAGGAAATACATAGTTTACTTTCATTTTTGAGTCTGAGGCTCTTTTCAACGCTGTAGAAAAGGACAGAGGCTGTTCCCTATGGCAGGTGAGTCCTTTTCTGACTAGGAGCTTGGGAGTAGGATCTTAGAAAACACTTGTTTTATTGCTCTGAAATAAACACAAGAAAGGAAGTGAGCCGATAGCACCCATGCTGAATTCCTTTTCTTACTGATTGTGTGTAGTTTGAATCATGGGACCTGGTGTTAGAGATATTGATGGAGGTCATATGTTTTCCAGATGTCTTTGAGCCAGAAAGAAGTTAATTCCTTTCTTTCAGCTTCTGGTAATCAAAGGGAGGGTAAAGAAAGCCAGAGGAAGTTATTTGTGTGAGACAATTCTAGAGGTTTCGAAATGCTCTCTGAAATCTTTCTTTTGATTCCAAATTAATTGCCCAGATCATAAACCTTTCTCCCAGAATCAGATCTGAGAGCCTCTGAATTGTTATCCTCTTTGACATCTCTTATTGTGAATTACATTCTTGGTCTGTTTAAAGTGATTCAATTTTTTCCCCTTTCTCTTTGGCCCTGGTACTAACTACTTTAATATAATATTCCATGGGTTAATATCACAGTTGTTTTGTTTTGCTGTTGTTATTGTTTTTAACTGATATCCTTCTCTCCAGCACTTAACTCTCCAATCCATTCTGCACACAACTTTTAGGTCACCTGTCTTATACATAGAAGCTGAAAAAGCCTAAGGGATAGAGTCATGGGTTACTTGGGCAGCTAGTATTCCAGCAGGTCATAACACTTCTTTGGCTTCATTCTCCTCACAGGAAAAGGAAGAAATTGGACTAGATCAGTGAATTCTAAACCTTATCACATATCACAGCAATCTGTAGTCATATAAAAAAGTCAGATGACTACCCCCTTCCTTACCGTGAATAGCTCAATCTTAAATACCCTGCAGGCATTTATTACCTTTGAAGATCATCACATAATTCTTATGAAACTGACTTGACATAGGTTTGTGTGCAGATTAGTGCTATTAGGAAAGTTGACCAGTTAGTTAACACCCTCTGCTTACCTGCTAGTGATCTATTAATGTAATTAACTTTGCTCAGGGATGTACAGTGGCTCCCTATTGCCTTTTTTTTCAAATATCTGAACTTTCAGACAATTTTTTCTACGTTTTGAAACATGTGTATCCAGTTTTTCCATTAATCTTTGTAAAGCATGATATCAGCTTCATAAAAAAATACTGTATTTACTTCAATCATATTACCTTCTTGTTGAGTTTCTTTACTCCTTTGATTCTCCCTATACAGCAATTCTGTCTGGGGTTTATGTCTCACTTCACAACATTTAACTTAAGCTCCAGAATCAAGAGATCATTATACAAAGATAGGGGAAATTGAAAGCCACTAGTCAAAAACAAGTCGTGGTTTGATAATTATAAACAACCAAATGTAGTCAGCTATTGTTACCTTAAACTCTTTAGGAATTGTATCCTATAATGTGTTTAAGCATTACATCACTTTGCCTGGAACCAAAACTGTGGTCTTGATGAGTTTTTTCCTCTAATTGATTCCTTCCATTTTTATTATCACTGTAGATTTCATTCAGTGATTATTATAATAACAAAAAATAATCTATAGTAACCGTTTCTTTAAAAAATACTTACCATATGATAGCCATTTCATGCACCCTCTCTGATTTAATATTTAAAATCAATCAATACAGTTGTGCTATTATTTCCATATTATAGTTGAAGGCACTTAGAGAATGCCTTCAAAATACGCTTTAGGTCGAAAGTCTGTTGAGGAGTGGTCTCAGGTTGGCATGACTCTCAAACTCTGCCATTAATCTAACTTTCTGCAAACATCTTCAAATACTTGCCCTGTCTTTGATCACTGCCACTTCAGTCCTGGCTCCACATTTCTATTTTTTCTAAAGCCCAGCTCTCCCAGTTCTCTGGTTACGCTAGACACCCTCAAGCCTTTGTGCTTCTTTCCTTATTGCTCTCTGCCAAGAGACCAGCTCCTAGTTTTCCAGGGGACAAATACCTACCAGTCCTTCAGGTCTCAGTGCCAAGCCCTCCCTTTTCTGGACAGCTGTCTTCTACCTGAGACACACTTTGCTTATGCTTTTCTTGAGTGTCTGCTAATTATTTACATTCTTATAATATTTTTCATTTTACTTACTTGCATATCTATTTTTCCACTTGACTGCAAACTTTAAAGTGTACAGACATGCTTCCAAAGCGGTACCCCTGATAATAGCAGAGTAAGTTTCAAGAATTTATGCTCATTGAATATACCTGAATGAATAAGGGAATGAATATGCCTTCCTTCTGTTGAAACGTCCAACATGCAACTATCGTCTGTTAAATGAAATCAAACTTACCTGGTTTGCTATTAAGAATTTGTAATCACCAGGTGGGTTCACCTTGCCCACTGCTTAGACAGAGCCAATTTATCAAGACAGGGGAATTGCAATGGTGTAAGAGTAATTCACGCAGAGCTGGCTGTTCGGGAGAGGGAAGTGTTATTATTACTTAAATCAGTCTCCCCAAGCATTCAGAAATAAGAACGTTTAAAGATAATTTGGCAGGTAGCAGCTTGGGAAGTAGGGAGTGCTGATTACTCAGGTGGGAGATGGAATCATAAGGTGTCAAAGTGAGGTTTTCTTGCTGTCTTCTCTTCCTGGATGTGATGGCAGAACTGGTTGGGTTAGATTACTGGTCTGGGTGGTGTCAGCTGATCCACTGAGTGCAGTGTCTGAAAAATATCTTAAGGGCTGATATTAGGTTTTATAAAGTGATATTATCCCTGGGAGCACAATGAGGACGTTCCAACTCTAGGAGCCAGAGGCTGCATGACACTTACATTGTAATTTTTAGTCTTGTAGCTAATTTGTTAGTCCTGCAAAGGGAGACCGGACCCCAGGCAAGAAGAGGGTCTTTTCGAGAAAAGGCTGTTATCGGTTTTGTTTCAGTCAAACCATGAACTGAATTCCTTCCCAAAGTCAGTTTGGCCTATGCCCAGGAATGAATAAGAACAGCTTAAGGGATAGAAGCAAGATAGAGTCGGTTAGGTCTTATTTCTTTCACTGTCGTAATTACCTCAGTTATGATATTGCAAAAGCAGTTTCAATCCCTCCATTTGGGTTTTCTAATAGCTTAATCTTAAGGTGTAGGCTATGAAGATGGGAAAAGGCCATCGATCACTCTGGCTTCTTCCTGCTGACAGGGGACACGGTGGAAATTAGAGTGAACCCCAAGGTGAGAAGAATGGAACCACTTTGCAACTGTCTGAGCATACTCATGCAGGACTGGCTGGGCTTCCAGTGCTTGGAATGCAAAAACATTAGTACTTTCCTCTGTAGTTTTGCTATAATATTCAAGCCAACAGCCTCCTGTAAGGTAAATAACAAATCCTAGGATGAGGAGTACAATTCTCAATTTTAAAAGCAAAGATTTGAAAGCACTGATTTGGGGACTTCTAATCCACAAAGAATTTAGGATTTAGTCCAAACTGTAGAAAAAAACTCAAGGAAAACTAACAACAGGTATATTATATGTTTTCTTTTGAAGCATAATTTTTCTCTCCAGACCCTATTTTTATTAAAAATAAATTATGATAGAACTAATGTGTTTACCAAAATAAGCTTTAGTCTTACTGTACTTGGCCTGATTATTTCCATAAAGTGCAACAAGAATAATTATTTTTTATTTAGGCTGTTTTTGTTTAAATTGGCTTTGATGGAACTCTGTTCTATGAGGAATCTCAGATAAGACTTTTTAAGAGCCGATCCCAACCATGTATTTTTACCCTTAAATACCTATGAGTTGGGTAAATTCCTCTCCTCTCAAGGTCCCAAGATAACTTGGAGCTCATGAACCTGTTAGAAAGTGATATTCTTTACTTACTACAGATCAAGAACCTTGTACAAGGACTCTATGTAGACAAAGTATGAAGCCAGATTCCCCGAGGGGCTTTTATTGGCTCTATAAGTCAACTTTGATTCTTTAAGGGAAGCATGCCATTCCAGTCAAAGCCTTGGTAAAATAACCAATTTCTCCAATTGTGTCATGTTACAAAAGAAAACAGATTTTTATTGTACTTACGGAATTAGCCATGCTGCCATAAATTGAGAATACTTACAAAGAGTTTCCAAATTCTGGAGAAATCAGGTAGAAAAAATATGCTTCAAAATTTTTTCACAGGAGTGTATTTTACCTACTTATTAAAAGTTGCAAATATCTCTAAAGAAGTAAGTTATCTTGACTCTGAAAACAAAAGGATTACTGACATTTAAGACATCAGCTCTCCATGAGAGTCCTGGAAGTTTCGTTTTTTTCCTCTATTCCAACAGCACAATTTTTAAAGTTATCTGAGACCTGCACTCAAGAGTCCTATATCTGATTATAAACTGCCTTTTGAAGAGGACCAAGGCAAGATAAAATGTCTGTGGATGACAAAAGTCTATAGACACTATTAAAGCTATAACTGACTAGGAATTTTGCTTACTTCTGTGGCATCCAACAATTTTACATAACAATTATAATTACTAATAATGTACAGTAAATTATATCAGAATTATAGAAGTTTATATAAATACACAGACAGACAGAAATTTCAGCACTTGTAAGATTTTTTATTTGCCAGTTGTTAGCTGGATTACTGGCTTCAGAGTGGAGCCCTTGGAGGAACAGAGCCAGGAAAGCATGCATTTTTTTCCGAGCTAAATAAGCAGGCACAGCTGAAGGCAAAGACAGATCTCCAAAATGAAGGATGCCATTTTATACTGGATCTTGGATCCCCAAAAGGAAGGAAATACTACTGGAGAAGACAGTGCAGTGCTTCTAACCTGCATTTTATTGCAAGGCAACCTAAAGCCAATCAGCCCATTTTGAAATCAGCCCATCCCCCATGGAGGTCTCATCTCTCAGTCAGGCATGGGGATGTTTCCATATCTTCCAGGTGGCCCAGAGCATGCTTCTCTGACCCAAGTGTGCAAAGAGCCAAGTTTCCCTCCGAAAATACTATTAGCCATCCCTTAAAGTATATTTCCTACCTAGTTATTATACACCAAAGCTATCTCATAATGCAAAGTAATTTCTGATATCCCCAAAACTCAAACCATCAGACAACACAACGCAAAGCAGAACAGAGCCTTTGATTTTGAGAGGGATCCATCTACTTTTAATTCCTTGGTTGTCATGAAGAAAACAGAGGGTTTTTTTGTTTGTTTTTTGTTGTTTGTTTTTCCCAAAATGGGGTCTGTGGTGCCTCCCCTGTTTTTCCCAAGGAGTCCCAGGCTACCAGAAGTTATCTTAGGGCCTCTCATGTGTGCATTAAGAGTGGCAAGACAAAAAATGGAGAAAAATAATTCGGTTTACTAAGAAGAAAAAAACCTTTTTACAGAAAAACAAGATCCAAGAAGAGAAAAACATAAAGGCCTTTTAAATGTATCCATAACTTGTTTATTCACTTTTAATTAAGCTGACTTTTAACCATAGTGCTCTTAAAAAAATCCTTTTAAATTTCTTATTACCCAACTTTAGCCATGCAGCCAACATTTCTGGCTTTTGAACTTTGTCAAAAGTAACCTCCCAGGTGCTTCAAAGACTTAGTAAGCAGTTTCTTTTTACAAGATTTAGAATTTCACCAAGGTAGTTCAGAGAAAGGAAAATTCAAGAGAGGAAATCAGAAGCTATCCATGGGGTTGTGGGGGAACCTAATTAAATGACAAAGTTATGCAAATAGCAAACCAGAAAGAAATCATTCCAGAAGCCAACAATAGAGCCGGGGCCTCTATTGTCAAAAGGCAAAGTCTTAGCTACTGAGTTACAGCATTGAGCAGTTTCTATTGCTATTCTAAGAAGTAGACTAAAGAAGCCACTTTTAACCTTGCCAAGGCTTTTAACTGCTCAAGAAAAATTTTTAGGGCTGGATGGTATAAACCAAAAGAAAGTATCCACATATGGTCACAAGAGTAAGCTTTTAAGGAGGCCAAACAAGACAAATTTCATACAGTATTGGTTTCAGGGACCCATAGCAAAGTTTATAATTGGCCAGCCTGCTGAGCTGGCTTGAAAAGCAGGCTTATAGGGGTCCTAAACCCATGTTCTATCTTGTGATACCCCTCTTTCCATTACAGAACACTGAAAGACAAATTCTTAACAAAAATACACCAGATTTGCTACAGGCTAAGACTAGTCTTGTAAATTCTTTTTTCTATTAATCAAACCTTTACAGAGAAACATATAGTGATGTTTACTGTTTACACAGATGGAGAAAGAGAGAGAGACCAGAAACCTAGCTGGTAAGAATTTCTTACTCTTTTTGCTGGCATACCAGATTTCTGGGTTCCCTTCCTCTGCAACTTCCAGAAGAACAGAACGACTTCTGATCACCCTGCTCACCTCACCATAGTTGTGGGGTTCAAGCCACTTTACAAGAGAAAATCACCATTTTCTGTTTTATGGAAACATAGGCAAGATTCTTAAAATGCAAGATGCTGCCCAACTGGCTTCATGGGGAACCATTTAACATTTTCTCTCCCAGCAGAATTCACATAACAAAACAGACACTAGTCACCTCGTTCAGCACCCAATATCAACCTGGCAATGCTCAGACTTTTTCCTATTGGTCCCTGTTGTCTTTGATCCACTCCAGGTGGGGAGGCACGACCTCAGAATAGTAATTCACAATGGGGTCTCTGGGTAAGGCAAAGAGCAGATAGTCACCATGAGACAGGCCTGTTGAGCTTTCTCCAGGGCTCATCGAATCTAACCAAATAAGAGTTCTCTGAGTTAGGCCTGCTGGACTTCCTTCAGCAATTCCTTCTGAGATTCCCTCCACATACACGAACACACACAAAGATGAGACAGACAGAAGGCCTTCCAAATCAGATGATCCCTAAACAGGAACTCCAAGAGTATCCCTTCCAAACTATCCTCCTATTCTCTGTCTGAGAAATCTCAAAATTGTCCTGATTGAGGAGAAGTCTCCTGAACCAAGACTCTTCCTACTAGTTAGAAGCAACCGAGACCCCAGTGGAGCCAAACAGATACCCCGTGGTGGAGCTACAAACAGACACCCTGCAGTGGGGCTACAGACACCCCATCACAGAGCTACAGACCAGTCGAGAGAAGGAAGGAGGCATTAGCAGTGCCTAGTATATTCACCAATGCTAACACCCTGCAATGGGGCTACAGAAAGACACCCCACTATTGGGCCACAGAACCAGTCAGGAGAAGGAAGGAGGCATTGGCAGCACCTAGGATACTCACCAATCCAGACACCCTGCAATGCAGATACAGACAGAAACCCTGTGATAGGGCTACAATTAGAGGACATCTCTCCAGGATTATTTCTCCATTGCAATTAAATGCGTGCACATTGGGTTGGCAGTGCCTGCCAGTGGAGACAGCACCAGAGCCAGCCCCCAGTCCAAGAGAACTAGGCGGCCACTTGGGCTAGCTTCCAGATCCATCGCTGGAGGGGGGGCACAAAACCACAGGCAGGTAGCCACAAAGGCTTTCCCAGTCTGATTTCGTTCATTGTTGTAATTTCCTCAGTTATAATTTTGCAAAGGTGGTTTCATATTCCTCGAGAGTTGAGCCACACTTAAATTTTATTCATTTGTTCCTACATGGACTTGACTACTGATTCAGTAAATAATTAATAAATATCCCCCGAATGCCAAAAATAGTGCAGATATAGTTCATGGCCCCTGTCCTCACAGAGCATAAATTCTAACAGTGGATAGTGATAAGTAGGCTGGGAATCACAATTAAATGGAAAAAAAAAAATGGCTGGATGTGGTGGCTCACACCTGTAATCCAATACCAGCAATTTGGGAGACCAAGATGGGTGGATCACCTGAGATCAGGAGTTCGAGATCAGCCTGGCCAACATGGTGAAACCCCATCTCTACTAAATATACAAAAATTAGCCAGGCGTGGTTGCGTGCACCTGTAGTCCTAGCTACTCAGAAGGCTGAGGCAGGAGAATCGCTTGAATCCGGGAGGCAGAGATTGCAGTGAGCCAAGATAGCACCACTGCACTTCAGCCTGGGTGACAGAGTGAGACTCTGTCTCACAAAAATATATAAATACATAAATAAATAAATGGAAACAAATATGCTACTCTAAGGAGACACAAGGTGCCGTAGGAGCATATACCTCTGACACTGTCTCCTCTGGAAGAATCAGAGAGGATTCCCTTGAGAAAATACCATCTAATCTGATACTTGAAGGATAGACAGATAGACAGAGAACAGTTCAAAAACTGGAAGAAATCAGAAGCGGGGGTGCTGAAAATATACAGATCCCTAAGTAGAGACTTGACTCCCTGAAAAAAGTGTCATCTAATCTGAGACTTGAAGGTTAGACAGACAGCAGTAGGAAAACAAGAATGAATGAGAAGGTAGGGGCTGGAAATACAGAGATCCCTAAATAGAAGCTTTCTAGAGATTAAATGAAGGGAAGAGCGTTTTGAATGTAATGAGCAAGGTGTGAACAGTATCAGAAGATGAGTGAATGAGAAGGCCTAGATTAGAATAGGCTGAAAGTTTTCATGGTCAAATCTAGATATTGGAACACTCTTCGTTGCAAAGAGTAGAACAGAAGGGATGGAGAGTAGATTGATAAAGTTCTTGTGAATTTATTTCTTAAGAAAGAAAGGATGTTGGCCTGAATAGAAGTAATGAACAATTAGAATTGAGAGAAGTGGTCAGATTCTGAAAATGTTTAGCAAATAAAATCGATGCAATGTGAATTAAGAAGGGAAATAAGATATAGGGAAGGCCAAACAGGTTGAATATCACCAGGTTTTGCAGCTTTTTTGCACTTGGAGTATAGATATTATTTACTAGTATATGGAAAAGAGAATGATGGAAATGAAAAAACGAACAGTTCATCTTTGTAAGTTGAGTTGAATGAGGTTGTGAGATGTAGTTATCTCATTGTCTATTGGATGTATGGGTTTCAATACCAACATCCACATCTGGGCTGAATCCATAAATTTAATAATGATGTATTTATTCTTTTAAGCATATAATGGATGCCATCAGAATGTGTAGATTATACCTCAGGCCATACTTTTAATTTACTTATTTATTTATTTGACAAATAAACATTGTATATATTTTCTATGTATAACCTTCTGCTTTTATGAGTTTAACCTGTTTAGATTGTATGCATAATATGCATAAGTGAGATAATGTGATATTTTGTGTTTTGGTGCCTGGCCTGGCTTATTTTACTTAATACAATGTTCTTCATGTTCATCAATATTGTCAGAAACGACAGGATTTACTTCCATTTAAAAGCTGAATAGTGTTGCGTTGCGTATATAATCCACATTTTCTTCATCTATTCATCTGTCTGCAGACATTTAGGTTGATTTTATATCTTGGCTATTGTGAATAATGCTGCAATGGAAATAGAAGTTCAGATATCTCCTCGAGACACTGATTTTCCAATTTTTGATATATACTTAATAGAGGGATTGCTTGGTCATATCTTTAGCCCTATTTTTAACTTTCAGGGGTATCTCCATATAGGTTTCCATAAAGACCATGCTAATTTACTTTTTTTTTTTTTTTTTTTTTTTGAGACAGTCTCACTCTGTTGCCTAGACTGGAGGGCAGTCGTGAAATCTAGGCTCACTGCAACCTCTGCCTCTAGGGTTCCAGCGACTCTACTGCCTCTGCCTCCTGGGTAGCTGAGATTACAGGTGCCTACCACCACGCTCGGCTAATTTTTGTATTTTTACTAGAAGCAGGGTTTTACCATGTTGTCCAGCCTGGTCTAGAACTACTGACTTCAGGTGATCCGCCCACCTTGACCTCACGAAGTGCTGGGATTACAGTCAGGAGCCACTGCGCAGGGACTAATTTACGTTTTACCAACAGTGTACAAGAGTTTCTTTTTTTCTACATCCTCTCCACCATTTGTTATCTTTTGTCTTTTTGGTAATAGCCATTCCAACAGGTGCAAAGTGATATTTCATTGTGACTTCAATTTCCCTGATGGCTAGAGAGGTTGATCATTTTTCATATACATATTCTCTGTATGTCTTCTTTTGAAAAATGTTTATTCGGGTCCTTTGCTTATTTTTAAATCAGTTTATTTTCTTTCTATTGAATTGTTTGTGTTCTTTGTATTTTGCATATGAATTCTTTATCAGATGCATGGTTTTCAAATCTTTTCTCCCATACTGTTGATTATCTCTTTAATCTTTTGATTGTTTCTTTGACTGTGTAAAAGCTTTTTAGTTTGATGTAATTTCATTTGCATATTTTAGCTTTTGTTTCCTGTCCTTTTGTGTCATATCCAAAAATCATTGTCTAGACCAATGTTATGAAGCTGTTCCCCTCTGTTTTCTTCTAGTAGTTTCACAGTTTTGGTTCTTACATTTACATATTTAACTCATTTTGAGTTTATTTTTGTATATGTTTAGAGATTTTTATTCTTCTGCGTGTGGTTTTACAATTTTCCCAATATCATTCATTGAAGAATTTGTTCTTTCCCAATTGTGTGTTCATGAAACCTTTGTTGAAAAGTCAAATTAATGTAAATAATTGGGTTTATTTCTGGGTTTTCCATCCTCTTCATTTGCTCTCTGTTTCTGTTTTTATGCCACTACTGTGCTATTTTGATGACTGTAGTACTTTGTAGTCTATTTTGAACTCAGATAGTGCGATGCCTGCAGCTTTGTTCCCTTTACTCAAAATTGTTTTGCCTATTCAGGGTTGTTTTTTTTTGTGTGATTCCATATAAATTTTAGGATTTGTTTCTATTTTTGTAAAAGCTGCCATTAGAATTTTGATAGGAATTGTATTGTATCTTTAGATTTCTTCGGGTATTAGGGACATTTTGATAATAGTAATTTTCCAGTCCATCAACTCAAAATATATTTCTACTTATTTTTGTCTTCTTCAATTTCCTCTATCAATATTTTATAGTTTTGAGATTTGTTATTATTGTTGTTATTTTTGAGACAGGATCTCATTCTGTAGCCAAGACTAGAGTATAGTGTCACAATTACAGCTCACTCTAATCTCAAATTCCTGGGCTTAAGCAATCGTCCTACCTCAGACTTCCAAGAAGCAAGGACTATAGACACATGCTACCATGGCCAGCCAACTTTTAAAATTTTTTGTAGAGACATAGTCTCACCATGTTGATCGGGTTGGAGTTTTATACTTTTATGTGTACATGTTTTTTACCTACTTGGTTAAATTGATTTCTGAGTATTTTTGTAGCAATTTTAAATGGAAATTTATTTTTTAAAGATGGTTTATTATTATACAGAAACACTACAGATTTTTATATGTTGATTTCTTTTTATCCTGCAATTTTCTTGAATCTGTTTATTTGTTCTAAAAGATTTTTGGTGGATCCTTTAGGGTTTTCTGTATATAAGACCATTTCATCTTTAAACAGGCACAATTAAACTTCTTCCTTTCCAATTTTGATGCCTTTTATTTCTTTTTGTTGTCGAATTGCTCTGGTCAGAACTACATTGAATAGAAGTGGTAAATGTGAGTATCTTTGTCTTCTTCCTGATCTTAGAGAAAGAGTTTTCAACTTTTCACCATTGAGTATGATGTTAGCTATGTGTTTGTCATAGGTGGCATTTTTTTGTTAAAAACTCTTCAATTTTATTGCTTATTATATTTCTTCACATATCATTTATTCAGTCAACACTATACTAGTTTACTGAGCACACAAATAAATAAAACAGAAGCCCAGAACTCAGGTAGTTTGGATATCCCACACACTCATCTGTGTACTGTTTGCAAATCACACTGTGTTGCAACATCTGTACATGATGTTGCAAGACTAGTATTTTTGCTACCTCTTCTCAGAAGCCTTTGTGATCTCACCTATTGGAATGTACTAATGTTTTCTGAGCCCCTTAAACATCTTGTCTATATTCTTTGAAGAAGCTCTTCGTCAACTGTCAGGCAATGTAGTTTGATGAATTAAGAATGGGGGCTCTGGATTCTGAACCCCTAGATTTCAATTCTTGTTCCCAGTTACTATATACTCGGTGTTCTTTCACATTATTTGAGTCAATTACTTATTACCTTTCATTTTCCATATAAGAGAGGTTAATATATGTTTTACATGGAATTTTTGTGAAATTTCAGTAATGCACTTGGCATGATGAGGGCTCAATGAATATTAACTATTTTAACTGAACTGTATCATGATTAACTATATAGACTATGGTGAAAAAAACAATATTTGAATCCTAATTCATGTGATGTGACACAAGTTATTATTTAAATGGTGAATATAAAATAGGGAATATAATAACTACCCCACTGGCTTATTGTGAGGGTCCAGTATATTAACATTTGTAAAACCTTTGTTACAGTGATTTGTAAATAATAATGATAATTATAATAATGATTTAAATTGTTTTATATGCATTCATTTTTTATTTATAATAAGTACATGGGAGATATTATCCTTTATTAAGTTAATTTATATTAGGTAACTTTTTTCCTGGTTTGTAATGTCTAATGTCTTTCTCATAATAGCTGCCCAATAAACATTTATGAAAATATTAATTCAAGATAACCCAGACAATGAGGCTGGTGCTTCTGTGCCAAAGCTTTTGTGCAATGTCCTGACATGATTTCTTTAGATGTCATTTTGTGTCAACACTATCCTTACATCTACATGGATTGTATAATTGTCTTCATAGCATTGATTGAGAATTGATAATATATCCAGCATTTCTGTGTACAATCTGCCAAAATCATATCTGTTGTATTGAAACAAAGGATTTATTACTTTGATATCTATATTTCCTTATAAATATTCAAATTACTCTAACGAGTAATACATTAACATGGTGTCAAATTAAATTAATCCACCACACTGGAAGATTAGTAATCAGGTTACTTTCAATTTGAAATTTTCATTGAGAACAAGATTTGAAAGAATTATAAATATAGATGCACTCATCCATTTATTCTTTAATTTATGTATTTAGCAAGCATATTAAGTACTTTTAAACATTTTGAATACAAAGATGTGGGTACAGGATGCAGGTTAAAAAAATGCAAATTCAAAGATATAGTTCTTTCACCAAGAAAACTAAATACAGAAAAGAGTAAAAATCATATAGGAAGTAAAAATCTAGTAGGAAGAATTTATATTCTAGACAAGAGCATTGACTTTCCCAGGAATATATATTTTAGGCAGATCATTATCACTATGGGCTGTGAACCAGTAAAAGAGAAAAATGAATACAGTGGATGACCAGGAAGTTAGCATTAGGTCCAATGCCACAGAAGGAAGATGAGAAGCTAAAAGAAAAGAAAAGAAAAGAAAAAAGAACAAAAAAGAAAATAAAGAGTATTAAGTGGCAATAAATTGTTAAACAACCTGGTAGGAATTTGATGAACGACAGAACTCTATAGGTACAAGAAGACAGATGGTGAAGTAGGACATACTTTCAGAAGTATTTCACATTATAGAACTATATCTAAAGTGAGGGTGAGACTCTTTAAGCTGTGCCCATAGTTAAAGGAGTCTTTCTATTTCTAACAGAAGGCAACCACAGAAAAAAGCCACTTAAGATGTTGGAATCCCTGGGCAAAGATTTCCTCACTGGTGTTTTGGATAACTTGGTGGAACAAAATGTGCTGAACTGGAAGGAAGAGGAAAAAAAAAAATATTATGATGCTAAAACTGAAGACAAAGTTCGGGTCATGGCAGACTCTATCCAAGAGAAGCAACGTATGGCAGGACAAATGCTTCTTCAAACCTTTTTTAACATAGACCAAATATCCCCCAATAAAAAAGGTAAGACTGGATCTTTTACAATGAATGTCTCAATTTTCCCTGAATCTGTTTAACTCCAAGGCCTAAGCAGTGTCTTCTGTGATTCCCCTATCTTTCCCTTCCAAAACTATCATTTTCACTAAACCTATCTTTGTCCTTTTAGAGACCACTTCCCTTTTGTGGGGTGGAATCCAGTTTACAATCAGCTAAAAGGCTGAGTCCTTGTGTTCAGACTGTGTACAGAAATAGTTAATAGTTCACACCTTGTAGTAAGGGACACATAGAACTAAACCTAAATTCTGTCACCTGTGACCTATGTGACTTCCTGCAAGTTGCTTAACTTCCCTAGCTCCCTAGTTATTGTCTTACCATCTGTGAAATGAAGACAATTCCAGTACTTTCTCATAAGATCGTCTAAGCCTAGAAACATTATGATGACAGGCACCACAGGCCAACAACTCCCATGAGATTAGCTCTCATCCGGAACTCTCTCCTCTGAACTCCAGGATCATTTAGCTCTAGCTGCATATTCAACAGGTCTACTTGAGTGTTTTGCTGGCATCACAAAACAAATACAGCTAAAACTATACACTTTGTTCCCCAGGACAAAACTGTTGCATTTTTATTCCCTTTTCATCTCAGTAGACAGAAACGACAACTACCAAGTTTCTCCCACCAGAATGCAGCTGGTTTCTTCACCAATTAATAACAGTAATCAGTAGTTTTCTTGGCACATAGCAGATGCCTAAATAATGTAGGATGAATAAATAGATAAAGTATATGCATTCAATAAATATTAGTTTTCATAATTATTATGTGGATGCTATGAACTAGACTTTTCCAGTGCTTACTTCTGCGAGTTATGATAATCTCCATAAAATGTCTAAAATTTTAAAACCTCTTCTCAGAACTTTTGACCCAGATTGAATTATGTATTATTAAAGGTTAAATATTATCATATTGAAGTTCACCAGAGACAGACTCAATTCCCCCCAGAATTTAAGCTGAAATCTTGAGCCATGAAGTATTACAGATTACCAATAATAATAAATAGTGATAAACAAAAGGAAATATAAATTGTTGAGACCTCACTATATCAAATGAGCTTTTTCAATCAGCACTCCTCTGTGAAGAAGGGGTGTTCCTACCAACAGGGAGCACATGATAGTATGATATTTGTCCAAGATTATAAGAAGGTAGCATTCTCATTAATATTTAAACTGATTCCTTTGCAGGTTTTTAGTTTTTTTCTCAAACCTGGGGTGGCATGGAAATAATCTCCATTTTCAAAAAGTCAGTGATAGTGCAACTAATGGGAATTAGAATAGAAGTAATAGAGGCTTCAGAATGGTTTCAGCAAACCTAGATATCACAATGAGCATTCAATTCTAAACTGAAGTAACCTATCTGATTAGCAGAGGCTGTGGCAGGAATAAGGCAGCTGCAACCCCTCAAATGAGGGGTCTACTGTCTCCCTGGGCTCTATCTGCAGTTGGAGTCCCCAGAGTGATCCCAGGAAACTTTATGTACACTGCCAGAGTACCTAGGGTGTACCCAGCTCTGTTTGGGCAGCAGTCTGCAGTATAATATGTACTATCTTGTAATAAAATGATTTGCTTTCATGCTAATTTTATTATTGCATGTAAGATAGAAATTCTATCTAATTTCTAATTTTACCTGAAAACACTGTATCTCACATACACACATAATGATCATTAGGAGATGACTAAGTTAGGAAGTTCTCCAAACCTGTAAGTGAACTGGAAACAGGAAACTTTGGATTAGAAAACATACCCTCTGACCAGGGAATATCCAAGGATCCAGCATGTCTTCACATTGGCAGAATTTTCTGAAATAGGACCAAAGGTCATATATCACTGTGTAATCTATGAAAAGAGATGCTCAGAAGGTTTGATATTCATACACACTCTTACAACTTGTTACATCTCCAGAGCTCAGACTGGCTGGCTTTACAAATAGCTGGCTTTACAATTTGCACAGGGATAATTGAAGTTCATTTCTTCTAGAATCATTAAAAATTAACAGTAAAGTTGCTAAAAAAAAAATGCCGTGAAAGTACAAGATTCAATATTCTGTGGTTTGGTGTATATATGTATCTGTATGTGTAGTGGGGATTAGGAGGGGACGATTACTGCAAAATGAGATTTTGTTCCATCCTGTATGGGATAACTAGTAAGCATTTGGCTTGTGGCTAAAAATACATGTTAAAATAATACTTTTTGTATGTTATGTTAAATAAATGTTATTAGAATTAATTTTACCTGTTTAATTTTACTTTTTACGTGTGATAGTAGAAATTAAATATTGGACATGGAACACACATTAAATTTGTAGTAGATAG
Organism: Hylobates moloch; assembly: GCF_009828535.3. Lineage (NCBI taxonomy): Eukaryota > Metazoa > Chordata > Mammalia > Primates > Hylobatidae > Hylobates > Hylobates moloch. The sequence continues at coordinate 77,589,896 of NW_026652286.1, read as the reverse complement.
TGTTCTGACAACTATTTACTGAGTATACTCTTGCACAGACACAATAGAAAGTCCACACAGATAAATGAGTATCCTGGAGTAAAACCTTTGGAAAAATCAAATTCTTTTGACTGTATAAGGAAAGGCCAAATTTAACCCCAACATCATCGACATGTTTTCCCCAGAATGATCAGAATCTATGATTACATGTTTGGGTGGATCTGCTTTTCTATCTTTTCCAGTAACAATACATCTCCTGATGTAGAATACTCGATATGAGATACAACTAAAACCCCTATATGTGAAGAAATCTTCCCAGGACATCTTCTCTCTTGATCTTCTTAGGTGATAAATTGGGTCACAGAAGCAGAAATCACAATTTATGTTATGCAATATCCTGCAGCTCATCCGAATATGGAGGCTGGACCACCTGAGTCAGGAGAATCTACTGATGCCCTCAAGCTTTGCCCACATGAAGAATTCCTGAGACTATGTAAAGAAAGAGCTGAAGAGGTGCTATGCTATCAATATGAAACAGAAAAAAAGAAGAGAAATCATTGCTTTCCTTCAGTGCACCATTTCTTACAGCACTAAATGATTGGGCGTGGGAATGACAGTAACCATTTTCAATAATGCTTTTACTAAGGGAAAGATTATGTGACTTCACAATGATACCAATCCTTTCTCAATCCATGATGCAGATCATTTTATCATGAGTTGAAAGAAAATTGGTATTTCTATTGCTCCTGTATTTATTCTTGTAATTATTTGGATTTTATGGCAATTGTAGCATTAGCCATGGAATAAACATATTTGGAGGATAATATAGCTGACTTGTAATTGGTTGCACTCTAGTTGAAAAGTCTAGACATGAAGGATGCTTGGGAAATATAATTAAAGCTTGAAAAACATTATAAATTTATGTGTTAAAAATAGTAACAAAATAGCTATGCTTCCAAAGGCAAAGATTTTTGCTGTATTCATTTTTCATTGGAGTAAATGACAACATCTCTTGTTTTGTATGAAATTTGACCTGAACTTTGAATGCTAAGAAAGATTGGAGTAGGTGAAGAAGAAAAGGGAGAAGAAAAGGGGTAGGAATTATCTAGTTTCCTCAAGATTCTTAATAACCATTTCAGATATGTCCTGGTTCTTTCCCTGGGTTCTTGAGAGAGAGAAAGTCAGTGTCTTTTGATACAAGTTAGAGCAGAGAGCAGCTGCATGAAGACTTGAAAAAGCAACACTGATAGGCATAAGGAGGCTGAAAGGAGACTTGAGTAAATTAAATTTATTGCATCTCCATATCTTGCAGATCTATCCAATAAAGGAGAGAAACAACCGCACACGCCTGGCTCTCATCATATGCAATACAGAGTTTGACCATCTGCCTCCGAGGAATGGAGCTGACTTTGACATCACAGGGATGAAGGAGCTACTTGAGGGTCTGGACTATAGTGTAGATGTAGAAGAGAATCTGACAGCCAGGGTAAGAATCCCTCAGCCGCCACAAACACATGCATATTCAAGACACATCCTTCTAATAACTACCTAGCTTCAAAGAGCTCAACACGGTTTAACAACCTCTGGGGGTGTGTGTGTGTGTGTTTGTGTGTATACAAAATAAGAGTACTAGACTGGTAAATCTATGTCTCTTTGGTCCTCCAAATATCCTCAATTCTGCAAAACTAGACTAAACATGATTGACACGTGTTTTCACGTTTCTTATTGAATTCCAAAATCATGTGATTGGGATGCAGCCCCAAGAATCCCCAGTAAATTATAGAGTAATGAATGTTAAATGGCAGTACACTTATAAAACAAATATTGAGTCTTAAACTTGGTGCTAAGAGCTATTCCTAACGTTGGGAATAGTTCTGTAAATGAGACAGGCAGCATTCATCTAGGTTACAGTAGAGAGAAACAGTGAAATTGTAAGAACAAAGACAACTTCAAGCACCAGGTGTGCACATGTGTGTCTACAAAACAGCGACAAGACAGCCAAAAGTAAGTAAAAAGAAAAGAAAAAGGAAATATGAGACAGAATTGTAGGGTGGGGAACAACGTTTTTGGGTTGGTTGGAGATGGCTCTGGAAAGACATGAATGCAGCGCCTTCAAAGTAGGAGACGCTACCTGTGAAAGAGCTGAACTGAAAATGAACCTGGCACATGAGAAGCACAAAGAGAAGACCAGTGTGACTAGAGGTTGAAGGAGAAGGGACATAGTATGAGGGTGGTGTATGGTCAGGGCAGAAGTTTGATTCTATTCTAAGCATAGTGGGATGGATTTTACAAAGAACGTGGTGTGTTGCATTTATAACACATGACTCTTGGTAGGTAAGGAGAGAAAAGATTGAGATGGAAAAGAAAAAGTAACATGAGTAACACATAACAATATACAATATACTAAGAAGACAGTATGTCAGCAGGAAGAGAAAATGGGAATCCACAGCCCCATAGAGAAGGAAAAATAAAACCATAAAACAGCTGTCATGACTGAGTAAGCACTATGTGAAGCACCATGACCTGGATGTTACGTATGCTTCTTGTTTCGCTCATGGTAAATCTAGGAGGTCCCATTAATTGTGATGCTTCTCTGACTGAAGTTAGACATTGCTCTTTTACAGGATATGGAGTCAGCACTGAGGGCATTTGCTGCCAGACCAGAGCACAAGTCCTCCGACAGCACGTTCTTGGTACTCATGTCTCATGGCATCCTGGAGGGAATCTGCGGAACTGTGCATGATGAGAAAAAAACAGATGTGCTGCTTTATGACACCATCTTCCAGATATTCAACAACCGCAACTGCCTCAGTCTAAAGGACAAACCCAAGGTCATCATTGTCCAGGCCTGCAGAGGTGGTGAGTGCTGAGACTGAACATCTAACAGTTATGAAGGTTGTATGCACAGGATTGTGATGTTTGGTTTATATTTAGGGGCAACAGTCTTAGACCCCATCCAGTGCAAATAAAGTACATTGAATTCTAAAGAAACTCTACCTAAGGGTCTGGTATAACAAGAAATTGTCTCATCATAATTAATGGAGAAATTTCTGTACAATTTTATCCACAGTAAGTGGTGAAGGAGATCATCAGAATCCCTAAATCAAAGTTAAACAGAAGTACTCAAACTTTGGAATGGAATCATTTTCATGATAGCTTGATTTGTAAATGTTTTACAGACATTTTGACATTGTGTGGTTTGAGAAGAATTTCATTTGAAACTGGGGCCATTATGTAAAACAGCATCCCTTTTTCTTATAATTATTGAGAGGGAAATTAGTAAAGAGATCAGGGGACTTTAGAATGTTGCAGTTCCACTTTGCTCCAGAGATTCAACTGCTTCATGGCTGGCTGAGGATGGTGGCTCATGCCTATAATCCCAACACTTTGGGAGGCCAAGACAGGAGGATGGCTTGAGGCCAGAAATTTGAGACCAATTGTCTCATAGCTCTTGGGAGCTATTTTTCAAAAGAAAACAGAATTTTTTTTCTAGAAAATCTTAAATTCAAGATGATTTCACTATCAGTAGGCACATTGTTGAATGACACTGGAGAGAAAGAAAAGTGGTGTGTGTGTGTGTGTGTGTGTGTGTGTCTCTGTGTGTGTGTGTTTCTGCACGTTTGTATGTGTGTGGGTCTGTATGTATGAAACTAGTAAGAATGAACATTCAAAAAGAACAAGGTGGGCAACTGTGATAGCCATTCTGTGGGAGGCACAGCAGTGTGCAGAAAGTTAATGTCTCCACAGCAAACCGTGGGGAACTGTGGGTCAGAGACTCTCCAGCATCCTTGGAAGTGGCCTCTTCACAGTCACCTGAGAACCTGGAGGAAGATGCTGTTTACAAGACCCACGTGGAGAAGGACTTCATTGCTTTCTGCTCTTCAACGCCACGTATGTATCTTTCAGTGGCAGTAAGGGATTTGTGGGCCTGAGCCCACCTTTGAATGAATCTAGAAAATCAAGAATCCCTATGAAACAATGATCTGATCGAATGTTGTGTGATCTCCACATATTTTACATGATCTTATGTGTGCTGTGAGAACAGATTCCTAAAGCAACCCGATACATGGAAACCCATTCACCACTCACCATTTAAACATATGATGAATTCTGTTTTTTTTATTAAGCCCATTTAACATTTTACAAAGTGTTTTTATGGATTCCAGGAATGGCTTCTCTTTCTCAAATGACCAACTTCAAGTCTTCTTCTCCATATTTCCCATCTGATTCTACAATGAGCAGTGCCGTTGCATGCCTTGCTAGAACTGTGGATACCCTTTAAAACAAGTAGAAAATGATAGGGTGGGGCTGATTAGGTCTAATCTCAGGGAACACTGGTTAGTATTTCACGTCTAGGTAATTATCTTAAGGAGCGTACATTTAATTGTTTTTGATTTGTATATTTTTAAATCTTACTTTTCAAAACCACTTTATTGAGGTATGATTGACATACATAATGGTACATATTTAATGTATACAACTTAATGAGTTTGGAGATATGTATGTACTCCTGAAATCATCACCACTGTCTATGCGATAAACATATCTCTCTTCTCCAAAAGATTCTTACACTTCTCTTTATTGTTATCATCATTCTGTGATTGTGTGTGAGAAGTATACTTAGCATAAAATATACTCTCTTAACAAATTTCAAGTACATAATACAATGTTGGTTACTACTGGCACCATCCTGTACAGTAGATTTTTATCACTTTTTTCATCTTCTATCACTGAAACTGGTCATGTGTTTATCTATTTTTGTTTACTATATGGTGAAAGACGGTGTGGCATAATCTGCAAACAGCTTTGGAGCCTGGTGGCAATTTTTTGTTGCTTACTCACTGTGGGAACATTGGGAAGTTCCTTCATCTTTCTGTGCTTCATTTCTTCCTCTGTAAAGTGGGATAATTCCAGTTATTTCTCAAGCCCCTATGAAAGCTGAGAGAATGAACATGAGTTTTGTAGTAGAAAGTCAATCCCAATAATCAAAATTTATTCAATACACAATCTCTTGCAATGCTTACAAACTGCAATTTTTGATCACCTTTTGCTAGGTTTTCTGTTTACTTTCTGTCCAAAGTGGGTAAATGTCAGGTTGTAAGTGCTTCCTACAAATCTGTAAAGATAATTCCCAAGCTATGCTTTTCTTTTTAAAAACATTCTCAAAACAAAAATATGAACAAAAACATAGTGAAAGTCATAGCCCAAGGCATACCCATCTGTATCATTACAGATAACGTGTCCTGGAGAGACAGCACAATGGGCTCTATCTTCATCACACAACTCATCACGTGCTTCCAGAAATATTCTTGGTGCTGCCACCTAGAGGAAGTATTTCGGAAGGTAAGTGTCTCTTTCTTTTCTAGTTATTCATTTATTTCTTCAGGAAGAATTTGTCATGATTCACCTTTTACTTCACAATGACAATCTTTGTCAGGGAAGTGAAAGTAGACAGGTACCTAGTTTCTGTCATTCAGTTGTTTAAAATATGGCTAAGGAAAAGACAATTCCAATATATCCCAGCAGAAGATCAAAGTAAAATAAAATAATATCAACCATAAGCTTTATGTTATGGGCTATAAGTTCTTAAGTTTTAGAGAAGGAAAAATATTTTGAAATAATTTTTATTTCTTAATTTAATAAATGAATAAAATCTGGGTGGTCTGCTAGGTCATGGATTTCCTCCTGGTGACAGAGGGGTAAATGAGGCCTACATGATGTAATCCTATCTAGGACTCACATTTTCGTGGGAGATATGGATACTGAAAATGTGGGTTAACAAACAAATATGTGCTTACAGACTATGATAGGATCCATAAAGACATGTGAGAAGGAACAAAAAAGAAGTCATTCTTTCAATAAAAAAGTGCAGAAGGAAAGGTTTGCTACTTCTTGCCCAACTTGGGACATTCCTTATTCCCACTACTTCCTATGTTATTTTTCTCCATAGCTCGTACCTCCGCCCACTCAGCATATATTAATAGTTTATTTATGTGTCTGTTATTTTACTTTTATTTACTCACTAACATGCAAACTTCATGATGGCTGGGATTTGCTCAGCAATTCAACAAACCTGGCATGTAGCAGATATTCAATTAATAATTATTGAATAAATAGATGCATAAATATATAGATAAATGCACCCTCTTGTTTAAAGAGAAAATGGGATTGGTATTAACACAGAATAGTATAATTATTAATAAAGTAAAAATTGTAGAGAACAGTAAAACTCCTACGGGAAAAGAAAGATACACCTCTGGCGTTTATAGAAGAAAGCCATCCAGAACCAGCACAGTCACTCATTCCTGTAATCCCAGCACTCTGGGAGTCCGAAGGAGGGTGGAGTGGCTTGAATCCAGGAATTTGAGGCCAGCCTGGGCAACACGGCAAAACCCATCTCTACAAAAAATACAAAAATTAGCCGGGCATATTGACTTATTGACTGGAACCTGTAATCCGAGCTACCTGAGAGCTGAGGTGGGAGAATTGCTTGAGCCCAGGAAGCAGAGGTTGCAATGAGCTGAGATTTCACCACTACCCTCTCGCCTGGATGACAGAGTAAGACCCTGTCTTAAAAAAAAAAAAAAAAGTAATGAAAGAAGAAGAAGGAGGAAGAGAAGGAGGAGGAAATGCAGCATAAATTGAGACAGATTTCCTGTGAATAGAGATCTAGGAAGTTAAATCTTTTAAATCTTCTTGGATAATTGGGAGTTAGACATTGTACTTTCAAGGATGTTCATAGAAAAAGGAACTGAAATTTCTGGATTTAGGATAAGTAGACTTACCAATTAGTTGATGCAAAAAAAAAACTACAAGATCAGCTTGGTGGTGGAGATATGAAAGTTGTTCAGTGTTTGGGTCTTAAAGATAAGATACTGGGGCTGGGCATGGTGGCTCATGCCTGTAATCCCAGCACTTTGGGAGGCAGAGGCAGGTGGATCGTGAGGTCAGGAGTTTGAGATCAGCCTGGACAACATAATGAAACCACCTCTCTACTAAAAATACAAAAAAGCAATTAACTAGGCGTGGTGGTGGGCACCTGTAATCCCAGCTACTTGGGAGGCTGAGGCAGGAGAATTGCTTGAACTCTGGAGGCGGAAGTTACAGTGAGCCGAGGCTGCACCATTGCACTCCAGCCCAGGCGACACTGCAAGACTCCATCTCAAAAAAAAAAAAAAAAAAAGAAAGATAAGATACTGGGATTTAATTCTCCTTCAATTGAGGAATCAGCCTTGGTGAGCATTGAAAGTACAGAGTCCTTCCTTATCCAGTTTTCATGAACAATTTTCAAGGGATAACTTATTGTCAGATCTGTAGGTCAGAAATGGAAAATAGAGGAAATGGATGTTTAAAGACCTCGGATTAGACATGAGGTGTTTATTTTGATGTAAAGAGTACAGTCTGACATGGAGTGTCAATTCTAAGAGGTAGGGTACAATGTTAAGGAGTTAGAATGCCCATGGGCTTGGCTCTATGAAACCTGCAAGCTCACTTCATTCCAGGTGTTGTCTGGTACATGGTAAAAGATGCTTTCTGAGACTTGAAAAGAGTCATATCTCATCTACAGCCTATTTTCTTTTTCAGGTACAGCAATCATTTGAAACTCCAAGGGCTAAAGCCCAAATGCCCACCATAGAACGACTGTCCATGACAAGATATTTCTACCTCTTTCCTGGCAATTGAAAATGGTTAAGTATTGAGAGTTGTTGGTGGTGTGTGAAATAAATGAAAGAGTGATATTGGTGGTTAAGTCCAATGACAAATGACAGCTGAGTACTTGGATGGTCAAATTGGTGTTTTTGTTGATATAGTCTGGTGATTATCTGCTACTTTTTTCTGACTTATATGCATTTGGATTCCTCCAACTCTACAATTAATCAGGCAATCAATCAATCAAGCAGGTAAGGAAAACCACAGCAGAATGTGATAATGAAAAACCAAGGATAGCAATTATTAAAATAGAAACATGCTCATGCTTCCATTACTATTTATATTCATTTATCTCTCATAGTCTGTCTTTCTCTTTTATTCCCCTTTCTTACACACACACACACACACAAACACACACACACACACACACAGAGAGAGAGAGAGAGAGAGAGAGAGACACTAAGTAGCCAAACATTGCATCAAACCCTAAACAAAACAGAGTAAACAAAGGAGCTAACTCTGGAGAAAGCAGCATTTTGATCCTCTGAGTGAGGATGTCACAGCAAATACCACATTACTGACATCCAGGTACCATTACCAGATGGTACAGAATACATCCTACACTGTAGAGTTTGTGTTGATCCAGGCTCTGGTTCTCAGACTGTTCTCACAATGCAGATCACCAATCACTCAGAGTTGGCTTTTGAATCCTCAATCACCGTTCAGAAGTTCCTTCAAGCTCCCATGTAACTTTTGTTATTATTTTGACCAAAATGTTATAGAATGAGTACATTGAGTATGGACTAAATGATTACTTTCTTCACTCATAATAGCTTTATTTAACACTAGATTATAAGACTATTATCAATCTCCCTCTAAGATACATACTTAAAATTATATTTTATAGTGAAATGTATAAAGTTGTTCTCAATACTTCCAACATTTACCACATAATTTTTACTCTTGGTTTCTGACACTTCAGTCACAATATTGCATCATTTCAGCATAACAGCTTTCAGGGCCTAATCCATCCGATGGGGCTACATTTGGACATGGAATTTTTTGTTGACTAATATTTGCCAACATTAACTGTGCACCAGGTTTTGTTCTAGATGCTTGGAATATGTCGAATAACAGTGTAAATAGATTTCTTACACTCAGAAAGCTTATATTCTAGTGAGTAGAAACAGACTCTGAAGACATAAAGTGGTAAATATATCACAGGCCAGAGAGCAAAAAAAGATAAAAGGAAAAATAAAGGAAGACAAAGGAAAACACAGAATGATGGATGCTGTACTCCTATAGATATTTCACTCAAAAGCTTTTCTTGAAATAATGAAATCAGAATAAAGAATGGACAGAGTTGGGGAGTGAATAATGTGGTTCTTATTCAGGAAAAATGTCCCAGCACAGAATACAGCCAGTGCAAATGCCCTGCAGTAGAAATGCACTAAACATGTTTAAAGAACTGCAATGAGACAGTGTGACCAAAAGAGAACATGAGTGGAGAAAATGGCAGAGACAAATTAGGAGAAGCAGTGAGAAGCCAGATCACGTGGTTCTATGTTATCACATGGTAAACCTTTAAAAATTATTATCTGAGCGAGACAGGAAGCCGTTCTAGTGCTTTAGAAAAAAGAAGTAATATGCTTTAAATTAGGTTTTACAAAGATCACATTTTGGTGAATAGACTAAGATGTCACAGATGGAAGTCAAGGGAAGTGGCAAAAGCACATGGAAGAAGATGCAAGAAGAATCATGATGAGGGATGGGATGAAGGCAGCAAGGGGTGACCATCTTGACATTCTGTTTTTTCTCTCCCCTGCAGGAAGCCACAAGCAGCCCAGCCCCCCTTTATCAACTTCAAGGAGCACCTTCATTAGTACAGCTTGCATATTTAACATTTTGTATTTCAGTAAAAGTGAAGAAAAATGAACTGTGTCTTTTTCTAATAGAGAATATAATCTCAATGAAAATGGTGGGTGAGTGGAAATGAAGTGGAGGAAGCTAACTGGATTTTCGAGCTTTATGGCTCATGAAACATCTATACTTGGCTGATGAAGAAAACTGACTGGGACTTATCCCCAACAATAGGATGAAAGAAGATGTTGCCGAAAACTATAGTGAGATACTGCCTCATACCCATTTGAATGACTCCCATCAAAAAAACCCCCAACAAACAGAAAATAAAAAGGGTTTGCAGGGATGTAGAATAATTGGAGTCCTGTGCTCTATTGGTGAGAATTTCAAATGGTACAGCCACCTTGGAAAACAGTATGGTAGTGCCTCATAAAATTAGAAGTAGAGTTACCATATGCTCCAGAAACTCCACCTATAGGTACATAACTAAAGTAATTGAAAGCAGGATCTCAAAGATATATTTACACATCCACGTTTATAGCAGCACTGTTCACAATATCTAAAATGTGGAACTATCCAATAACTGATAAATGGATAAGCAAAAGGTGGTATATACACATAATGGAATTTTATTCAGCCTTAAAAGATAAGGATGTTCTGACATTTGTTACAGTAAGGATGAACCTTGACATTATGCTATGTGAAACAAAGCAGCAATAGAAAAACACATACTGTATTATTTCACTTACATGAGGTACCTAGGGTATCAAATTCATAGAGACAGGATGTAGAATGGTGATGGCCAGGGACTGTGGGGAGGAGGAAATGGGGAGTTATTAGTTAATGATACAGAATTTGAGCTTTGCCAGATAAAGAGGAATTCTGAAGGTAAATGGGGGTGACTGTTATATGACATTATGAATGGATTTAGTATCAAACACTACATTCAAAAATGTTAAGATGGTCAATTTTGTGGTATGTATTTTTACCACAATAAGACATTGGGGAAAAAAGGGATAATTGGAGGTGAGAAAAGATGGAGTAAATTGCACCTGGGAAACTCTGATCAACTTACACAGAAGAGAATTAAGCTACTGTGCAAAACTGATGAGAGAAGAAATGAGAGTAAAGTATATTATTTATTATTTCAAAATGAATCAAGGAAATAATCGGAAATCACACCACCATCAAATATTATGTAGAACAGGAGAGAGATTTGGCAGTGTGAATGAGCTATATTTCATTTTTCATATGAGGCAGTTAACCACTTTCTACTGTGATAAATCTTAGCAAAACTAGGGGTCCAACCATATATGTCTTTTTCTCCCCCATACTGTTCATCAAACTGAGTTGGGCAACTTTACTTTCACACACCTGTGATGCCTCAGGAGCCACCTTGACATACACATGTCAAGAAAATTATTAATTCTATATCTGAAGATACCTTGATTCCACTTTCACCATACAAAGCAGAGACTAAAGGTGTCACTCACAGATAACTCTATTCTGCCTTAGCTATTAAATAACTGTCTAGTCATTCATGTGAAGACCCTCTTGTTTCCCAAGTGATGTGCATGGTTTCAAGTGACTTACATCTTGAACAGGACTTATTACCAATCAGTCAAGTGTGTGGAAAAAAAATTCAGTAGAGAGTATCCACCACATTGGGGTAAAGTTCTTCAGAGAAGGTGAGGCTATTTCAATGTCCGTCTTTCTTCAGGTCCACCATTTGGAAATTACCTTAACACACAAGACTCTCAAGCAGTGTTTTCTCCCTTCCTAGGTAATGGTGCTTCTAAAAACAAAAATAGCGTTCTTTGAATTCCCATCTTCCTTGATATTAATTACATAGGATAAACGCAGGGTGGGAGGGCTATGGGTAATTCTCATAGATTGATGATATTATTTTTTCTCTTCTTAATCTATTCTGCTTCCACAGAGGCTATTCCGATAGTTTCACTACTCCTGTGTGCACATCTATATGAACAAATTTCGAATTTGTGTATTAAATGCTGATTACCCACTTAGGTCTCAGACTTTACAATTCAGATGTTTACTGAACATATTCACTCACATCTCCTAGAGATGCCTTTGTCTGAACATTCCCACAGCTGAACGTGCCATTTTCCCCCATGCTGCTTCTCTTTCATTTTCTCCTATCTTGGTTAATGATGTCACCATTACTAGTTATTCAAACCAGAAACCCGAAATTCATCTTGAGCTCTTACTTCTCACTCACACCCAACATTCAAGCTTTTGTCAAGTTTATGGATTTATTGTTCAAATTTGGATCTCTCTCTCCATTTCTACTTCTACTACTATATTTCAGAGCCCTATTCCTGAAATGCCCTATAATTCTTTACCATAACTTTTACTACATGTTTTGGTAATTTAAAAAATAAATTCAGTTTCCCCCATTGGACTTTAAGCTTTAAGATAAAATTTTTAAATGTCTGACTTATTCATAGGTATGCTTTCATCTAACAGTTGGTTGCCCATAAGGTGTATTCAATAAATACTTGTTAAAAGAACCCTTCACTAAATAATTTCATTAGAATTAATATTACTTTCTAGGCTACTAGAAAAAATAATAATCACATGCCAACTGTATTCCGTACCCTGTTCTATGGACTAGAGAAAAATGAACAAGACAATCAACGTTCCCATTTTTATTGCACTCACATGAATATATAAATCATTAAGGAATAGATAATTAAAAATCTGTATTCTGAAATTAAAGCATTCCAATAATTTAGGGATATAAATGAAATTACACACACCTGTATCCATTAATGCAGGATGTTTTAAAAAGGTGAAACATTTATAATGGCTCATGTTAGAAACTTATTTCTCATTCATGAAAATTCTAAAATCATCCTTCTTTTCTAATGGGAGCTCTTCTCAAAGGGCTAACCCAGATGCTTAGACCACTTCTATTCTATGGCTCTGATAATCTGCAACACAGCAATGTTAAAATAACTGATATGTACTAAGAAGAAATTCTGAAGGTTGGCACAAAGGCTCATTAAAACAATGTCTAATGATTACTATCATGACTAATAAGTAAATAAACAGGCAAACATATATTTTTTAAAGAAACATTTAATTAAGTACTACTCCCATTAAATTTGATCCTAGTGTTTGAATCTTTTGAAATAAACTTATATCGTAAATATTTTATCTCACATGTTGATTGTTTTCTGGGTGTTTAATTATGCATGGCCTTGAAAAGTTCTCTATGTTTTTGTCTAAAATATTTGTAAAAATGCTGATTCTAAGATATAAAAGTAGATGCCTGTATTGCACCACTGGAAATCTCCTCTGGCTTGGAATGTGTTCCATTAGCAGTGAATTCACTCAGTGGTATTAATGACTAGATCAGGATTGTCCTCCTAAGAATGCACCTCTTCGTTTATGGATTCACACATGGATGATGCTGTAAGGAACACAAAGTGGGATAGAGAAGAATGCCATTATCCAGGAGGAATGCCATTCTTCCTGGGAGGGTCAGAGCTGAAGTTGATGTCAGAGATATAAAGATGCTGGTGGAAACTCTGGGGTACAGCGTGGATGTGAAAGAATATGTCACTGCTTCAGTAAGTTTTGTCATACATAGAGACAATGGTAATGACTTTCGTATTCTTAAATAATGTTAGAAAACTTAGCTGTATGACCAGGAAATGTAACCTCTTGATAATCTAAAATCCAAACTTGCCAATGGAGGATTCTGGATGCTACATGTTCCCTTATAAAGTAAGAGTCATTCAACAAGAGCCTGGTATAACTTAACTGGGAAATGTTTTATTAACTCAGTAATGCCACCTTCTCTCTATAAGAAATCTCAGGATGATTTCTGTAACACTCTCTTTACTTTTCTCTAAATTAAGATTAGAATTTTCCTTGCCACTTCATTGTTTGTCATGGAATTCCTTAAGAAATCCCTTAGGTATTTATTTATTTGATTAGCCATGATAGTGAATCTCATAGTGCAAAATCAGTAGTATGGATCTCTTTCAGGACATGACCACAGAGCTGAAGGCATTTGCTCATTGCCCAGAGCACAAGACCTCTGACAGTACCTTCCTGGTGTTCATGTCTCATGGTATTCAGGAAGAATTTGTGGGAAGAAGTAGTCTGAGCAAGTCCCAGATCTATTAGAAGTCAATCAAGTCTTTCAAATGTTGAATACCAGGAACTGTCCAAGTTTGAAGGACAATCCCAAGGTGATCATCATCGAGGCCTGCCGTGGTGGTGAGTGCTGATGTCTTTAAGAACACCAGACATTAAAATACTTAACTTCATCTGTATGCATCCAGGATTTTTCCATTTGCTGCTTAATGTGAAAGAACACATACTGTCAGTACACAATAATGTGGCTTCTGCGAATTGTATTGCTGGTTAGTAGATGTTTGTTCCATATTTGTATTAGTCAGCATTCTCTAGAGGGGCAGAACTAACAGGAGATATATAAATATATGGGATTTTATTGGGAAAATTGACTCATGTGATCACAAAGTGAAGTCTCACAATAAGTCATCAGCAAGCTGAGGAGCAAGAAAGTCAGTCCGAGTCCCAAAACTTCAAAAGTAGGGAAGTCAACAGCGCAGCCTTCAGTCCATGGCCAAAGGCCCTAACGTCCCTGGCAAGTCTCTGGTGTAACTCCAAGAGAACAAACGCTGAAGAACTTGGAGTCTGATGTTCGAGGGCAGGAAGCATGCAGCATGGGAGAAACATGGAGACTGGAAGACTCAGGAAGTCAAGTCCTTCCAACTTCTGCCTCCTTTATTCTAGCTGTGTTGGCAGCTGAGTAGATGGTGCCCATCCAGATTTAGGATGGGACTCAAATAGTAACCTCCTTTGGCAGCACCCTCACAACACACCCAGGAACAATTCTTTGCATCCTTCAATCCAATCAAGTTGATATTCAATAGTAACCATCACAATATTTAAATTTGAGACTTTGATGTTTGAATATTGTTGGAATTTGAGGATTAGAAAAGGTAAAATTTGTTGAAAAGATTGTTACCGGGTTGCAAGTGTTTAGGGGTATGTGAATAAATGATAGAGCGAACACATTAATAAATACAAATGAACACAGGTTAAGAGAAGAATGTGGTTCTCTTGGCAATTGCTAGTCGTAGAAGACAAATCTTGTACTTCCTGAGAACCGTGGGGTTGTGTGGCTAAAAGATTCAACAGAAGCCTCTGGAAACACAAGCTGACCGAATCTAGAAGACTTTCA